>NC_051063.1:18591955-18891955 GCF_004664715.2 Peromyscus leucopus | reverse complement strand
CTGGCTTGACACCCCTCTCCCACCATGCAAAAATCCCAGCATGGCGGGCGTCATGAGTTTATAATCCCAACACTGGGAAGGCAGAAACAGGAGAAACACTGAGCAGACAATCTAGACTAATTTGTGAGCACAGGTCCCAGGGAGAGACCTTGTTCCAATAAATAAAGTGGGTAGCTCCTGAAATTGACCTCTGGACTACACACACACACACACACACACACACACACACACACACACACTTAACAAAAAGCAAGTAAAGAAAAACAGATAGTGAATTGGATAAATAAAATATGGCCTCTTTAGACAAAGGAATAGTAAACAACAACAACAACAACAACAACAACAAAAAACCAACATGGCTCCACAGAAATCAATACTGATACTTAAAAAATACAAGTTGTTCCTAAGTTCCTACTGGCTCAACTCATGACAACATGACTAACTCAGAAAGAAAGATGAGCAGTTGAGCATAGTGAATCAAGTGAATAAAACGTATGAGTGCACAATAATACTCAAAAGAGAAAAGAAAAACACTGTTGAGTGAAGAAAACCAAAGTGCTTAATACACAGACTGTGAGGCCCAAATAAACATGACAGCATCAATATGCACAGTGTGTGTGTGTGTGTGTGTGTGTGTGTGTGTGTGTGTGTGTGTGTGTGTGTGCATGCAGAACCAGACACATGAAGGGAGGGCAAACATAAGCTCATGATAGTAGTTGCTGAGCAGGACTGTGGTTTGAATGTGAAATGTCCCTCACAAGCTCACGGGTGTGAACTCAAGGTCCCCAGCAAGTGGTGCTGTTTTGGAAGGCTTTATGGTCTTTAGGGGATGGAACATCTCCAGAGGAAGCAGGTCACTGGGGGCCAGCCTGAACTCCCTGTCTGCTTTCCACTCGGCCATGATGAGAGGAGGTGCTGCGGAGGCCCAGATGTCCACCCTTCCACCACTGAGCCACACGCCATCATGCCTTCCCCTCAAACTGTGAATCAACAGAGACCCCACCTCCTTCCTTAAGTTGTTCTTGTCTGGTGTTCAGTCTCAGCAACAAAGATAGAAAGCACCACAGACAGCAAGGCAGAGGGACTGGACACGGGATAAGGGCGACTTCGTGAGACCAGTAAGACTCGACTGGGTATTTTATAGGAAAGTGCAAGCCCCACAAAACGTCATTGACAGATGGTGGAGAAAAGATGACTAAGACAGCATTCTCCCCACATTTCAAAAGCAAAAAAGCATCTCACAACAAACAAGATCACACCAGCAGCAATGCTTTGGATGGATGTGTGCTGTCAAATGCCCCTTCAAATACCCAGAAGGGTCAGGTGCAGGAGCAACCTTGCTGTTAGTCCTGTGGTATCTCACTCTTTGCCATCCAGCATGGTAGTCATGCCACTTACACTTAAATTGACATGAAAAATTTATTTCCTCTATTGTATTAGCTTAACAACTACATGCTAAATTACTGACAGCATCTGGGGACTACTTCTCACTGAAATAAGTTTCCTGGACGAGCTGAGTTTTCAGCTGAAAACCTGGGTTGGGTTTGGTATTGTTTTGCCTGCAATCTAGACTGGCCTGGGGCTCATCATGAAGCTGAAGCTGGCCTCCAATTGCAATCCTCCTGCCTCAGCTTCTGTACTAAGTACTGGGATTAGGCATGTGGCACCATGCCTGTGTGGAACCTTAGACAACTATGATATTTTAGTCATGTTCCTCTTTTCCTTAAAGTCCTTCTGCATTGAAGGAAGTCAAAGTGATAGGTTCATTTTCTTTTGTCCATTTCTAGTGAGAAGACATCCAGTAAAACCTATTGCAATTATAACTGAAAAAAAATGTGTTCTTGTTGCACAGAATCAGACGAAACATCTCTAAGAATTGAACTCACAGTTCTCTGTAGTTCCAAGGCATCACAATTAGTTTCCACTCAAACCCAGGAAGTAGGAAGAGGCCGGATTTGGAGGAGTGTATTATCCAAACAAGAGTTCACATTTCTCACCTGTACACAGTGTGAGGGACGTACACTTCCCGTATCGGAAATTCCAGGACCTCCTTGTGTGGACGTGTCCGGTTTTCAGGAAAGGGTTTGACCGGCAGCATCTCAGGGGTCAGGCAGCAGCTCATCACATCAGGGGCTGGCGATATCTCCAGCCTAAGTGAGCCTAGAGCAAGTCATGGGGGGGAAAGAGGGAGGGCGGTTCTTTAGTAAACCTATCATACCAAGAAGGAACCCAGGATTCCTGTGCTGGGTTTCCTTCAGGAGAATAAGGGTAAGCTGTGGCAGTGTACGTGTTTTGGGGTTCTTAGATATCCCTCGGGGGAAAGCCTGTCATGCTAAAATGTGAGATTAACATTTTATTAAACAGAGTAAGGAGCTACAAAATGAGTAGAAATGGACTAGACCTTGGTTCCCAACCTGTGGGGTGCAACCCTTTTAGGGGGTCACATATCAGATAGCCTGCACATCAGCTATTTACATGACAATTCATAACAGTGGCAAAATTACAGTTATGAAGTAGTAATGAAATAATTGTATGGCTGGGGGTCAGCACAGCATGAAGAACTGTTGTTAAGTGGCTGCAGCATTAGGAAGGTTGAGAACCACTGGCCTAGAAGGTCCAGATTTACTACACCACAGTTATACATGTTAAAAAACAAACAAAACCCCTCAAACTTCCTGGCATTGGCAGTAATAAAATTGTTGGGCTTTGGGTTGAGTTCTCGGGCATCCAAGGATGCTATAGGAATAGCAAATGGGTTGTTGCATGAAGATAAGGAAGTATCTTATAGCTCTCTCTTTAAATACTAGACTTCCATATAATATTTTGTGTGATAAAGGGCTGGTGATCTGTTCAAACAATTATTATCAGATTACCTGAGAGTAATCTAAAGCATACTGTTTGTAGAATAATCATTTATGAATGAGAAAACATTAATAGATTTGTCAAAAATGCAGAGCAATTTCAATTCTTAAATTCAAATGTAAAAATCTATATCGCCCTTGGCAGTTATATAAAATTAAAGTATTAAACAAGAAATGTCAATCACAAATGGTTTGGGCACAGTTCAAGAGTGTCATAGTTGTTGCTGTTGACAACTTGACACAGACCTAGAATCACCTGGGGAGTAGGAACCTCAACTGAAGAATTGCCAGGATCAGACTGGCCTATGTCCATACCTGTCAGGTTTTATTTTGTTTATTTTTTTATTTTTGAGGGTGGTAACACCTCGAGGCAGCTGGGCCTAGGCAGGAGAAGAAAGGCAGTTGAATGTGATCATGGAAGCAAGCCAGTAAGCAGCATTCTCCCATGGTCTCTACTTCAGTTCCAGACAGCAGGATCCTCTTGAGTTCCTATCCTGGCTTCCCTCAATGATGGACCACACCGTGGAAGGGTAAGCCAAACAAGCCCTCTCCTCCTCTGATATCTTCCATCAGTGTTTTATCATAGCAACAGGATGAAGAGGCTCCAGAGAAGCCATGCACACCTGGGATGGATTTGACTCTTCGTTGTAAGGACGAAGATCTCTTGTAGTCAGCTAAAAACTTGAACAAGTCTTCATCACTAAGGCGATCTCCCTCCTGCCAAGAGAGGCTCAGGGTTAGCGGGGAGGCTGCTGACTCCTGGACTTGGGACCATCTGTTTCTAAGATCCCCCCCAACTGAAAGTCAATTTCAAAGTTATTATTTTGTTTATTCTTTCTCTATTTCTTTATTTTCCCCTTCCCTCCTCTCTCCTTCCTTCTTTCCTTTCTCTTTCCTGAGAGATGGTCCCACTAGGTAGCTGAAGCTGACCTCCAACTCTTGACTCTCCTGTCTGTCTCCTGAGTGCCACCATACCTGCCTCATCTGTTTTATTCTAACAAGTCTTTCGTAGACTTTAATGTGACAGGCAACCCTGAAGTCACTCATCAAGCACCACCACCCAGTCAGTGTCCTTCACAGCCAACCTCCATCAGCATGCTGGTCCCTCCCACCCCCCAGCCACACCCTCCATCAGCATGGCTGGTCACTCATCAAGCACCACCGCCCAGTCAGTGTTCTTCACAGCCAACCTCCATCAGCATGGCTGGAGGCAGCGCTGCCAATGCTTTCCTAGGCAGCGGTCTAACCTTGAGGAACCAAGGACATCTGCCTCATAATGTCAACCAACTGAAACTCCTTTTGGTTCCTGAAACAATGCTGAACGAGCTTTCTTCTTCAGAGATACGAAGATGGGAAAAGCATCTTTTCTTCTGATAGTATTGTCTTTGTCTTTGTCTTGAATAAGGAAGGCAGGCGTAAGGTCCACCCTCTACATGCCCACCATGGGACAGATGCCTGGCCAGGGGCACATCTGCATGTCCTCTAATCCCTGCAACAACCCAGCTGAGCAGAGGACACTAATTAACTTCTCTAGTCACCCATTACTCTACTCCTTTGGACGCTAACATCCTCGCTAACACAAGACAAATTCAGCTGCACTGGAACACAAATACCTGCTTGAAGAAGATGTTGGTGGCCAGGGTGGTGGCTTTGAGGTTGGATCCAACTCCATTTTCCTCCAAGGAGAGGGATCGCTCAGAAGGCCTCCTGGATTGGGACAAACTTCTCCGCTCACCCACAGAGTTTCTTCCTTTAAGGAGAACAACCGTCATTCTAACATGTTGGAACACACACCAGTTATTGCTGAACCCAGCCATCCTCATGGATTCAATGTTACCTACACAGGACTCAGCCTTTCTTAATCTCCCTCCTAAAGTCCTTAACACTCTTACTAGAGGAGAGAGGACCCTAGTGGCTGTAAGTCTTTCCTGCTGGAGAACAGTGATGGCCAGATGTCACTCCGCAAGAGTCTGGAACTCAACCAGTACAGGGTCTGCTGCGAGGCTGTTGAGTCAGCCCAGTGTTTGCCTAGCTTTTACTCTTGCATTCCCCTGGGAGGACACGGACACACACACACACACACACACACACACACACACACACACACATACACACACACACCCATGAAGGCCCTGAGGACTCAAACCAGCTTGTGTACATTCTGGATCTCATTTGCCTCCGTTCTAGTGTGGATCGGTGTAACAGAAGCGCCTTGGATGTTCTTTCCAATGGAAACTAGACAGGGCAGAGGCTCTCAAACTACTGCTTCCTCATTTCTTGTTTCTTTTGAAGAACCAGCTTGAAACCTTGTATCTTTTATTTTGTAAAGTCTAGGGTTTCAGTTGTAAATAGTCCATTGCCTGGAATGCGCAACTCTTTAACGTTCTCTCATGCCTAATTTTCACACTGATGCCGAATGAGAGCTACCACAGGCTACCTACACCCCAGTAACGCACTGGGTCTCTGGTTAGGAAATCCGCCTCAGCGCTCAAGTTAAACTGCCCCTGACTTAGACCCAACTAACATCTTGGCAAGCCCTCTGCCGGAATTACTTGGGCATGCCATGCCCCTGAGCTCCCCACATTTTCAAATAAATCAATAAATGGAACAGCCACCTTAGAAAGACTGGAGGTGAAGGTCAGAAGGGGGGAAGTTTACTGACAATTGGAAAGAATTCAGGAGCTCTGACTGGTGACTATGTAACAGTAACCCCGGGACAGTGGCAACAGTAACGATCACCCTGGCCTCCATGCCCTGCAAAGGGCAACATTTCAGAAGAGGCAGAGCCAAGGAATGTAGGAAACATCCAAAGGTAGACTCAAATATTTGCTGAACACAGAGGTGTTTAGGAAACAGAAACTCCACCACAAGTACTGGGCATGGGTCTACTGGAAAATGAAAATCTCTTGGACAGTTCCACCCTTAAACTGCAGAAATAACTGGTTCACATTTATGGAGAGGGGATTAAAAGGGAAGCCTGGAATAAGTAAGAGCAGTAACTACTGGTTACTTTTGGTACTTACTCTCTTGTACTTGGCACATTAGACTTTAGGAGCCCAGAAACGGTACTGAGAAATCTGAGTGTTGCTTTTCCGAGCTCTGAACAGTGCCCATACTTCTACGTGGGAGCCAGCCACGGGGTCTCTGTTTAACGCCACTGGTCCTTGCTTATTTTCAAGCATTTTAATTTCTGAGGTGGGCTGGCTACTGAAAATGAACTTTTTAAAGCCTTAAAACCCCATCCAAAGTTCTTAATATAAAAGTATATTTAAGGCTCCATAAATACTCATGGTAATTGATTAGGGGGCCACTGATCAAACCCATGCCGCTCAGTCTTCTAATTCTGATCTTCCTCTCTCCTATCTCCACACTTTGTTCTCCCAAGTCCTCACGAATGAGCAGATAACCACAAAGCTGGCAGAGGGGGGGGGGGTGGGCGTGCTCTGCTTCCCATGGCAGATGGAGATCTTACCAAGCACAGGCTCCACGTCAGCGCTCTCCCTTTCAAGGGTGGAAACGCTGAAGAAGCTTGCTAAGCTAATGGGGGCCCAGGCGAAGGGCATCCGGTATTTCCCCAAACGTTGACAGAAGGATTCGGCTTGAAGTTTTAGTTTTTCAACCTTTTCTTTACTCTGGAGGAAGAAGGTAGGAGACGAGATGAAACAAAGAACACATCAGCACCAAGTCAACAGCTGGGCATGGGGACAGCAAGGGTACAATGATGGGAGTGTGGTGAGGGGACAATGGGGACAAGGGTGGGGGTGGTGGGGAGTCAACAGGAAAGCAACAGCTTAGGCTGAAAATCCAGCTGATAAGGAAGCAAAGGTTACAGAAGGAAGGGAGTTTTAAAAGGACATCAGTCAATTAGCAGACGACATTTTCTGCGATGAGGACATGCCCTAGGCTTGTTACACCCGCCAACATGCAGACCCTTCATTTACCTAGATGACTTGGGTTCTCCTGAGAAAAACTCGGGAAAGAAATGTTAGTATGTCATCTGTCAAGGTCCCCAGAGAATCTGCTTCACAAAAGTTGCCTTGCAATTCCAAAAAGATCCCTAAAGATTCCTAACAATGTCACTATTGTTCTTCCTAAATTCATACTCACAGATTTGAAAACACAAATATCTGTATTTAGTTCAATCAATTTTATTTAATGTTTACAAGACTGGTTCCAAAAAGGCCACATTTTAAAAACCGCCCTGGGAACTTCTGCAAATTGGTACAGGGGAAAATCTTATTCGAGGCTTTATGACCTATTGTGTGCTCGTCATCCTAATTTATGGTGAGCAGAAGCTGCAGCTGGGCCCCAGCTGCTAATCTGCACAAGACAATACCCTGTGCCGCTGAGAGAGAACTCTTGCCCTCTCCTGATGGGGGGTCTTGGCAGTGTTCCCAATCTGTGCGAAGTCAGAGCCTCAGAACCAAGGCAACAGGTATAGCTGGTCTGAGCCAGAGTTTGTGCTGGCATGTGATATCATTAGTGTGTTCAATCCTGTATTTCTTTAAAAAAAAACTACTGCCAGGTCAGTAACTGGTTTCTCTTTCCTCTTTCATGCAAACACAATTTACTGGTGTTTCAAATAGGAAATATAACAGTCTACCACCATTAACTATTTTGTGGGACATTTTTGGAAATTTGTTCATCCTAAGATGTCACCAGTACTTAGACGGCCTTACCTTTCCACCATCGCTTTCTTTGATGACCATGTAGGGTTCTGCGCAGTCTGCAATCTCTCCCTGCTGAAGGACCTTTTCGATCTACCAACAAAAATAATATTAAAACAAAATGAGTGAATTATACTCATATAATGGGATCTATGTAACCATGAAAAGCATGTTTAATGACAATATTTAATGACACAGGGTGTTCATTACATATGTTCTCTGATTTAAAAATATAGTGTTGAGTCGGGTGGTGGTGGCACACACATTTAATCTCAGCACTCAGGAGGCAGAGGCAGGAGGTTCTCTGTGAGTTTGAGGCCAGCCTGGTCTACAGAGCAAGTTCCAGGACTGCCAGGGCTACACAGAGAAACCCTTTCTCTCTCTCTCTCTTCTCTCTCTCTCTCTATATATATATATATATATATATATATATATATATATATATATGATAGATAAACAGACAGATAGTATGGAGACTACTACAGAGTTTCAGAGGAGAAAAGGAACAAGACATATTAAAAAGATGATAACAGCAAATTGTAACAGTGGTTTCTTTATATAATGGGATTATGTGAGTTTTTTATTTTCTTCCTATTGCTAATGAGAAGTTTCTATTTTTAAACAATAAACATGTGTAGATCCACAATAAAAATGCAATAAAAGTTATTTTATAAAACAAAACCCCAGAGACAC
Organism: Peromyscus leucopus; assembly: GCF_004664715.2. NCBI lineage: Eukaryota > Metazoa > Chordata > Mammalia > Rodentia > Cricetidae > Peromyscus > Peromyscus leucopus. Next base: position 18,883,734 of record NC_051063.1, on the reverse strand, counting down.
TATAGGAAGTGAAAAGCTCATTTTCTTTATTATTGCTTACAAAGTAAAACAGAGATATGGTCTCTGTAAAAGTCAGGCTGGGAACTAAAACCTTCCATAAAATGAATAAATGAACCGAATAAATCATCTATAATTGTGCCCCTTGTATTTCCTCTTAGGGCTGCTTCTCTGGATTTGACAGACAGAAAGAAATGCCTTGAGATGTGTGTCTGCTCATTCTGCTAATGAGTGCTAGTACTACCAAGCATCTGCTCCCATTTTGCTTCAAGTTAAGGAGTTGACAATCAATTGTCATAAATACAGGCACCATGTTTAGGGCAAAGAAAGGGAGAAATCTGCAATGTTCTAAATCCTTATTCAAAGAACGTTTAAGTGACCTTAGATGCTAAGGCTTAGCCCCATTAGTCTGTGTCACTCATTGAGACTCCTAGGAATAAATCTGGTCAACATAGGCCATAGGCACACATTCTTAATAGGCACCATTATCAGTGAGACATCAACTATTTCAATCTGAATATCCTACTGGTGGAGATAAGTTCAATGGCGTTTCAAAGAGAGTGGTACAGAGCTGCTCAATGGACAGTGACGTCGGGAAGGAGTCCCAGTCAAAAGTCTCTTTTTACAAAAGGGTTGTTTAAAAGCTCATCCTGTTGCTGGGGGTGTAAGAGAAGGCTGGCCCTGAGAAACGGGGCACACTGGAGACTGAAGTCACATCTCAAGTTGTCTGTCAGAGGCTAGATTGGGGATGCTGCCCTGTGGGTCCTGGAGAAACAGGACCACCACCGGCAGACTGTCTGAGAGCGTGTGACCTTTCACCATGGCAACCTTCCACAGCAGGATGGCTGAAGGCGATTTCCTTAGTAAGGAAGGAGCAGGCTTTATCTGAAGTTGCAACAACTCATGGAGGTCAGTGTAACCTACTCCCACTACACAGATGAGGAAACCAAGTCTCAGAAAGTCTGAGTCACAGCAGGCCACACAGTTTCTGACTGCACAGTCAGGACAGCAATCTAGGACCGTGGGACGTCCAACCCCCAGTCTTTCTAGTGTCCCAAGAGAAGTTACCAGAAAGGGAAGTGTTGTTGAGAAGGGAACAAACCAACATCACAGAGGACACTCAGGCTTGTTTCGTGGTTTCTTTCAGCTTTGCTGAGTGAGACCACAACGAGAATGTCAGAGCATGCAGCTCAGATTGTGCAGAATTACCTTGACAACCAGGTAGATGTCTGAGGATGGGTAGGTGACTGAGAACACCGCAGACCTTGCCTGACTTGATGGGTCCACTGAGGGCGTGTGAGCTCGCAGAAACCCTTTGAACTGGTCGGAGTTCAGGTCACAGTGGAAATTTTCTGAGATCTGCAAATGAGCGGCACAGGGAAGGGTAAGTCAGAGCTGTTGTATTCTCCGTCTAAAGGTGTCACAGGGAAAACGGCGACCATGGAGGCCAGAAGAGGGCATCAGAGCTCTTGGGACCGGAGTTACAGATGGTTGTGAGCTGTGGTGTGAGTGCTGGGAATTGAACTGAGGTCCTCTGAAGAAGCAGCCAGTGCTCTTAACCACCAAGTCACCTCTCCAGTCCCCAAGTCCTGTTTGTTATGACATCTAACCTCTTCATCAATACCAAGTCCATCTACTATATGGCTCCAGAGCTGCACATTTCCTTCAGTGCAGCCAGTTACACAGGTGGAGGATGGCAGAGGCATGATTGTCATCCCGTCGGAGTTACAAATGTCTAAACTACGGAACATTTAAAACTCAAGGAGGAATCTTGGGTCACTGAATTCTTTCAATGGAAAAATATTTCAGAGTTGGTGATGTCTTCACCATGCAGTGAATCCATCAATTTAGATAGTTGCTACATGTGATATCTGCCACTCACAATGAACCCATTTACTATTCTCTCTCTCTCTCTCTCTCTCTCTCTCTCTCTCTCTCTCTCTCTCCTCTCTCTCCTCTCTCCTCCCTCCCCCCAGGTGTGTGTGTGTGTGTGTGTGTGTGTGTGTGTGTGTGTGTGTGTTGTGTTACATGCAGAAGCAAAAGCAGGACATCTGTCTCTATCGCTTTCTGCTTTATTGCCTTAAGACAGGACTCTCTTAACTGGAAGCTTGCAGGTTCAGCTGGACAGGCTGGCCAGCGAGCTCTAGAATCAGCCGGTATCCTCCCCTAAATGCTGGGGCTACAGGACCGTGCAATCACGCATGGCTTTTCACGTGGGTGCTGGGGATTCGAACTCAGGTCCTTCCTCATGCTTGCACAGCAAGAACTCTCACCTCACCCACGGAGTCATCTCCCCTGGCCCACCATGGACCGACTCCACAGTACAAAAAACTCCAAGAGGAAAAAAAACATGCATAGCTGGACTTGTTAAAATGACACATTATTTGGTATGCCACAGAGCCTCAAGTGCTATCTATTTCTTTCTCTTTCCAACCAGCACTGCCTCTAGCAGGCCTTTCCCTTAAAGACTCTTTGAAGAACACAAACAGTAAATTTCCAGATCAGTTCTTAAAAAAAAAAATGGTAAAGAAAGAAAACCTGGAGCTATTAATGTTTATTTGCTTTCAAATCTGATGTGGATACTGGGCCTCAGCAGGGAGCAGTTGGCACACAAGCCTGGGTGTCTGAGTTTGAATTCCCAGAACATACATAAATGCTAGGTGGGCACAGCTGTAATTCCAGCAACTGAAAGGTGGAGAGTGGGAATCTCCGGAGCAAGCTGGCTAGCCAGATGAGCCAAGTCAGAAAGCTCTGGGTCCAACTGAGTGATCCTGCCTCCATGGGTAATGTGCAGAGTGATCAAGGAAGACAATTGACATCAACTTTGGCCTTCTATACACACATATACATATGTGCACACACCTGCAAATACACATACACATTCACCCATGCAGCACACACCCCTACACACACACACCCCTACAACACACACACACACACACACACACACACACACACACATCTGATGTGCTTTATTGCCACACAGAAGAGAGGTGGAAAACATGAACCCAAAGAATCATGTGGGATGTGTGTGTGTGGGATGGGCTCTTTGTTTTCGTACCTTTTTCCTTTCTTTAACGTCATAGAGGGCAATACTGGCAAAGAGAGGCTCAATTTCAATCTCAAACCTGTCAGAGAGAGAGAGAAAAAAAATATCAATATGGTTCTAGTCTGGATAAGTTTGAATGTTCTAAAAGCGCATGGATATATAAAATCATTAAAAATGTGAACACAATTCCAGAAATAGAGGGATAACCCCACAAATGTAAGAGACACAGATAGATACTAATGGGAAAATTATGAGAAGGTAATGGAAAATTCCAGCTCATTTGAGGTCATGGTGGGGACTACATTCTCTAAAAAATGTTTGCTTAAAAAAAGCTTGTTGGTGGCACAGCAAGAGTGAGCCGAATGGGATTTTGGTCTGAAACCAAACACTACACTTTGTATGTACATCATGCGGGGGACTCAAAATGCTAGTCAAGGACTCTGCTCCGGCCTCCAGCCCAGCCCCAGCAGTACTTACTCCCACTGAGACCGTCATGCTTTAAAGAATAGGCTCTCTTTCTTGGGCAATGGACTTGCTTACATTCTTCTGCTGATATCAAATCTCTACCATTTGGGGCTGGAAAGATGGCTCACTAGTTAAAAGCGAGTATTGCTCCTGTAGAGAACCCTAGTTTGATTCCCAGAACCAACAACAGGAAACTCACAACCTCCTGTAATTCCAGTTCCAGGAGATCTGACACCCTCTTCTAGCCTTTCCAGGCACATTGACTCACATGCAAATACCCCCCTCCTCAACATGTAAACATGATTAAAAAGTTAATAAATAAAAAGCTCCAAAGATCTACAGTTCAATCCTAAGGAACAAGACTTTTCAGATAGTTAAAAAGGAAATATTTCATTGCTTTTCCATAGACTTACAATAGAACATTAAGATGATGACTGGGCCATGATGCCAATGAATGTGTGGCTCGTCCTAACTGCTATGGAAGGCTGCTCACTTGAGACAGATTGAGAACAGGGGAGAGAAGGGAAGGGATTAAGCACATGGCAAATACTGAGGTGTCCTGGCCTTGTTTGATTTAGAATGAGGAGTTCCTGGGGCCAGGGATTTATTTTAGGAGAAGAGTACTTGCCTACCATACACAGGTTCTAGGTTGGTTCTGAACACATACACACAGCCAGACACCCTATCAAAACCAGAACTAGACACCTCACATATTAACCCTGACTGCTGATTCCCTCTGAAATCATAGGTTTTAAGAAAACACCCCCAAACTAAGCCTGGCACATGTTATACATACGTGTAAAATATAGCTGTACCTCCCAAATATCTCAGTTTAACAAGCCATTACTTTGGACACTGCCCACTGAGAGCACCAGCAAAGTTGCTGGACGGTTACTCGTGCCTCAGAAGCCATGCAGATTAGGGCAGATTTCCTCTCAAGGCATACATGAGGGGGTGGCCTTACTGACATACAGTTCTTCCTCAAAGCGGCCTTTCTAGGCAGACAGAAGGGCCAGCTGGCCCATGGCATCTTCAGTGATGAGGTAACGTGGAATACTGGTATACTCATGGACAAGGAGTCAAACAGCTCTGGGCTCCGTTCCTTCTGCTCCCACCTGTTACTAACCTTCCTAATTCTACTTGTTTGTCTGCAAAGTAAGGGAAGGGCGCTGCCTTACCCATTTTCCATGGATGTCTTATGAATCATGTCAGATAATGTATGTAACATACATAGAAAACAATGCCTAGCAGCAGCATCACATACCACAGCAAATCCCCACCAAATTACCCAGAAGAAGGGTAAACACACTGCATGTGTATAGTAATATTCTATTGGGCATATAAAATGCTATATTATATGCATATGTAGGCTGTGTTAAATGAAATAAAACCATCTTGAAAGGATATGTACTGTATGATTCCACTTGTGGGATGTATTCATGTAGTCAAATTCAGAGATAGAAAGTAATGTAGTGGCTATCAGGAGATAGGGAGGAGGGGGTCATGGGGATTAGTGTTGAGAGGATATCAAGTTCTACTTTGGAAAGATAGAAACATCTAGAAATGAATGGCGGTGATGGTTGTACAACAATGTTCTTGTACTCAACAGCACTGAACTGCACATCAAAATGGTGGATTTTGTTTCATACATTTGTCACACACACTGCAAATACTTTTATCATTCTTTCTCTAGTCAGAAAATAGCCCTCCCGCCCCCCACCACTGTTTTCAGTTTTTTGAGACGGGAGTCTTGCTATATAGCTCAGGCTGGCCCTAGAATCTACTGTGATCCCCCTGCCTCTGCCTCTTCCATGCTAGGATTACAGGCATGAGCCGACATGCCTGGCAGGAAATAGAACTTTAGCTGAGGGCTTTGCTGAGCTGAGCATGTCTCCATGCCTCCTGGCAGGGCCAGCCTGTACTGAAGCATGCACTCTGTGATACAAAGGGTCTGAGCACTGCTGGGTGATAGACTGGTATTGAGTGTTAAGCGCTTGTGGTCCAGGGAAGAGAAGAGAAGTCCATTATGATGCCTTAGAGTTCCAGGGTGGCGTGCCAACCCCTTCCTCTTCACAGCTGAGTAGCACAGAGACCACACTCCTGCTCTACAGGGAAGCTGAGGTGCAGAGTGAGAAGTGAAGCGACCTGGCAAAGGCCGCCAAGCTAGGAACTTCAGAGGTAGGCTTCGAGGCTGTCTCTTTTAAGCCGTGGGCAAGGGCTTTTTCTACCACTGTTTTTCCAGGTGTGGCCCTCAGATACCAGCATCGAGGCAACCATGCAGGAGTTCTGGGTCCACCTGGGCCCTGCTGAAGCAGAATCCCTTGGGGGAGATGGCTATAAGAGACTCCCCAACCTGCATTAAGACCACCCCCCGGCAAGATTTAGTGTACATTAAAGTTCCAGTGCTAAAGAGAGTCCTCTGAACAGAGGTTACTTTGTATATGAGGGTATTAATTTTTTTTTAAATTTATTTAACTTTATTTTATGCGCATTAGTGTGAAGGTATCAGATACCATGGAACTGGAATTACAGACAGTTGTGAGCTGTCATGTGGGTGCTAGGAAATGAACCTAGGACCTCTGGAAGAACAGCCAGTGCTCTTAACCACTGAGCCATCTCCGCAGCCCCCGAGGCTATTAAACTTTAAATTAAAAGATTCCCCTGCCTTCAATACTTTGTGGGATATTTTGGTTTTACTCTGATACTCCTGAGACGGCCCAATAAAGTTATACCTTGAATAAGGGGGCAGGGCCAGTGGTTGGATGACTGGAATTGGCCACAGAGAAGCCAGAAATTTGGAGAGAGAAAACACACAGGAAAGAAAGGACAGGGATTGGAGTTTGAGCTTCCTTTTGGTTCTGGGACAAGGGAAGAGACAAAATTTCTAAAATTTCTTTTTTTGGGACAAGGGAAGAGACAAAATTTCTAAAATTTCTTCTTTTTTTTTTCTTTACCCAGTTTATAGTTAGGACCATTTCTTTGGTTTGTCTCTTCTCTCCAGGGTGTACAAATATGAATGTCACTTGAACAGGCCAAGGGTATTGGCTACACACATCAGTTGTGTTTAATTTCTCCTCTAGGAGGTGGGAAACATCATTAGAAACTGGCTTGACAGTTTTCATTAAAGAAACTCAAGTGACTCCGTGTTTTTTAAATAATTCATGTCTAGCTCAGCAGGACAAGTTTCCCCGTCTGTGAGAACAGCTGCTGCAGGTTATGTATCAGGTAAGTCTGGAAGGCTTGGTGACAGTCAGCCTTGGGGAAGTTCCTCTAGTCCCAAAGACAGACCCACTGCATCTAAGTGTAGCCTGACTGAGTATTTGTGGGGGTGAGTGTGGCGGACAGCAGGGCAGAGGAAAGGCCCTGGCGCCTCCCCCAGGAACTGGCTAACGTGAAAAGGGGCTATAACAAAGCCAGCGCAGGTCACTGCATGAGTCCTGGGGCAGAACCAGGGAGACTACACATCAGAATCACAGGTTAGGTCATCTGGTCTAATGTCTTCACGTCTGAGAAAGAACCCAAATTCCCAGAGAAGATGACAGGGTTGAAACGAAGCCCCGAATGCAGGATCCAGATGTCTAAGCACAAAGTAGGCACTATGGAGGCAAGCCTCACACTGACTGTGAGACAGATGGTCCTCCTCACTGTGTGGCAAAATGCTTGGCTTCTGTACTCGCCTCAGCGTGAAACCTGGGCCTCGCCCATGCTACGCACGTTTTCTACCACTGAGGTACATCTCCTGTATTTTCACAACGGTCTGTGATGTGAAAATATCGAAAAGCTAATCTCTAAAGTCTGCAGAGAGGAAGAGCAGCCTGCAGGCACTCTGGGGGAGCACACAGCAATGCACTGGGGTGCATGAAGAAAATACTGAGGTATTTTATTTCATTCTTTACATTTCCTCATTTCTGTACACTTTATAACGACAGTACTTTAATATGAAATATCTATCGTGTGTGCGTGCTTCGTCAAGAGTTCATGAACAAGCATGAACTGATTCTAGAGCACTGCTGGATTCACTACTGCTTTTGTAACTCTTCACTCATTTGATTTATTTGGTGTTAGGGAACTGTGCCGGCTAATTTTATGTCAACTTGACACAGACCAGAGTCATCTGAAAGGAGAGAACCCCAACTGAGAAAATGCCTCCCTAAGATTGGGCTGCAGGCAAGCCCGTAGAGCATTTTCTTAATTAGTGATTGATGGGGGAGCACACCCTGAGTGGGGCCACCCCTCAGCTGGTGGTCCTGGTTTCGATTAGAAAGCAGGTTGAGCAAACCACAGAGAGCAATCTAGCTAGCGAGCAGCGTCCCTCCATGGCCTCTGCATCAGCCCCTGCCTCCAAGATCCTGCTTCCTTCAGTGATGGACTATGGACGTGGAAGCATAAGCCAAATAAACATTTTCCTCCCTAACTTGCTTTTGGTTACGGGGTTTCATCATAGCAATTGTAACTCGATTTAAGATGGGGAACAAACTGAGGGTCTCAAATTTATACATGCTAGGCAAGTGCTCTACCACCTAGTTACACCTCCAACCCACAGTTATTTTTATTAATTTAAGAAAATTAACAATTACCTTATATGCCTAACTTTTCTAGACACCTGTGTTTGCTTTCCATATCATAGGAGATTGGTTGTTGAAGGTTTGGTAGGAACAGAATCCAGGTCTAGTCAACTCTAAGCCTTATCTTTCCATGACCCCAACGCTCCTGCTATTGAAAGGGTGCCGGGAGAATCTTCCTGACTCCAGGATGATGATGCAGGCAAAACTGTATCTAAAAAGCCAGGCAGACATCAGTTCAGTGTGCCTGATACTTACTTCAGAGTCAGCACCTTGACGAGTATTCTGTTGCCCAGATGTTCCTTAGGACATTCCGGTACCGGACGTATTTCCACAGCATCCTCCTGGAAGAGAAATCGTTAGCAACTTCCCACAGGGCTTTGTGGTTGGAGGAGAGCCAGGGGAGGAAGGGCTGCCCGTGTCCCCGCTCTGTTTCCAGAGCAGAACCCTGCTCTGTCTTGAGAAGACAGCTTGCCACCCCTCCCTGGACACTCAAAGCCAGCATGTACAGCAAACGTTCTCTCCTGTCGGAAAAGGAGCATTTAAGAGAAAGAGCCTGGGGGTTATGTGGGGAGGAAGGAAATGCAAACATGGCCATGGCTTAGTAACATCTACCAGATGGCACTGCAAAAATCTACAGCTCGCCGGGCGGTGGTGGCACACGCCTTTAATCCCAGCACTCGGGAGGCAGAGGCAGACGGATCTCTGTGAGTTCGAGGCCAGCCTGGGCTACCAAGTGAGTTCCAGGAAAGGCGCAAAGCTACACAGAGAAACCCTGTCTCGAAAAACCAAAAAAAAAAAAAAAAAAAAAAAAAAAAAAAAAATCTACAGCTCTGGTCTTCCTCCCCCTCGGAAGCTCCAAACACACATTCAGAACAATTCTCTTTCCAGGTCTTTTTTTTTTTTTTAATTTTTTTTAAACATTTATATTTTCTCTGTGTGCTTGTCGGAGTGCTTGCTTGTGTGCCAACAGCAGGTGTCACCTCATGGTAACTCTGTACCCAGTGTGGTGGGATGCTCCAAGTGGGGAACTCACCACAGCTCCACCCTCCCTCCTCACAGCCTCCCCCCCCCCCCCCCTCCCCCCACCTCCCCACCCCACAGCTCCCATCGCTGAGGTCCCAGGTGGCATCTTGCTGGTGGCCCTACTGGCTTCCCTTCTAAGGAGCCGAGCTGGAGTCCTGAAGGGTAAGCTGGGACTTCCATGATTACCAGAGCAGACACCTCCACAGGGAAGACCCATTTACTAGAAAGACATCACACTTATGTATTTCTAATAGTAGCTTTGGTTTGAATTAGAACTTTTAGAATCTTCTTTGAAATAAGCTCTAGTTGAGGAAATTTTACACATATGTCGAAGCAGATAGACCAATAAAGTGAACCTCCATTTAGGCACACTCGGCACCAACCATTTCAGCTCAGGTTCCTGTTGTCTGTATTCCCTGGCCAGTTCCCCATACTTAATACTGAACTATTTAAAAAGCAAGTTCCCACACATCATACAGCTTCATTTGCAAGTATTTTAGTACACATGGGGACTTTTAAAAAACATGAATAATAACACTGACCTAAAAACTAACTATAATTTCATAGTGTCACTAAATATTTTGTGCCAGTTTGGTAAATCAGGATCTAAACAAGGTTCATATTCATACATTTGGATAACGTATTTCCTAGGCTTCCTGTAACTGAATTTATTGAGGCTTCACATTTATCAGAAATAAAAGACAAAACCCAAGTAGCAAGGGAAGAAATGGATGCTTTAGTGGATTCCTGAGGTCTTCATCATCCTGGAATGTATATGTGTTTATGTGTACCTACGTGTGTATACACATGTATGTGGTTTATGTGTGTGGGTATGTGTACATGAGTTTTTGTGTGTTTGTGTATGTCTGTGTATGTATAGTATAGGTGTATGTGTGTGTTATATGTGTATGAATCTATGTGTGTATACACATGTATGTGGTTTATGTGTGTATGTATGTGTGTGCATATGAGTTTGTGTGTGTGTGGGTGTGTGTGTGTGTGTGTGTGTGTGTGTGTGTGTGTGTGTTAAAACAAGAGAAAGAGGGAGGGAGAAAGCATGATTTGTTGATCCCACAAATCCAGTGGCCAACTCCACATTTGAGTTCCTGGGATTTGGCTATGAGGGCCAGTGAGTACCCGCCTCCTCTTTTAAAAATTGTTTTGTAGTTAGAGTCCATCACCTATAGACTGTGCAGCAAACTCTTCTGTGATGTGGAGTGAAGGGGGACAGCTTTCTGAGGGGTTAACACAGAATAGCCTGTCATAGGGAGAGTCGGAATCAGGAAAGGGCTTGCATGGTGAAAACTTGGCAACGGAATCCAACTTTGGCCTTTTCTACAGACTCTTAAAATTTCAACAAAAGGATCTGCCCTTCTAATGTTCTTTATTGGGAAATAAAATAGTGGTAACATAAAATAATCTTATTAGTGTGCCATTAAAAAAAATCAGCATTTATAATCCTTTCAGAGCAGGCAGAATTCACCTCTGCTCCATAGGATTTTCTTGGCTAAGGTTCAAATAACAAGCACAAACATGATTTCTTTGAGAACAACTTCAAAATAGTAAAGGGCTGGTGTAGAGGCTCTCAAGCATTTTACACATTCCAGTTTACAAGTAGCTGGCCTGGTAATTACACAGCATTCCTCTCCACTCAATAAAAGTAGGCCACTGGGACCTGAGCTAAGGTATAACTTTCAGCCCCCATCTGAATTATTGCATTGTCTCAAAAACCATAAAACAACACTCCTAAAAACAGTTTATGGTTCATTCTTTGAATCGAATCAGACTGGAAATCCTCCCATTCAATCTAAGGAGACTTTGATGGTGAATGTCTGACTCATCCTGTTCCCTTCCTGTACTTTCTTCTCTCATCTGATGTCCCTTTTAGTCTCTTTCCCCCCCGTCCCCCTCCCCCTGTCAGACAGCGTTTCTGTGTAGCCCTGGCTGTCCTGGATCTCGCTCTGTAGACCAGGCTGGCCTCAAACTCAAAGAGATCAATCAACCTGCCTCTGCCTACTGAGTGCTGGGATTAAAGGTGCGTGCCACCACCGCCTGGCACTGTGGTCTCTTACGTTACACTTAGTATCCCATCGCCATGGAGATGAGCAGAAAGGGAAGAAAGTAGAGGCCAAACCTGTCGGATTTAATATTTCTTGACAAATCTCACTGTTTAGTCTTCATGTTGTGAATAAAGGTTGAAAAGTTAGAAACTGTCTGTGTTCCAGTGGTGTGTGCTAGTGACTGGGTCTTCACGCACAGGCAGGTCAGCAAACACGAAGACTGTCAGGGCCCTGCTTTCTAATTTAGTTCACCTGCTGAATCCTGAACAAATTGCTCAAATGTGTCCATCCTTTCTGATGAATTTCTAATTCAAAATATGGTGATGGTATTAAGGCCCATATTCTTCCTAATTTATTTTAAAGTAAATATTTTACATTGATAATAAAATTATATTTATGGGAAAAAATGTGATGTTTATGTATTCATCATAAGAAGATTCTTATACAATACCTTGCCAATTTATCTTTTCATTTGGTGGTGAGAAAGTTAAGTCTATTTTTATTAACAATTTAAAAATATATACTACCTTATCATTTATTGTGGTCATCATACAGTAAAAAATAAGTCAGTAAAATCTAGTGCTCCAGTTTAACTGAAACTTTATATCTTTTGACCAATCTTTCTCTCCTATCTGTCTTAGTTGCTTCCTTTCTATTTTCTTCCTATGAAACACTTTTTATATGCCCCATACAAGACAGACACTTTGTGTGTGTGTGTGTGTGTGTGTGTGTGTGTGTGTGTGTGTGTATGTACTTGTCCATGTGGGCCACAGGTCATCATTAGGGGTCTTCCTTACTACCTCATTTTTGAGTGAGAACCTCCCACCTGGACCTCACCATTTGGGTGAGACTGGCAGAGCCCCAGGATCCCGCCATCTCTGCTCCCAGGGCTAGAGTTCCAGATAAATGCCAGTGTGCAGTGTTCATGCAGGCGCTGGGCAGCAAGCATTCGACCCACTGAGCTGGCTCCCGAGCCCCAAGATACTGATTTATTTAATGGTAAGTAAGTCCGTTTTCAATGCATCGATTGCTCACTGATTTATTTAATGGTAAGGAAGCCTGTTTTCAATGTATCTGATGGTTCTCTAACTTCTCCATTTATTTATATATTTGTGTGTGCTGAGGCCAGGAGTGGGTGGAGTCAGAGAACCTTCTGGAGCTGGTTCTCTCACTCTAGCGTGTGGGTTCTGGGGATCAAACTCCAGTCATCTGTCTTGGTGACACACACCATTGCCCACTGCTCCATCTTTCTGGTCCCAAGACATTTACTTTTAATCTCCTTCAGAGGATTTGAGGCTTTCAGACAAAACTGCAACTAAGATAAGTAGATAAGAAAGCAAGATTATACTGGGCAGTGGTGGTGCACATCTGTAATCCCAGCACTCCAGAGGCTGAGCCAGACGGATCTCTGTGAGTTTGGAGGCCAGCCTGGTCTACAGAGTGAGTTCCAGGACAGGAACCAAAACTACACAGAGAAACCCTGTCTTGAAAAATCGAAAAAGAAAGGAAGGAAGGAAGGAAGGAAGGAAGGAAGGAAGGAAGGAAGGAAGGAAGGAAGGAAGGAAGGAAGGAAGGAAGGAAGGAAGGAAGGGAAAGGAAAGGAGAAAGGAAAAAGGAAAAAGGAAAGAAGGAAAGGAAAGGAAGAAAGAATTGGCAAACAAAGATAAGGGAGGAGCAACTGGGCTAAATGTAAGCTGCCGTGTTGCTGGGGGAACCACAAATGCAACTCTAGGAAAGGCATTCTGAGGCTTGAGGGACACTTCCCCGTTACATCCTCCTAAGTGTGGGCTGGATGATGAGCCCTCACTGTCCTATGACACAGCCACAGCGGACTTGCTGCTGCATCTCCTTCTTGTTGTCCCCCTCCTAGACCAGTGGGAAGTGAGTCAAAGGGGGCTGGGTCACAGGAAAAGCAGCTGCGCAGGGCAGGGCAGGCCTTCTGATGTCTTGCTGTGTCCGGGGACCAAATCTCAAAGATTTACACTCACAGACAGGTGCATTACCTTTTATGCAAAACTTCCCCAGATCTTACTCCTTTTTATTATTTTTGTGTGCATGTTTGTATGTGTGCACCTGGGCATGTGTGTGCCACGATGGGTAGGCAGAGGTCAGAGGACAACTTTGTGGAGTCAGTTCTCTCCCACCACTTTTATGTGAACTCTGGTGATCAAACTCGGGTCTCCGGGCCTGCAGAGCGAGCACTTTGTCCACTGAGCCATCTCGCCAGCCCCCAGGTCTTGGTTCTGGCAACGGAACTTTCTATAAAACTTGCAGAGCAGCAGAGACAGAGCAGCTGTCTGTCCTGGCAAGCCCTGGAAGTGCAGGGAACCCGACAAGCAAAGGTAAAGGCTGAAAACAAGGAGCCAAAACACATAAGGCTCCAACGATGGCCACCTCTCATGCCATCCAAGGTGCTCTGGCAAGTAACTGCAGGCAACGCCTAAATCGCTCTGGGCCAACTTCAGTAAATAAAGGGGTGGGAAAAGGGGACTCTAAAGCTTCACACACTGAGAGCATGACTGTGATTATCTCTGTCCAGAGTATGCTCAAAGCAGGTGTTTCCACGTGCTCATCGGGGCCACTGGTGGAGGGGAATCTTAACACCAACCTTTAAGTAATATGGGTTTCTGATGGATGAGTTGGGAAACACATCCCCAGGTTAATTGGATGGTTGGCTCTGAGCGAGACTCTGTATACAGACCCTTGAAATGTTTAGAGGATTAAAGCGCTATGGAAATTCTAGTTATTGTTATAAGCACCCCATCAGTATGATGGTCAGTAAATGGTTCTGCTGTGCAGAGAGCTGAAAAATACTTCGAGTTTCTGTTGTCACTGATGTTCTCCCATAGGGAAACCTGCACCCACCTCGTCCACGGATGGATACAGGGCAAAGATCTCAGCCTGCCGATTGGTCTTGCGCGCCTCCTCTTTCTCCTTCTCAAAGTCCTCGGCACTCACAAGCTGCAGCAGGTTCTCCAGCCGCTCATCAGGCTGCAGGCTGCGGAGGTCGAAGTCACAAGTGGTGAGGGGGCCCTTCCCAGACACATCACACAGCACGTTTAAGCGACGGGGTCCCGTCTGTTAGAGAAAACAATTGGCCTTGGTGAGGGTCAAGGGGCACAAAAGAGAACTAGGCTCCGGGACGATTCAAGACTGCTTCAGCTAGGGTCTCTAGAATCTCAGGGCTCAAGGAGGTTTTTTGTTTGTTTTTAACAAACTAAGGACTTGACACAACTGGTCTTGGCTTCCTGGTGGGACTATCCTGAAGTGAGAGGCTCTTTCCCTGGAAGTATATCATTAAGCATCAGTTGGACAAGCCAGTCCTGAGCAAGGATTTGAAATGACACTGTGTTCCTATTGGTTGTTGGCTGAAGCCAAGTCTCTTAGGAAGCACACTCACATCTCAGCCTGGAGCAAAACAGAGTTGGGACAAGGTATAGCATGAGGAGCCTGGACTGCGAACAGAGAGACCTTTTCCTAATCAACTCCAGAGCTTGGGTTTTGAGGTTAGAAAATAAAATGAACTCTAAGGAGCCGTCAAAAAATGCATATCTACTCTAAAACTGAGTGTTAAGCTTACAAATAAAGATAGGTGGGGTCGGGGTACAATTAGTCACTGCAGTAGGGTCTGTGTGAGGCTGGGTGCCTCATACAAGTCACCACAGGACTTTAGTAATGGTTACAGGAGCAAGCACCAACACAGCAAAACTGCATTGGCTATTTGTATTCTCACCTATAATGTGAGCCCCACAGACTAGCACACCAACATTAAAAAAAAAAAAACCAAAACCAAAACCAAACATGTTTGGATCATTGCTAGTTCTTCTACATTTCTGTTGTAAAATACATATAGTATAAAACATACCCTCTCAGTCATTTTTTTGGTAGAGTTAAGTACATTCATACTTGAGTACAACTATACTCATTGTCCATCTTCATGATTCTTTTCATCTTGCAAAACTGAAACTATACCCATTCCCCTCCAGTTGCCAGGCAACCACATTTGATGCTCCACTCTTCCACAATGGATACCTGGACTGCTTCCATCTTTAGGCTACTGGGAGTAATGCTTCTGTGGACACGGGTACATACAGCATCGAATCATAAAGTAACCATTTTATGAAAATAATGGCAACAGGAATAATAGTAGCCAGCATTTATTGGGTACTGGCATTGTTGGCATAAGTGAAGCTGGCATTGCTTAAAGTCTTTACACATTCTGACTCACTCACTCCTCACATAACCCCATGAGATGCTTAGTGCCATCCTTGGTTTCCAGGGAAGAAAACTATAACCCAGAAAGGTTAATGATAGGGCCTGGGGACAGGGAGGTGATGTGAGGGGACCAGTAAGAAAGGTTGGGCAATCCAACAGTGAAGGCGTTGAATCACCCTGGCTCTCATAGGGAGGGGTCACTGTAGGTCTCCCCCAACTACAGGCCCTTCACTTTTTCCATCTGAATCACTGTGCTTTGGGGTTTCTATTTGAATACTGATTTCCACAGCTACAAACCATTTGAGGAAAATGGCCACTGACTCAGACAGTAGAGTTCCTGCTCCTTGAATGTTCTACGAGTCTTACATTTATTCTAGTTTTTTAAAAATCGACAGCATGCCTTGGGCAGAAGCACCCTGTCACCTGGCAACCATATCTGTTGACAGGAAATACCTGAGCGGCTGGTTCACTGCACTCCAAAGTTTCTGACTCAAACGTCTGTTTCTGAAGCGTCTTGTGAAAATCTCTCCGTGATCCGGTCTTTTTAAAGCTGCAAAACTCTGCATTTCCTTGGTTTCTTTCATTGTTGGTATGATTTGATGGGGAGGGAGATGAGGAGCAGGAGGGAGGGAGAAAGAGGAGGAAACATTAGATTAAAAATAATGGCAGTCAGTCATAGAGGAGCCTTCAACAGAGGACATCTGTGATGCCTCCATCTAATTATGCACCCAGCCTCACACAAGGCTCTGCTGTAGTGACTTCCAAACTTGCCTCCTGGCTGGCCCATTGTGAAAGGCAGGAATGGCCTGGGAAAATGCCACTGTAGAGGTGCGGTCATTTCAGCTGGGGGGCCCTTGGCTCCAAGCTGAAGCTCAACTGTGACCACAGTGTAAGAGGCTGAAATAAATCTAGCAATGTGTAGAAGCGGCAAATAGAGACTGTTTGAAGATAAAAATAGAGGAAGCCATTTCATCTCCAAATCAATGTTTTTAATCGTGAGTAAGAAAAGCAGGACACGGCTAAGGAAAAAAATACACAAAAATGATGTACGGACCAACACTCTTTGCTAACATTCATAGCCCCGCTCTGGGAACTTCATTTCAGCTCTGCCAAAGGGATGGGAACATAGGTCAGGGTCAGTGGCAGAGTGCTCTCTGGCTCTGGCTCTCTTTCATACACACACACACACACACACACACACACACACACACACACACACACAACACACACACACACCACAGAAGAGGTCTAAATTAGAATCACCAGGGCTATCACTGGAGAAGACAGACCATGATGGAAAACATGAGAACCCTACGTTGATATTTCATAACCGTAGAAACCAATGTGTATATTCCCCATTTTTAAAAAATGACTGAGAGGCTTCTTGGAAAACATGCTACAAAGTGTATACACACTTAATTGGTGGGCTTTCTGCATTTATTGTCAAGACTGCATAGGTCGGTAAAGGGACATGCAAGTGAGGTGAGAATTTATTAGGCAGGTCAAATGGCCAACAGGTAAAGCCAGAACTGCAGGAAGGTCAGCAACGAGTCAAACACAGCTCCTAACTTTCGGAGAGGGAGGGCACTGGAGGAAGAGAGTGGCCCACACAGCAGGTACCAAAGGCATGTTAGTGCGTTGTATGAAGGAAGCAGGAGACGCTCCAGTGCCTTTGGTAGGGAGGTCAGGATGTCTCTAGATTTTACTGTGCTCAGAAGACAAACAATTTGTTTTGAGAAAAGGAGACAAACAACCCAGAAGCTCTCTGCAAGAGCAGCCTGGCAACTATTGCTAGCCTGCTTACTATGACTGGCCAGCTTCAGGGTCCCCTGGCCACCTGTGTGCCCAGCCCAATCTACAGTAATAAGGCAAGGTGAAAAGCGGCATAAAATAGGAACTAAAAAAGAAGGAAATGGCCATAAGAATAAATGCCTAGAAAAAAAAAATATCAAGAAACGTGTCTACGATAATTTCTGATTTGAAGTTCCTAAGCAGCTGAAAACAAACAAAAATTAAAAATACATATCATATTGTTCAAAGACATCAATGACAAAAGTATTCCCGGGAATGTTTTAAACAGTTGCTTGGAGCCGGGCGGTGGTGGCGCACGCCTTTAATCCCAGCACTCGGGAGGCAGAGGCAGGTGGATCTTTGTGAGTTCGAGGCCAGCCTGGGCTACCAAGTGAGTTCCAGGAAAGGCGCAAAGCTACACAGAGAAACCCTGTCTCGAAAAACCAAAAAAAAAAAAAAAAAAAAAAACAAAAAACAAAAACACAGTTGCTTGGATATAATAACTATTTTAAGTATTTCAGAGAATTCTTTTGGTTCTAGTTGCTCTGAGACTGCAAATGAAGAGTGGATTATACCTGAACAACATTATTTTACAAAATTTACTTTCTTTTAACAGAGTTCTTTGGGAGAAGACCTGGTGTGGGATTTCTTAAGTCTGACAACTTCTTGAAAGTTATTCTCAACCTTAGAACTCTAGGGAGCCACATGGAGGAGAACGGCAGGCCGCCTTCTTGCATAAAGGAAAAAAAAAAAAAGTTGGGGCAGGGGAACAGCAATATGGCTCAATGGTTGCTGCTTGCCACCAGGGCTTATGGCTTGAGAGAGGAGCAACCCCAGGAAGTTGTCTTCTCATCTCTGTGGACACAAATACCCACATTCACAAATAGTAAGTAAATGAAAAGAGCCGTGGGTGATCTGGTCCATGGCCTCCCCGACATGTCTACACTGTGGGTGGTCTACTACCTGAGAGGAAGAAACAATGTAACCAAAGTAGTAGCAAAGACAGGCAGGTAAGAGCCACTGTCTTGTAATTAGATCCCAATGAGAACGCACTGGCCCTGTGGTTATTAGCTCTGGCAAGCCCTATGTGAACAGAAAACAAGACTAAATCCTAACACCAGGCCCTCAGAAGCAGTTCTAACCCCCACAGTGGAAACTGCAGTTACTTTTGTAGAACTGTCTGCTCCAAAGAGAACTGACTCAGAAGAAAATAGTTACAACCTGCTTTTCAAGGGAAACTTGGGCCATAGGGGAAAAAAATTCAACTTAGCAACTAGGACTATACCCATGTTAGCATGCCTCCCCTACCTCCCCTACCCTTTCCACCCCGTCTCATACATTACACCTGTTTCTAGGAGTGTTGGCTTACAAACACGCAAGCACACACAGGTGAGTGCACACACTAGCACACCACACACAAGTACAGACATGTGCCTGCCTTCATCATCATCTTCAGGTCATGTCTCTCTGCCTGAGGGTTTCTTCACAGGGTGAGGAATGGACATGGGTAAATTCAAAGGTATCTTTCCTGAAAGACTGTCAGCCTTTGTGACTTTTGCTATGGAAAGCGGTAAGACTAGTGTGCCCATGTTGGAGTCAGTGAAAAATTTTCTCCCCCTCCTTAAACCCCTAAGCATCCACTCCCCCATCTTAAAAGCTCAGAAAGTCACGGTGCTCCCCTTGGAAGAAAGGGTAGCAGCGCTGGCTGAGGAGAGGCCGAGGCTGGCAAGCATGAGAGCTGACTCATTCCAGAAGTGCCAGCATGGAAGAAGCCACCACTGAGGAGGTACTAAGACAGCCGGCTCAGTGCCTCTGGCTACAGGCAGCCCAGCCTACTCGCCCCAACCTGGCAACTGACGTAAACAAAGCCCAGGTCCCAGTGAGCCTGTGTGCAGACCGGAGAAAGATGGGAAAGCAGACAGACTGGGAGAACAACTGTCCGCACAAAATGAATACAGCCTACAGCTTCCCAGGAGAGCCCCAGGCTTTGTCTTAAACACCCTTCTTACCCACTCAGGAACACCCAAAGACCAAAGACTTCACGAAAGCATTCTTTTTAGAGGCCAGAATGTGCAGCAGGCAGACTCTGGCTCTTGAGGGGGAAGGGCCTGAGTTCAGATGCTGGCTCCTTATGAACTAGTCAAGAGAGACAGATCTGGGCAGGCTGGCCTCATGTCTCTGAGCCACATTTTCCCCAGGTGTGGAAAAGAGGAGAACTAAAGCTCATTTTAAGGGACATTTGTGAAGATCAAAGAATAATTGTGTCTTTCTTTGTTCCCTCCTCTCCCTTCTTCTCTCCCCTCCTTTTCTCCTGTTTCTCAAACACTCCCCCCGTTCCTTCTTCTTCCTATACAATTAGGTGTTAAAGCCTTTAGGTATATTGGAACACGGTAGCCAGGTGGAAAGTAGCCTCAGAAGCTCAGAACTGGCACTTGAATCCAGGACAGGGTAAGGAATGTACTTATTATGAAAGTGCTGCCCGTAGGAAGTGGTGAATGTGAGCGCAGATGGTGTAAGATGTCAGAGCATGGGCAGCCTGGCTCGTGATCACCGCCAAGCCGGAGCCTAATGAAGAAGATTTATTAGAAGGGACACCTGATACAAGGTGCCAGACTCGGGCTTGGTGACAAGGCTCCATCCTGTGGAGGAACATCCTGGTACTGTGTCAGGGAAAGGCAAGAAAGGCTCATGCAGGCAGGAATGGTGTGTCTGCTGTCAGGACCAGAAAGAGGAAAGAGGAGGAGGAGGAGGAGGAGGAGGAGGAGGAGGAGGAGGAGGGATACTGGGGTAGAGGAGAATGTGGGCGATGGTACATACAGGAGAATCAAACAACTTAGTAGAAACCTGGAGCTACTTTTCTCCAGAGAAAGGAGTTAGAATGCCGAAAGGAGACCACTAGAGCAGACACCATGAAGCTGGGTGTACATGTCAGCAAGAACTCATGGTTTTCACTCTCTTCAGGGAAAGGCCTAGAGGGGCCAGGCCTTAGCAAAAATGAGCATGCTTCCCACATGTGGCTTGGTTGCGGAGCACTACTGTCCACTAAAGCGCAGTGGCATCTGAGAGCCAGGACTAATTCTGGGGGAGGAAGGAACAATCTACGAGTTCCTGGAACACTGTGGGTCAGAGAGCAAGGATGTCTTCCAAGACTGCTGGGGCCATCTAAAGAAGACCCAAGTGCCAGTCAGAGAGACCGAGACTGTCAAACCAAAGAGCATTTGGACACCAAAATAAACAACAGACACGAATTAACTGACCCAACAAAGAGGAAATTATAGCTCCATATTGATAGAAAGAGAATGATGAGGAATGGGCTGTCATCACAAGCCCAAAGAGGGGAACATTCTAGGAAAATAGCTGGCCCATAATATCAAAAGGCAGGGAAGTAAGATACACACTAAGAAGGTCCTCCAGCATGATTAAGACTAAGGACATATGGCAGTTAAGTGCAGTGTGCAATCTGGAACTGGATTCTTTTGTTCTCTCCAAAGACCATTCTTCAGCCATTTGATGAAAACTGAAATCTGAGGACTATGTGGTAATGAAATATTAATTTTCAGGATGTGGGGGTCATATGACAACTATAATGGAACATGACCTTGTTTGTAGCAATTATGCACTAGTGTAGGTGGGGTGATGGGAAAAGCAGGTCAGGGACTTGGTCTCACATGGTTAATGGTTAGGAAGAGGTCTTTGTTTATGTTTACAATTTTTCTATACATTTGAGGTTGTCTGCAAATAAAAGGAAAGCGAGATGTCAGGCACATGGCACCGCAGTAAAAAGAACTGGGCTCCAACCGGGTTCCCTTTACCAACCTATGCACCAATACTCCAGCTGTGTGAGCACACGAACTGTCAGCTCATCTTTCCTTCCTGTCCCCCATGCCAACCTTTGGCTCCATAGCAGCTATAAAGATTGGTATCAGAACATAACAGTCCCACACTTCAGACAATTTTACAGTCTGGCTTTTCTCTCCACAAGGCTGTTGCAGCCCAAGGCTAACTATGACCTGAGACCCCATCCTCAGTAAGCTCCTCTCCAGGTTTTTTCTAAAGACTCACCCTTAAAAACCACATGCATCTGCATCCCTGCCCCAGATTCTGCATCTAGGGTAGCAACAAAGACAGTCACCTGCCAGCTGTTCATTAGCATCAGTGACAATACTGTCCTATGCAATGTCAATGAATGCACTGTTAAGTCCAGACACTGACTTCATAAATATATAGAATTTAAAGTCTTCTAATATCCCCATTTCTGCAGAACTACATTGTTTTGTAGGGGAAATGTATTTAGCCATCAGAAACAAGGACAGAGCTCTGGAAAGAGCGCATTTTAGTACTCCACATTATAGGATGCTACAAAGCTCTGATTGAGAGGCTACTGTCCGGATTAAACTTGTACCATCCTTTGTCTTCAGGGTTCTATGAAGTCCCCTTCCTTGGTGTACTACTAAAGCCATGGTCTAAACTATGAGATGGATATTTGCTTGTAAAGTTTAATCATCCTTTCATTCAACAAATGTTTATAACTTTAATTCTCTTGAGAATAAGATACCAAGGATAATTCCTAAGAATTACAGCTGAGGGTTGTACCTGCCCTCAGGGAAGTCAGTCTACTGGAAAAGACGGCACCGTTAACAATAAAGACCCTTTAGACAGGTCACTAGGACTCAATGAACAGTGTGACAAAAGCTTCAGGAGAAACATCAACAAGATGTTTTAAAAACTCACAGAAGGAGGTAACCATTTCTTGTCAGAAACCTTTGACCAGGGCCTCCACACCGTAGGTCTGGAGCAGGCCGTGATGATGTTCACAGCCAGGTTACTGCTTGTTACCATGTAGGCTGATGAGCCTGGCTTGCTCTCCATGCTTTAAGAAAGCGGAGCACCTTGACAGGCAGCACAACAAATGTGTGTCATAATAAGCAATTATTGATTGGGGAGACATTTTTATGGTGTTTTGGGAGTAACTGAATTATATGCACTGAGGTGTTCAATTTTTAATTGTTTACCAGTTCACTGGGAGTAAAAATGGAGCAATAAAACAGGTGATACTCCATGCCTTGATATCCCCACTCTCCTTGAGCATGACCTTCCGGCAGAATCACCTTAATCACTCAGGACGAAAGACAAAGTCCAGGGACTTTTATGATGCTGCCCATAACACTCATGAAATGTTTCACCGTCGCTGTGGATAATACACCAAAAATAAATAGCACGTAAACATGTTTAATCACTGGAGAGTTTGACTCATCACCAAGACCTGGGAAACATTCCGAAGTTAATCACCCCAGCTTCATTTAGAGAAAATGACAGGGAAAACAGGGCTTCAGATCCTCACCATCCCCCAAAGGATGCTATCGAACACAAATCCACACAAAATTATGATGGTATTATGAGAATTAGATAAGAAATGAACACAGCCCCCCATGAATCATCAAGTCTGTGCCTATTTTCAAAACACACACAACAAAAAAGACTAAAAAAAGTGTTAGATAAACTTGGCACTGTAGACATGAAACAGAAAGAGATCTAGTCAAGGAATCTTCCAGGCTAAGAATCACAGGCAAATACTTTAAGAGAATATTTTTTTCCGGGCTTGTGAGGTAGATCAGCAGGTAAATGAGCTTGCTGCCAAAAAGCCTGATCACCTGAGTTCAATGTTCAGGACCCAAGGTGGAAAGAAATGGCTGCCTCCTGCAAGCTACTCAGACTGTCTTCTATACATGTACAGACACGTACACATGCATATAAAAACCAGAAAAATGGGAATATATTTCTCCAAAACGAGATAATGTATTTTACATAATTCAACCTTTTCCTACTCAGTGATGGAAATGAGTCGACTCTCTTTTGTCTTTCACAGCGGTACTATTTATCTGATTTAAGCATGTCAATGACAGAACTTGAATGGCAGTGGGAGGGAACGCAAGCGGCCATTACCCCACACCTCTGCCCATTAAGTGGAATTCAAAGCCATTATCACCGAGAACAAGGGCATAAAAGTCCATCTCTAGATATTATAGAGAAATGTAATAGCAGCGGGGAGATAATTGAGGAATAAAGGCGCTAACTAAATCAGTGCCTGACTGCATGGTTTTGGATGACAAAGACATGTCCATGGAAGGCAAAGTGGCTTCGTTAAGGATCACACCTCTGGAGAAAGCAGGCTGCCACCCGTCTCCAAAGTGCAGTAAAATAAATGGTGTAGAGTTGAAGGGTTATTCCCTTGACATGCTAATTGAAGTGCCTATCATGATATTTCATTTTTATGATATCAAATATCATGAACAATAGTGAATGCTTACTCAATTATTACTATAGTAATGAGATGTTTAAAATCCCATTTCACTTACCACAGTAAAACATGGGTATATGCACATACATATATATGTTTTTTGAAGTTTTTGTTTTATGGGCATGGGTGCTTTTGCTTGCATTATGTCTGTACACTATGTGTGTGCCTGGTGCCTGCAGGGGCCAGAAGAGGGCATCCGATCCTCTGGAACAAGAGTTACAGATGACGATGAGCCACCATCCGGGTGCTGGGAATGGAACCTTCTGCAAGTGCAATCAAGTGCTCTTCTTAACCGCTGTGCTTTCTCTTCAGCCCTTATATGTGTGTTTCTAATACATATGTATTAAGTCACTATGTAGCCCAAGGTGGCCTGGAATTCACAATCTTCCTGCCATGGTCTCCCTAGTGCTGGGGTTATAGGCATGTGCCATGAGGTCCAGCCGGAAGGAACAGCTCTTATATGTTAAATTATAACTAGTCATATAAATTATAACTAAGCCCTATAAATCTTACAATTTCCAAATCTGATCATTATCTTATGAATATATAAATTACAATACATACAAATTTCTGTGGTGGTGATAGAAATCATAACTTGAAAAAAAAAAAAATAATAAATAAAATAAAATAATAAAAAAATAAAAAGAAATATAACTTGAATCATCAAGTTTCAGGAAATCTTTTATAATATTGAGTTGTCCTGTTTTTTTAAAATCTTTATACAACATTAGTAATTGGTCTAATTTAAGTTACTTGTCAATTGGGTAAGAACAATTCAGCCATATTGTATACTATTAATAATATGAATAATAGTCAATAGTAATTAACTTATGATAAAAAAAACCTTCTGATTGCTGCTTTAATGTGCTAACTTACTGACAGAAACTCACAAGGGAAGTACTATGTTCTCTCTCCTGCTCCTTCCTTCTTTCTTTCCGGTACCAGGGATTAGTGCCAAGGCCTTGCACATGATTGGTGAGCACCACAGCACCAAGGCACAGCTCTGGCCCCTATACTCAGAGTGTTATTCTAATCGCTAACCCCCCTGAGAGGCAACAAAGCATCAAGGAAATAATTAATTTGCCTTGGGTAACGACTGCTGAGCAGCAGAGCTGGGATTTGAATCTATGGAGTCCTTGTGCCGGCTATTTTTGTCATTGCTGTTTTGCTTTGTCAATAGGATACAACCTGGAATCATATGCAAAGAGAGCCTTAACTGAGGAACTGCCTCCATCAGATGGCCTACAGATAAGTCTTCGGGGCATTTTCTGGATTAATGATTAACGTGGACTGGCCCAGCCCACAATGGGCGGTGCCACCCTCGGATAGGCAGTCCAGAGTGGTATAAGAAAGCATGCTTGGCAAGCCAGGGCGAGCAAGCCAGAAAGCAGTGTGAACTAGAACTCATGGAAAGAAGCTGTGTCTGCCAAGACTGACTGACTGGTACAATACAATGATGTAAAGAAGTTGGAATGTTGCAAGTTCACAGTCCAGTTATACTTTTTCTTGGGCTAGCTTTAGCCCTCTACTAGCCCATCCTAGCTGACCTCTGTGTCAGAACTAACATCCTGTGACTAATAAATAAAAAACGTGATCACCAGCTTCCATCAACTCAAAAGCCAAGAATGTCACCAGACAGCATCTGAGACATGTAGGAGAGATTTCCCCCCATCTTGATGTAACTCACCACTCTGATGCGTCCACCAATGTATTTGTAAAATACCTTGGCTTATAACTCTTTGTTCTGTTACTATAAAACTCCACAAAACCGCTTCCGCATTGGAACATTATATTTGGTGAGATCTAAATGTATGTTCCCTGGCCACGATCACTCATATTTGTTCCAGAATAAACTATGTCTTTTATTCCTTTGAGGTAAGAGCTGTTTCTTTTGATCACAGCCTTAATCCTCCATGGTCTCTGCTTCAGTTCCTGCCCTTACTTCTCTTGGTGATGACTGTGATAGGGACATGTAAGCCAAATGAATCCTTTCTCCCCAAGTTGATTTTTGGTCAGTGTTTAATCACAGCGATGGAAAGTAAGCTCAGTCCTGTTCCACTCTAGAAAATAGCATAATCAACCACAGGAAAAAAAGAGACCTTTTCTATTTTATATTTCTATCCATCATTTGTGATACACAATTACTGTGGTGGTTGGAATGAGAATGGTCTGCCCATAAGTTCATATGTTTGGACACTTGATCCCCAGTTGGTGGGGATCAGTTTGGGAAGGATTAGGAGGTACGGTCTTGTTGGAGAAGGTATGTCACCAGGGGTTGGGGGAAGGTTGTGAGGTTTCAAAGGACTTGGCCATTCCTAGTGTTCTCACTCTGCCACCTGCTCGAGGACAAAGCTGTGAGCGCTCGGCTGCTCTGCTGTCAAGCTTTAACTCCACCAGCAAACCCAGCTAAACATTTTCTTTTCTAAGTTGCCTTGGTGATGATGTTTTGTCACAGCAACAGAAAAGTAACTAAGACTGTTATAATCCACCCTTTTAGGAGTACAGTTCTGAGTTTTAACAAATGAACACAGTTAAGTAAAACTTCAATTAGGACACTGGTTAGTTCTACAAACTCTCCAAATTCTCCCACACCCTCTGTAGTCCACTCCTTTCTCCAGCACCAGATTCTGGAAGCCACTGGCCCCATTTCTATCTTCACAACTCTACTTTTTCTTGAATGTCATATAAAAGGGATCATGCAATTATGTACTGGCTGGCTTATTTTATTTAGTACAATGAATGTGGCAACATCCTGGTGTTGCAAGAGCAGTAGCTTCAAAGTTCCATTGTATTGCTGAGTGGTAGCCCATTGTATGAAGTTACCAGAGTTTGTTTTCTTATTACCCCATTGAATACATTCAGTGTTATTTGTAATGTTGGCACCTACAAGTAAAAATGCTATAAGTATTTGCATAGAGACCTTTATGTGAACATAGGTTTTCATTTCATTTAGTCAAATCCCTAGAGACAGGATTTCATGATATACAATGGGGGTATACATATATATAAATATTATATATATATATATATATATATATATATATATATATATATATATATATATATATTTGGGCTTTTAGACTAAGGGAATAAAATCCAAACATATGAATCAGTATTCAGAAAATAGGTAATAACAGCCCACAGCCCACATTTAAAATAACAATAAAACAAAACTGGAAAAATTTAACTTATTTTTATTAATAATATCCAACATCGGCAAGGAAGTGGATAAAAGTTGTAGTTCCATGCTAAGCTGGTCATGGAGTGAATTATCACAGCTTTTCTGGAGAACAATTTGATAGAGCTAATCAGAACATATTAGATACAAGGGTCTCATTTCTACCTTCAAAAATAGCCACAATCATGTGTAGATCAGGTGTTGTACTATGATTTATCATTATGGAAAGGGGAGACAATTACATATCCATCATATCCTTTCCTCTGAGGAAATCAAGGTAGTCTTTTAAAAAAAAAAGTTCTCTGAAACAAGAAGATCTCCAAGATATTATTGAAAAATATAATGTATGCTTTGTAACATATGAAAAGATAGACATTTTTGAGGTATGAGGACGGCAGATCGAGACCATGGAGACTATGGAGACAAACCACAACCAATCAAAATGTTGATTTGTAAAGCCCAGATCCAATAGATACATCTACAAAAGAACTCCCACACCTGAGGCTCAGGGGACATTTCAAAAGAGGCGGTGAAAAGATTGTAAAAGCCAAAGAATGAGGGAATTTGCTATAAAATTGTGTCTCTTAATAATGTCAGAAGTTGCTCCCATAAAGTCTCACCCACATGACGGCCTAAACATGAGCTGAAAATGGCAATGGACATGCCAAAGTGGACGGGGTGGGGGTAGGGGGGACGGGACATGACGACGGACCTTGAGGCCTCAACCCCACACAAAGATCCACAGGCAACTAAGGAAAGCCGAGAGCAGAAGAACATACCAACTGATTATGTTTTCATATACATATATATGAAAGAGAGCAAGACTGGGAATGTGGAGGGTGTAGAGGGAGGAAATGGAAGGGGAAAAACTGTAATTATATTATAAAATATTTTATTTTTCTCTCTCTTCTTCTTTTTTTTTTCTCTCTCTTTCTGTGTTGTGTGTGTGTTTTGTGTTTGTGTGTATATGTCTATATGAATGCCTTCAGAGGTCAGAAGGAGACCCTGAGTCCCCTGAAGCTTAAGGTACAGTGACTGTGAGATGTCCAACATGGGTGCTGGGAACCGAACTCAGGTCCTCTAGAAGAGAAGCAAGTACTCTTAACTGCTGGGCCATCTCTCTGTGCTATGGATAGGGAGGGGCTCATGCAGCCCCACCCTTAGCTAAGGAGCTATTGGTAGTTGATGGCTCCTGGGAAAGGGGGAGTCATTTTTCTTAGGGGATCTTGTGGCTGGTACAGTGCCCATCTCTGGTTGATTGCCCCAAACCCATGTGAATGCCATCAGCGCTAACTGGATCCAGTGGTAATGAGGAGGGGGGGGGCTGCAGAGAAGGCTTAGCAGTTAAGAGCACTGACTGCTCTTCCAGAGGACCTGGGTTCAATTCCCAGCACCCACATGGCAGCTCACAACTGTCTGTAACTCTAGTTCCAGAGGATCTGACACCTTCACACCAATGCACACAAAATAAAGTGGGAAGAGGAGAGAGGGAGGGAGAAAGAGAGAGAGAGGGAGGGAGGGAGGGAGGGAGGGAGGGGGGAGAGAGGAGAGAGAGAGAGAAGAGAGAGAGAGAGAGAGAGAGAGAGAGAGAGAGGACATGGAAGTTGGAGAGGAATTTGTTGTGGGGGGAGGTGTCCAGGGGATAGGGAAAGGATATGATCATTGTGTATACAATTGTATGGATATGTATTTTGATGGTGTATACACACATACGCACACACACACACACACACACACACACACACACACACACAAAATGTTGGGTGATAAAGGGTGCCTAGATTTTCTGCATGAATGAAGTATTCTGGGCATACACAGGCACTATATGATTTTTGGGAGAAGTGTGTATTGAGATTATAATTTTCATCCTCAGCATTTCAGATTCATTTTACCAGAGAACCAAGCACAGGGGTAGGAAAACATGCCCTTCTGTACGACACTAGTCAAAGATTGTCAGGAACTGTCAATGGGTTTTGGAGTTGGAGGCTTTCCTCTGCCAACGAGCTTGTTTTGGGGAAGGGAACTGGTCTATGACATGAGTGTGCTGAGATGGAGCCAATGGCAATCTCCATCCCCAGTATGCTTGACATACTATAAACAGATGCTGTTTCCTAAGAGATAAGCGCATGGATAATCATCACTTCTGGAAAAGGAATGGGACACACGAGAGAACAGAAACTACAGCCACATGTCTAAGGTCTAGACCCATATTTTAACCCAAAGCCATCCAAATTAATGTTACGTTAAAATTAGATTTTAAACATGACACCAAAAATAACAATCTTAAGGAAAATACCAATATGGATTTAATTACATAAATCATTCTAAATGTTAAAACATACTGGGGAAGAAATTTATATGGTAGGAAGGTTAATATATTAAATGATAAAAGTGCTCTAGTTCTGGGGATATTACTTGGGGAGCAAAGCATTTGCTGTATATGCAAGAGGATCAGAATTTAGACCCCCCTGAACCCACCCAAAAGCCTCAGATGGTGAAGACAGGGATCCCTTAAGCAAACTGGCCATATCTGCAAACCTGCAAACTCTGGGTTTGATTAAGCAACCCTGCCTCAATGTATAAGTGAACAAGTAATCAAGGAGATCCCTTGTGACTTCACATGCGTTTGCACACACAACTACACACACACACACACACACACACACACACACACACACACACACACGTACATAAGCACACAAACATACATACACCCCTAAACATGAAAAGGGAAAAAGTTATCTAAAGTTTTATAAAACCAAATAGCTTAGTAGAGTTGTAAAAATTTCTTAAGTAGTGCACCAAGGAAAACATGACCAGTGGCCAACAAATATATGGGGGAAACAGATAATCAAATAAAATGTCAAAAATGACAATGCTCTCACAAAAATGGAAATGTTAATAAATGATACTTTATAATTGCTAATATTTGCTATATAATTCATGCACATTTGATCTATTATTGAGTCTTATGTTTGTACATATACCATAGGCACAGAAATTATAGTTTTTCCCCATAGGAAATAAATAATAAATGTGCACAGGGTTTCAGTGAGAAGGACATTGCTGCATTGTAAGTATAAAAATACTTACAAAGGATTCGTCTAAACATTAAAACTGACTGGATAAACTGTGATACACACGCATTATACACTCATTAGTTACTGTGTTCTGGAAGAATAACTAAATCCTCTCTTACTGTGAAAATTGAAAATGCAGGCTAAAAAAATAGTACTAGAGTCTAAGTTAGTATTTCTATAAACATATAATACAAAGAAATTTGATTCAAGACCTATATTATCACTATCAAGTACGGCTACCTACACAGAGTGAAATTCATTTAACTTGGTTTTCTTTCTCTAGTTTCCTAACTCTGTCATGAGCATTCTAAAGTCTTTTTTTTTTTTTCAAATAAAATTTGTGGAAGATAGAAAAAAAGCATTCCAAAGTCTGCCCAGTGTTTCAAATAGGAAATAAATCTGAAAACCAAATTTAGTCCACAGGACCTCTCTGTTTATTGTTCCCTCTTGGATTTTTTTAGAACTTTAAATACCCAGAAAAGTGCCCCTAATTTTAACATTTTGAAGCTTGAGAACAACTTGTTCTGAAATCTCTCATTTATTAGTAGCAAGACATAATCTTATTTGCCTGCTGGCAAACTTCATTTTCCACTTCTGTTAGAACGGAAGACAGATTGACATGTAGCTTTGCTGTAATTACTTTCTATAAGTGATTATTTTTCCTCTTCAGCTACTGGAAACAGTGTGAATACTGACCTTAGTTTAAAAAAAAAAAATTAGCACAGATCCCATGGCACACTTAGAGGAACTGGATAAAACCCAATCCCAAGCGTCCTTCATTATTTATCCCCAAGAAAAGTAATTCTTGCTAGAGTAGGGAACAGGAGAGGCTACCTTTTACGAACTGCTTATGTCTCTCTCAGGCTTTCTGATGAGTATCTGGTGGAGTGGGCTTCGATCTGTGGACAGCCCTCAGTCTAGTGCACAACACACATGTCATGTATACATGCATATGCACACACAGCGGGGATTCCTGTGTTCCAACGCTGTAGTGGGTAGCCATTCCAGCTTGGATCTGGAAGTTCCAACCCCCATTGAGACTCTGGCAACTGTCACACCTACGATGCGGGCCAGGGGAGTCGCCTGGAGACCCGAGAGCTGGATGGGCCAGCGCTCTCTCTGTGCCGGGACCCTGAATGGTGGAGGTTGACCGAGCAGAGCTCCAGAGAACACCGCTGGATTGCGATACACCTTCCCCAGACCCTGCGACCTACCTATCCCTTCATTTGTAAGTTATCCACTAAATAAATCTTCCTTTTAACTACGTGGAGTGGCCTTAATAATTTCACCAATACAACGCCTGTCACAAGACTGTGCTGTGAAAGTCATTAGTATGGTGCTGTGGATATCATTCTATATAAATAAAACACTGATGGCCAGTGACCAGGCAGGAAGTAGGTGGCCAGGCAGGAAGTAGGTGGGATAAGGAGAGAGGAGAATTCTGGGAAGCGGAAGGCTGAGGAGGAGACACTGCAGTCACCGCCAGGACAAGCAGCATGTGAAGACTCTGGTAAGCCACCAGCCACGTGGCAAGGTATAGACTTATAAAAATGGGTTAATTTAAGATATAAGAACAGTTAGCAAGAAGCCTGCCACGGCCATACAGTTTATAAGTGATATAAGCATCTGAGTGATTATTTTATACGTGGATTGTGGGACTGCGGGGCTTGGGGAACCTGGAGAGAAGCCCTCCAGCAACAGTATGGGGATAGAAACCTCAGAAAAAATGTCACAAAATGTTTGATTAACCCAGAGATAAAAATGCTCTCTTGATGGGAAGATTAGCAAGTAATTTATCTCAGGGTCACAAATTCTAATAATATATTTGAATCTGAGGCCAAGTTTCAATTCATTCACTATCTTTTATCTAGGAGTTCATTACAATAAAAAAGAGGAAACAAAAAGATACATTCCTTTTTTATCATTTTTGTGAGACAGGGTCTTGTCATGCTGCTCAGTTGGCTGCTTTGAACCTCTGGGTTCAGAGCATGCTTCTGCCTCAGCCTCCTGAGAGTTGTGACTGGCTAATTCGATTCCTCATGTTTAGAATGTGATTTTCTTCCCAACTGAATAGATGAACAGACTGTAGTGTAGCTGTAAAACGAAAGGTTTTTTTTTTTTTTTTTTTTTTTTCTGTGATAACAGAAAGCGAAGGATGAAGCCACAGGAGACAGGACGGAGAAAGGTGAGATCACAGACTATGAAGGAGACTAGTACAGATCAACCAGGGTGGGGGCAGAAACAGGTGGAGCACCAGGATCTCCAGGGAAACAAAGCCCTTTTGTTTGACTATGCGAGGGCAGAAGCATTTCAGTATGCATTTGTCAAAACGCATCAAATACATAGCTAAAAACAAACAAACAAACAAACAAACAAACAAAAAAAAACGATACTAGGACTGGGGATGTGGCCAGTGTGTGCCCAGCATGAGGGATGCTCTGAGAGGGGGCGCATGGGAAATCTCAGGGCTTTCTGTTCGGTATTCTGTAACCCTAAAAACCTCCAATAAGTCCTTTAATTTGCAAAACAAGAAAACACAATGCAAACTTTACATTGATGGAAGTGAGCATTTTCATATAAGGAGAGGAAACACTTACTTGCGGTTCACAATCAGCCACTCTCGAGTATAGGTCTGAACACAGTCTCTGACGTGAGGATCCAGTTCAACTCTAATTCGGTGAAAAATAAGATAAAAACAGGTTATTACTGAGCAAAAGTGACAAAAATAATTCCTTGCCATAATTAAGGGACAAAATACCACTTCAAATCTGTATCAATACGAATGTTAGGGTTGTTCTTGCCCATTCATTTCAAGTGTATAAAGTATTCCTAAGGCAATATTTGTTCTTTGATGAAACAAATATGTTGACATTTTAAGCTCTGTGAGTTTCTTTTTAAAGAGAATTGCTAAACTACATCTATGCCTGAAGGCATTAAGACACTAGTAGGGAGAAACAGCTATGATTAAACATCAAACAAGAAAAATAAGTTCAAATAGTTATTTCTAACAGGTAAATTTTTTGCTTTCATGTAATTTTGTTAGGGCACGTGTGTTTTTCATTTAGAAAGCCAATAACAGCTGTCTTAGGCTTTGATGACTTTATAGACACAGGCTTTGGATTCCTATCATACCTGCTGAGAAGTGTGCCATTAGAGATATTCTCCATGTGCTTCACAGTCTAGAAATCAGAAATAATGGCAGTCGCAAAGCTTTTGGTATTATTAGAAACACAATTAGTACTAAATGGGTCTAAAAGCTGAAAGTTTTTTTTTTATTTAAATATTTTTTGAGATTATAATAGAATTATATCATTTCCCCTTTTCCTCCCTCCAAACTCTCCCACATTCTTATTCAAATTCATGATTTTTTTTTTTTTGAGACAAGGTTTCTTTGTATCGCCCTGGCTGTCCTGGAACTTTGTAGACCAGGCTGGATTTGAACTCACAGAGATCCACCTGCCTCTGCCTCCCGAGTGCTGGAATTAAAGGCGTGCGCCACCACCACCCAGCTGGGCTCTTTTCCTTTAATTGTTGTTACATCTATAAATGTGTGTATATCTATATTACACACACATATATTCATAATTACAACTATCTCAGTTCATATAATGTTACTTGTATGTGTATGTTTTCAGTGCTAAACATTTGGTATTGGTGTGCTCTTCCCTGGGGAAGATTATTTCTCTGGCTCTCAACATTCTTTAGCTGCCTGTGGTTCTTTGTCTGGGGTTGAGGTCTCTGGGCTTTCCCCCCTGCAGATTATACTACAAGTCTTAATTTTGCATTTGTAAAACAGGGATGCTATCATTTGGATCTTTGATGTCCTCCTAAGACCCACACATTAAAGCCTTAGTCACTGGCATGGCACAATTGAGAAATGGCAAACTCTTCATGATGTGGGGTCTTATGGAGGGTCTTCATCACTGAGGACATGCCCTTGAGGGTGACTGTGGGACACTGCTCTCTTCCTGTCTTTTGCACCTGGCCATGAAGTAGTCACAAATTACTTCTCTTCTGCTATCATCTCTCACTGTAATACTCTTTGCCACTACAGGGCTAAAGCAATGCAGCCACCCAGCCAGGAGCCAAAATCTCCAAAACCATGAGCCAAAATAAATGTTTCTTCATTTTAGTTACAGTAAAGGGAAACTGGCTAACACAGGGAACAGAACAGTACTCACCTGTGGTGATATTATGTTCCCCAAAATATTGTGCACCTAATAAACTTATCTGGGGTCAGAGAACAGAACAGCCACTAGATATAGAGGCCAGAAAATGGTGGCAAACACGCCTTTAATCCTAGTGTTTCAGAGGCAGAGATCCACCTGGATCTCTGTGAGTTCAAAGCCACACTGGAAACAGCCACGAATGGTGACTCACGCCTTTAATCTCAGGAAGCGATGACAGGAAGCAGAAAGGTATATATAAGGCATGAGGATGAGGAACAAAGCCTTGGTTAAACTTTTAGGCTTTTGAGCAACAGTTCAGCTGAGATCCATTCAGATGAGGACACGGAGGCTTCTAGTCTGAGGAAACAGGATCAGCTGAAGAGTTGGCAAGGTGAGGTGGCTGTGGCTTGTTCTATTTCTCTGATCATTCAGTGTTCACCCCAATACCTGGCTCTGAGTTTGTTTTTATTAATAAGACCTTCTAACAATTTGTTCTACACTCACCTTTGGACTTCTATCAGCCTAAGACCAAATTCTGCAAAGGCTAGATAGGAGACCTCTTGCCTTTCACTGCCCAAATCCCAGCTCCATTCCTCATTGACTCTGCAACCTTATGCTGATCATTCAGTCCTTTTGTGTCTCAATTTCCTCACCAGCAAGTGGTGACAACAGTAAGAGTGCCTCCTTTAGAGAACCATGATGAAGGTGTGATGCTAACATGCAACGTGCTTGGAAGCATGTCTGGCACACCGTAAGTCCCCTGTGCTAGTTTAGACTTAGGTGACTTTCACCGTGCACTGGGTGCTGACTCAGGCACTTAGCACGTGTGGATTCAACAGGCCAGGCACCGCTGTTATTCTTGTGCAGAAGAACGAGGTGGTAAGGATATCAATCCGAGTCAGAGACCAAGGGGCCGAGCTGGGACGTGCAAGGGCCAGGCTCATGACTACCACAGGTCACTACTCAGCATAGGATCTGCGTGAGGCACAGGGCGTTCTCCTAGAGTCATGAGTGTTTACTCTCATGGTGACCAGAATGCGCTCCCCTGCCTGCCTTGTTTATGCAGTAGACTTTGGCAACAGCTGAGATAGGACAGGTTGACTTCCAGTCATCAGAAAGGTAACACACTCACTGGAAGTCATAGCAACAAAACAGTATCTCACTCACAAAATGGCTCTAGGAAACCTGCCTTCTTTACCAAAGTTTAAAAAGTCCTCCTTCCTCTAAACTTTCTGGACTTTACACCAGTTCTTCCATGGATCTGGTCACATTTTAAGGCAACTAACCATAAATATTCACACAAAGAACACGACTCTACCGAAGACGAAGATGTGTTATCAATATTAAAACCACCCGTGAATAAATGGCCTGACGCCAGGGAGAGGTGTCCAATGATGACAGAGGTCTGCGTTTTGGGAAATGAGTATTTCCCACACACAATAGACCCGCACGCACGGCTAGCTTGCTATGAGAAGGAAAACTGACCCAAGCAGAGACCGAAGGGACTTCCCATCTGCCAGCTGTCCGGTCACCTTCAACTGTGAGGAAACACAATCGGACCCTAAGGTACCTCAGAGCAACGAGGGCAGGCTGTGTGTTTGCAATCTCCTTCCTGGGGCTTTTTGGGAAAAACGAGAAGACTCAAAATGTTCAAGGGAGTGTGAATCTTAATTTTGGTTTAATGAAAATAAAAGTTCACTCAAAATCTCCAAAGAGTCGGGGTGTTTATCCTATGGCTGCTTATGTTTCACTCAGATGTGAGGCCATGGTTGCGATGCCATGCTCAGCAACCCAGTTCTAAATAGTTGCTTGAATATTCACTCTCCAATGCTTCTGCTGTGTCTCCCCTTTATGAAACTTCACAAAGAGAGGGAGTTTCTCTTCCTCATCTTTTCTTCTCAGGGCACAACAGATGTTCAATAAGCGTGAATGGAAACTTAGGTTACTAGCTCCATCCAGGCCTTTGGATGGAAACAAATAAAACGCCTTTAAAACTCTTTTACATTCGGGGGCTGGAGAGATGGCTCAGAGGTTAAGAGCAATGACTGTTCTTCCAGAGGTCCTGAGTTCAATTCCCAGCAACCACATGGTGGCTCACAACCATCTGTAATGAGTTCTGGTGCCCTCTTCTGGCTGGCAGTCATACATGCTGTATACATAATAAATAAATAAATCTTAAAAAAAAAAAAAAAAACTCTTTTACATTCATTTAGAGTATGTGTGTGTGCGCGCACATGTATATATGTGGCAAAGAGAAGACAACTTGAGTGAGTCAGTTCTGGGAATAGAGCTCAAGTTGTCAGGATGGCAGCCAAGTGCCTTTCTTTACCTGCTGAACCGTCTTACTGGCCCATAAAATGCTTCCAGTAGAAGACTCCCGACATTCTGCCAATAGAGACCACGAGGCTTATTGAGGTCACAGAAGTAGCCTGTGGCCACTAAGCTGGAACCCAACTGTCCAGTTCCAGGCTCTGTAATCTTAGCTTTGGACTGTCCCATCCCATTCCACTGCATCCTCTGAACTGTGTCTTAGTTCCAACAAGGCTTTCCAAAGCCTTGGGCTAAACCAATTTAGAAACGGTGTACATCTGCCTACCATGTGTGAGGCCCTGGGCTAAGTCCTCAGCACCACAAAACAAACAAACAAACTGTCTACATCTAGGTAGCAATGCTATATGTGCTTTGTATTTTAGTGGACTGAGTAATTTTCCTCCTTTTCAAATACGAGTGTGTGTGTGTGTGTGTGTGTGTGTGTGTGTGTGTGTGTGTGTATGCCGATGAGTCTGTGCGTACATGGGGAGGCCAGAAGCAGATGTTGGACGTCTTCCTCAATCACTCTTTAGTTTTGGAGGGAGGGTCTCTCAGTGACCCTGGAGCTTACTAACTGGCTAGCCTGGCTAGCCAGCAAGCCCCAGGGCTACTCTGTGCTTTTCTAGCACTAGAGTTGCTGGGCAAGTCACCATGCCTTGCTTTTCCTGTGGATGCTGGGGATCTGAACTCAAGTCTTCACGCTTGTGCAGCAGACACAAAACCATGTGACCCAACTCCTCCATCCCTGAAATGTTTTGTCTAATTGAAAAATGTACAAACTTCTTGTAATGCTAGGGACCAAACCCAAGACCTTGCACATGCTCCACAAGCATTTCAACACTGCCCTATAGCCCACTCCTACCCCCACCCCAACCCAAAGTTTGCTTTTTTTTCAAGAGCACGTTCAAGAGCTGGGTGTGCTGCCGCAGCACACCTGTGACCCTAGCACTTGGGAGGCCGGGGCAGGAGGATTGCCACTTTGAGTTCAGCTTAGGCTACACAGTGAGACCCTATCTCAAGAAATAAGAAAGGAAAAGAGGTCCAGAATCAACACCCTTCCCCTCTCATATTATGAGAAAATAATTTACCCTTCCTCTGGCAGAGAGGGCTGCAAAGTCCTACATTCCTTGGGTGTGAACGCCACATGCAAGTCGTCGTCGGTGAGGTCCCCCAGCTCCTGGGCCAGCTCCGCGTCCAAGCTGTTTAAGTGTGTCATCACGAGTCCTTCAAAGTCCACGGGCTCCACGGGCTCATAAAGCTGAGGCTGGAGGGAGAGAGAGAGAAGAGGGCCGTTCCCACCAGGCTGCCCGGTGGAGGACACAGACATACAGGCACGCAGGCGGTGGATCGCTGCCCTGCCCTCCCTCCGACTCAGCGCTTCACTTTTAGCCTAAATGCTGGAGAAGCTGTCAAACTGTGGTGGTGACAGGCCAGGGGAAGAAAGGCAGTAGCAGAAAGTCAAGTCACAACATGGTGAGTCATTCAAATCACACCCCAAGGCAGAATTTTTCTCTGCTTAATTGCAGCTTGATGAGGAATCCTGAGGAGATCCAAAATGAGATCACGGGCTTTGAGGAATTTCTATAATTTCTCCTGTGAAAGCCCTCTGAGGCCATGTTTTGTTTACCCAAACACAGTGAAAGGGAGAGAGAAGGCAATTTTCCAGAAACTCAGGCAAACACAGCACCGCTCCCGCTGTGTGCAGTGTTTCCCTTGGCCGGAGAAGGGAACCGGCTATAGACTGCTGCTCCAAGCCAGCACCTTAGCCACAATCCCAGCTGACACGGAGCCAGGTTTGCGGCTAAACCCCTCTAGGGCTGAGACTTCCAAACAGTACCGGTTGGGAAGCTCACTGGACTGAAGCTGGGCGAGCCAATACTCAGTGTCGGCTGAGGAGAGCTGTCTGCTGAGGAGTGTCTCCCATGGAGCAGGGAGAGAATACCAGAGAGAGGATAGAAACCCAGGGTTCCTCAAACAATGCTGCTCTTTAGTTGATAGCATCAAGAATTGGCAACATTTTGCCAGTCGCCTATTAACAAAACACACTTTCTAGCCTATGGCATGCAAAGATCCAGGACACTGCCTTAAGGCAGCGAGAGACACTTAGATCAAGGAGATCGGCTCAAGAATAACAATAGCAACAACGGTAGAGACTCAGCTCTCTGAAGCGTTCCTTTATGGAAGACTGTGTGGAGTCGCCAGCCCAAGTGAACACTGTTCTCCTCTACCCGCAAAGCATCTCAAAACAAAAGGCCCAGATTCCTGACTTGTGCTAAGGGAGGGCAGGCCTGAAGGAAGGGCTGACAAAACTGGTTTTTCATCCCCTTGAGTCTAAATACCGGCAGGCTCCAAGCTGGGGTGGAAGAACAGGGCTGCTGAAGAGGCCAAGGGCGAAAAGATTCCAGAAGGTAACTATGGCTCTTGCCTCCCTTTCTCACCTCTGCTGTCCTGGTAGTGATGGAGACAGAAATAACTTACACTGGAGACAGAAAATAAAGCTGTCTGTGATGGCTAGTCTTAGTTGTCAATGTGACTACATCTGGAACCAACCAAAACTCAAGCAGCTGGATATACCTGTGAGGGGTTTTTCTGGATTGGATCATCTGAGACAGGAAGACACACCTTAAATCCAGATCGTTTGATGTCAGATGACCCACCCTAAATCTGGGCCACACCTTCTAGTGGCAGGCAGCCCACAGGAAAGGACATGGAAGAGGGAGGCTTTTGCGTTTTACCTGCTTGCTCTCCAGCAAGTTCGTCTATCCCTGCTGCGGAGGTGCTCCTCTGCTGGGATTAGAACCTACTTCTTTGGGATCCCAATGTACACGAAAGACCAGCTGAGAATCCAGCTTTGTGGACTGAACAACGGCTGGGTTCTTGGCCTTTCTGTCAAAGGACAGCCATTGTTGGACTAGCCAGAACACAGCCTGTAAGGGATTTAATAATCTCCTTTTAATATATAGATATCCATTCCATCAATTCTGCCCCTCTAAGGATCCCTGACTAAATGCACGGTCCTACTTCCAACCCAGATCCTTTAAGATGGCTGAGGTACATAGTGCTCATTGTCAGCGGGATGGAAAAGGAAGCCGAGTAGAGGGTTACAGGGTGGACCTCAGGAGCTACACAGCTCCCCTTGATCAGCAGGCGGCAAAGGCAGGAAGGTCTCTGGTTCTGACTGCAACCTGAAGTCAGCTGAGGAAGAGACCACAGTACTCACGAAGGACCTTTCCAAATCAGTCTCACTGGAACCCAGTGAAACACGCACGTTAATTATTTCAGATGATTTAATAATTTGCCACTGATGACATGGCTAGGAAGTACCACGTTTGGAATTCAAATATAGTCAGGCTGTGTTCTTAACAGCTATAATTTTGATTGTTTTCTCTTAAAGTCCTTCCAGAGAATCAGTATTTTGTAAGATAACTATAGTACAAGGTAGTAGTTAAGTGTGCATCAAAACAGGTTAAAAAAATGCATTTACAACTACCCACAAATTCTGCTCAGAACTTCTCATGGGATTGAATGCTCAGATATTATAAGTGTAATGACAAGCGTAAGTGTATTATGAACAACCCAAGCACAGGTAATGAAATGCACTTAAAAGGCATTGTGAAACATAGTTATGCTTAGTGAATGAGCACTGAGCACTGGAAAGTAGAAGCCTCAGAGAAAAATGTATCTATGTGCAACTGTCAGAGAAGAAAAAGTCTAGTCAGCTAAAATAAAACACTTGTCATGTTCTTGAAACTCAAAGCGAAAACTCAGTACCTGTTACAGGGGAGATGGTCCAAACACCGGGAATAGACAATGGTCTGCCCCATCATCTGGCAATTACTCAGAGAGAGGTCCTGGCAGAGCACCTCACCTAAAATAGCATCTTGTCTGTGTTGCTATCCCATGCCCCTCCTGCCCTCATCACAGCTGACAGTCACTTATTTGTTTACACCCACCTCCCACTCTAAAATGTTCTCAAGAACAAAGGGTGGGTTCTTCGTTACATTAATGACTGTCATCCATAGCTCTTGGGGCAGTTCCTGGTACAGAGTAAGACCCAATAAACATCTCCTTAGTGGATGAAAATCGCAGTCACTGTTCTACATTTGTTTCTACAAACAAAGCTAAAGGTGGAAGGTTTCCTCTGGCGCCCGTGATTTCAGAGTCCTTTGTGACCTAGAAGCAGCTTGCTTTCCTGCCTCTACCAACGGAAATCTTCCACTGATGCCACTGTAGGTGCTGAGATGGCATCATGCCCATCAATCTGTTTTTAATAAGTCAGATATGTGTGTGCACATGCACACGTTGTTGTACACACACGTGAAGGCCAGGGGTCAACCTGAGGCTTTCCTCGGGAGCTATCTACCTTGGTTTTGGAGGCAGGGGCTCTCGCTTGCACATGGGGCTATTCGATTAGGTGAGTTAGCCCATGAAGCCGATGACGGTGCCTGTCTCCACTTTCCCAGCTCTGGGATTATAAACAGGTGCCACCATACCTAGCTTTTTACATGGGTTCTGGGGATTGAACTCAGGTCCTCACGCCTAAGAGTTAAGCATTTTACACACTGGCCCATCTCCCCAGCTTGTCTCAACCCCTGTCTACAGTGACCACAACAAAGTGCCTGCTCTGCATGCAGAAGGCTTGCATTTTATCCTCCACTGTGAATGTGCACGGAAACTACACTGAGCACTTCATTTTCCACCCTGTGCCTCCAGTACAGTCAATGACACAGAGCAGTTAACTCTGGGAAAAAGAACAACAGAGTCAGAGGCACAAAGGAGGCTGAGAGTTCGGTCAGCACTCAAGTCATCCTTAGCTGGCACAGAAAAGGGGTGCTGTACTTCCCAGACGCCAATGTGCACACAGGAATGAATGCTTCCCAGGCACGAGACTTCTTTAAAACATGAATGTTAGACATACAAACATGTCCTGCAGCCATGGTGCTCAGGTGCGTGCCCAGGGTGTGGCGTTTTTACATCATTTACTTCATCCAGAGCCGTCAGGGTCTGGCTGTTCCTTTCATTTCACTTCAGACTTTTCTATTATTATTTTTTAATATAGTATATTTTCCTCCAGAAAATGTACTTAAGGTTATTAACCACCAAACAGGACTTCAATCTTCCTTAGAGCACAGATCCCAAACTTTTCTTCTATGTACTTACTATACCTTCCACTTTTTTTTTTTTTTTTGGTTTTTCGAGACAGGGTTTCTCTGTTACTTTGTGCTTCCTACTCACTTGTAACAGCTGGCTCGAACTCACAGAGATCCGCCTGCCTTGCTCCGAGGGGGATTAAGGCGTGCGCCCACTGCCGCTATACTTACTTTAATAAGCAGAGTAAAGGTTCTTTACATTTACAGTTTTGTTTCCATACAAGCATCAGGTGTTATTTGCTTAATAGATTTGGTTGACACCAAATCTCTGGTTAACCAGCTCCCATGACAGTGGCTAGCGGAGAATGCCAAAGCTGGTGGATATCTCAGGCCAGGCCACGGGATGGCCAGGGGCCCTCCTCTCTAGTAGTTTATTAGGCTGGTGAGACGGCTCAGGGGGTAAAGGTGCCTGCCCTCAAGCCTGATGACCTGAGTTCAATCCCCAGGATCCATCCATGTGGTAGAAGGAGAGGACAAGCTCTTGCAAGTTGAACTCTGACCTCTACTGGCGTGCTTATGCACACACAAAGCTAGTGTAATTTTTTAAAAAGTAGCTTATTTATTTTGAAAATATTTGTACACACAGTCATCATCAGGCATTTAAAGCTAGCATTAAAAACAAAAACCGAATAAAACAAAAGGAGACAATATAATGTACTGCCTCCTACTCATTTATTAAATATATGAGAGAGAGCTGTATTTGTGAGGATTACCTACAGGGGTAGCATGTGGTCCTTGCTTACTATACATCTACAACTCAGAGCACTCAGGGAAACAAAAGAAACCACCACTCTGTATATGCCTTCTGCTATTTTGAATATCCCCCACTTCCCTGAGAATCCGTAAATGACTCTCAGCCCCTATCTTGGGAGACCTGTCAACATTCTGCAATGTTAAAATACTGTTGGTGGCTATCCTTTGGAATTCTGACTTAGCTGTTTTGCACTTCCCCTCCCACCCACCCACCCCACCCCCCCTGGGGGGGGGGGGAGAGGCTGGCTAGAAGTGTAAAGAGAAGCTGAGTGTTTCTAATGAACTATTAGGGCTGCAGACCCATCTTCTGGGTCTTCTCAGCTCCTCCAGCAAGCTTGGGCTTCCTATCACATTATGGATCATTCTTCTGAATGCCCATCACATTTGAAGCCAATGTGGCCCTCTGGATGACTCATCTTCCCAAATAGATCACAAAGCCTCACTGGGCTGGAATCATCTCCTACTTACCTTTTAATGATCAATAGAGTCTCTATAGTGCCAAGTACTCAAGGCAACAATATTACCCACTATTTACACAGGCTCTACTACAGAACTCTACATTGATACTTCGGAGGTAGCATAAGCTGCCAATTTTGCAGAAAAGGGAACTGAAATCTTCAGAAAGGTTAGGTGACTTGTCCCAAGTTATACAGCCAATAAGTGACAACCAACCCTTCACCTTAGGTTCATCTGACCCCAAACTTTTAACTCTTGCCAACAGCAATGACCGGACTTCAACTAAATATATTTTTTAATCAACCATTTATATCAACATATGAGGTTATGAAAATGATCATATTACTAAAAGCAAAAGAAATGGTCTTTTTTTTTAATTAGCCCAAACGATGCACAATTAGTCTACACTTCAGCCTCTGATTTAATATAGTTTCTAAAGCTCTGTCAGCTTGAGAGTAATAAGTCACTCCTCCGCCTTGCTAAAAGTGACTCTAACTAAAACCTTCCACTATTTATCAAGGAAAAGAAATGTTCCCAAGGTAAAGAAAAATCACCTTGTACTTTGGTGATTTCTCCTGGGAGCCTTGTCTGAGAAGCTGATTGCAGGGGAGTCACAGTCCCACAGACCCACATCACCACATGAGAGCAGATGATGCCGGGGAGCCCGGGTTTTCTAAAACAGAGCACAGGAGCTCAGAAGGAAGAGCAGGCATACTGAGTGCCGCAGGGCAGGTAGAAGAAACAGGGCAAGCCTGTGCTAAAACTGCGGGGAGAGCTGCGGGAAGGCCTGAGGAAGCTACATTGTAACACGCGGGAATAGAAACATGTGAGGAACAGTTATATTTAAATAGGGCCAGGATTGAATGATGGCGACCGGAGAAGAGATTCTTATAGAATTTATAAGGCGACCAGAGAAGTGATTCTTGTAGCATTTTAACCTTTCCCCTGGTCCTTCATACCTTCTGTTAGAATATGGGCAGCTAAGCCACATTTGACTTCCCAGCTACTGAAGTAACTCATCAAAATTCACTTTTGTCAAAACCTGAAGACACAGCAAAGTACTGAAAGGACACTTGCAAATATTACATTGTTTTCCTTTGTAACTCTCCATTTAAGGATTTCTCCTGCGATAATGCAAGGCCTCAGTGTTATCTATCACAAAGGCTGATAAGGAGAGAAGGGGTTAAACCTGCAAACTTCCTTAAAAACCTCTTCACTGTATCCACACGATTTCCCCAACAGCTACTACAGAAAGTAATTTTTAAAATCACCAAAGCTCCCCACACTGTTTAAAAGTTAAAAAAAAAAAGCACATCCAACCACTTTTCAACAAAAATTTTGCACATTTTGAAATACATCGGAGTCAGAAATCACCAAGTTAAGCTGATATGCACCGTATCTCGGTTTACTTTACTCCGAGAACACAGGCACCGCACACTTGCTGTGCATTTACCATAAGCTGAAGTTCTGAAGCCGACAGGAAAAGACGAATAAACCGTGGCCTAGCAAGGCTCCAAAGTCCTAAACAGGGTTTTCAGAAAGATGTCACCACAAGGTAACCTCTCACTGTGAAGGCGCTACATATTTGTTCGTACTGTTTCATTCCTGACACAACACATAAACTATCCTTTGGAAATAACCACAGATCACGCCAGTAAACATACCTGCAGACACACAGTTAACGCGGCG
Organism: Peromyscus leucopus; assembly: GCF_004664715.2. Taxonomy (NCBI): domain Eukaryota; kingdom Metazoa; phylum Chordata; class Mammalia; order Rodentia; family Cricetidae; genus Peromyscus; species Peromyscus leucopus. The sequence continues at coordinate 18,839,486 of NC_051063.1, read as the reverse complement.
GGGAAACTGTTGCAGGCGACAAAATGGCCGATACAGGAAACGGGGGATGGTTACAAAATTTCTAAGAGCAGAAGTGGTTTTGAAGTAATAACTAGAAACAAAAAATAACCTAACCTTCTCAAGATAACCACTAGATCAGCCAGCCAGCCAGCCAGCCAGCCAGCGAGCGAGCGGGGCTGTGGGCTGGGCTGTGTGAGGAAGTAAAGGTAGAGCAGACTCAGCCTGTCAGAGGAAGTGGGACCACTTCTGGGTTACAAACCGTCTCCGTGAAGACACACATCTGGCCTTCGCTCCCTAAATAACATGACACACATATGCACGCCCCAGTTGGCACCTTGAAAGGGGACTGTGGTGTGTCTTAAAACTAAAGGTTTGTTCTCCTGTGTGATAGATGGATGTCACTGTGTGAAGTGCCAGGCAGGGACAACTACAACCACAGCAAGGATCAGTGCCCGCCTGGGATGGGATTAAGGGGATACAAAAGGGCAAGAGGGGACGTGCTCTAGACCTTGACTGAGTAGAGGTTAAACGTCGAATAAAATGCCCAGATTCACCAAACCGTGTTCCTAAACTTGATCAGTTTCATAGCAAGTAAATTTCACTTCCAAGAAAATTATTTCATAAGAAAGATTAGTAACTTGGACTTTTGAGATTTGTCAATGAAAAATTTCCAACCAAAGCATGCTAAAAATAGTGGTCAATTTCTAGGCTACCCCCATCCCGACATATGAGCTGTAACTTTGATGAGTTTGAGTAGCCTGAGAGTCCCCTAAGTAGACAACATCAGAACCACGGTCTTGGGCTGTCTCATTCTACGCACATCCTGTTTGGCAGAGAGAGATGTCTGGATATCTAGAGGCAGGCAGAGTCACAAAGCAATGCGCATAGAATGCTAGGTACAAAATGAACTAAGGCTGGTTGGGGGACAGTTTAGATGCCAGGCACTTCTGCCCCGACCACTGGTCAAACAAACCTGTAACACATACTTACTAGCTGAAGGGAGGGGAAACCAGATGTACTAATGCTGTGCCGATGGTACTGTCCAAGGTTGGGAGGGAGTGTAAACTGCTTTCTTATTTCCGACGATGAATATCTTGAATTAAAATAGGAAAAAAAAATCTAAATTAGGTTATTATTTAAAAGGAAAAAAACACTGCAAAAATCACAATGTAATCTTTGGCCAAGTAGTAAGCAGAAGTGACTAAAGTACATTCAATGGTCTGTTAGTAGATACTGCAGTTTTAGAGAGCTAAATGTACCCTAGAGCAATTCACAGGAGCCAGAGTACCTGCAATCATGGCCCCCAGTCTCTATTTGAAGGCTGAGGGCAGAAAGACCTTAAGGTACAATATAAATATCCTAAGCATCTGCCTCCATGGAAGGATGTCTCATTTCTGACTACACTCACCTGCCATTTTAACCCTGCCACTTCCCATGCAAGAGCTGAGGCCTTTGGCTTAGCTGATACCACAGCAGTGTGCACTACAGACTGTGACATGAAAATGTCCATGTCCTTGCAGGCACCTTCAGTGAGACCCAGATTTCCCCAGCATTGTTTTTTCCAACAGCTTCCAATAAAGAGACCCTTTGCACCATTCACATTAGCATTGCGTCTTGAGCTCCCAGCCCTGGTGACTTGGAACCAGCCGCATGACAGAAAGCTGCTGTTCAGCATCTACTCACACCTGCTGGCCCAAACCCTGACCAATGACACGGGGGACACTCATTTGCTAGGTTGCAGGAGCTCAGGAACATTTTCTCATCATGTCATTTGATGGTGGCTGACTTCTCAGACTAGTTCCCAAAAATGTACTCAGAGTACAATCAGGTCAAAACATCTAAAATCAGAATCATTAATGCAATACAACTAGAAACTATAAGATTATTAAGGATCAAACAGGCTGTATATTTGAAACATTCTTGGTATCCAATCAAAGCATATGTAAAATTAAAACACAATGCTTCTGTGTACTATGGAGATGTATAAAAAAAAATAAATAAGCTGGATGGTGGTGGTGGCGGCGGCGGCGGCGGCGGCGGCGGCGGCGGGGTGGGGGGGGGGTGGGGCGGGGGTGGCGCACGCCTTTAATCCCAGCACTCAGGAGGCAGAGCCAGGAGGATCTCTGTGAGTTTGAGGCCAGCCTGGTCTACAGAACGAGATCCAGGACAGGCACCAAAACTACAAAGAGAAACCCTGTCTCGAAAAACCAAAATAAATAAATGAATGAATGAATGAATGAATGAATGAATGAATGAATGAATAAAACTAGCATTTCCACCATGACAATGTACAGGGTATGATTATATGATTCCAGCTTTCTGTGAGAAGCACAGAGATGGGCAGGACACGGCTACTTGTGGTCATCAGTTCTCCCTCCACAAAAACACCCTATTACCTTTCTAAATGCCCCTGCTCATCTGTGCACTGCTCAGGCAGAAACACTAACCAAGAGGTAGACACCTAAGCCAAGGCAGGTCCATCGGGTCACCTCCCTGGGATTCAGCACGAGGAAGAAGTAAGTGTGTGGCACACATTCATGCTCCTGTTGGCTCTTGTACTAGGGCCTGGTGAAGCATGGAATGCCACAGAAAGGGGTGGCAGTCAGTATGAACTATGTCCTTAATTTCCTAGAGCACTGTCTTTATTTAATGTTTGGACAGTAAAGGAAAACACTGTGTCAGGAGGGAGTAACCTATTATATTCTAGGAGACATCAGAGAAGTGTAAAGCAGACCATAATGATATGCCTCTTCACAACCATGAGGAAGACCACAACAGAGCACTGGACTGTCAGTCACAAGTGTTGCCAGATGATAAAGAATCCATACACACACACACACACACACACACACACACACACACACGTTGTTGGTAGGGACATGAATGGTATAGTTCTCTCAGAAACAATCCGGCAGATCCTCAGGGAGTTCAGCATGTCATTTCTATATGTACCAAAATCCCACCAGTAGCTATACCTCCACGAGAAATGAACACAGAAAATTTAAACACCAACACTGACAACAGCATTATACACAGGAAGCACAACAGCTGGGCATGGTGGCGCACGCCTTTAATCCCAGTCCTCGGAAGTCAGAGGCAGGTAGATCACCGAGTTCGAGGCCAGCCTGGTCTACAGTGTGAGTTCCAGGATAGCCAGGGCTACACTGAGAAAGCCTGTCTCAGAACAAACAAATAAAACAACCCCCACCCCAGCATTATTCTTAAGAGTCCAAAGGGAGAAACAACACAAATGTCCCACAGCTGAAGGATGCACAAAAAGTGGTCTATCAGAAGTGGAATATTACTCAGCAAAGAAAGGAACCATGTACTGCTTGCTCTATGGTAGTACGTGGGGGAATCCCAACAGCATCATCCTAAGGGGAACAAACTAACTCAAAAGGCCACATATTTATTATTCCTCATGTGAAATTCCCAGAAGAGTCAAATCTACAGAGCAGGAAGTTGATAAGTGGTGGATAAGGGTGAAATGGAATTACAGAGTAACAGAAAGTAGTTCTGAGCAGAGTTTCTTTGAACTGATGAAAATGTTCTAATTCTGTTGGTAGATCAGTAATTCTGACTACATTAAGAGTCACTGGACTGCACATATTAAATACATGTGAGTGTAGGTACCGCATCTAAACTGTGGTAGATCTAGATAAGAGTTACAAGTGCCAGTACAAAATAATGGTGAATGCAGAAATTACCTAGCCTAGGGTGGCAGCTAAAAACAGGGGAAGTTTGGGTTTTACCCCACATGTTTAGTGAAACTGATTTTTTTTTTCCTTTTCTTTTTGATTTTTGAGACAGGGTTTCTCTGTGTAGTTTTGGTGCCTGTCCTGGAACTTGCTCTGTAGACCAGGCCGGCCTCGAACTCACAGAGATCCGCCTGGCTCTGCCTCCTGAGGGCTGGGACTAAAGGCGTGCACCACCACCCCGGCTGTGAAACTGATTTTAATCAGAAATTGGAACACCACCAATTTAAAAAAAATTCGATTGTCCCAAACTAAAGAAAGCCACCTCACATAAATAATAATATAGCATGTGCTCAGCAGTACAGGAACGCAAATCAAGATACTGGCCATTGATTATACACTTAGACACTGATTGTGGTCATAGGAGAGCCCAGACAACAGGCACAGGCCCTCTTCTGACCTTTTCGAACCTCCCTATTGACCTTTTGCAGACAACATGACTTTTCCAGAAACTTCTGCCTTCAGTTCCTCCCTAAGACTTCTGAAATAACATGCTATTGTTTCAGAGCTGTCCCGGTACCTTTCTCATCAAAGACATGGTGGTCTTTCTGAAGTGGGAATACTAGACAACGTGCCTCTAGCCCCAGCTACTCATGAAGCCATGACAATCAAATTTTAAATTCAAGACCAGTCCAGAGGGGCTAGGAATGTAGTTCAGTGGCAGAGTGCTTACCTAGCAAGACCAAGACACTGGAGTCAATACCTACCTAAATTATCACGTTTAATATCCTCAAGGGACCAAATACCACTATTTAACGACTTAGCATCCTGTAAAGTATCAGCATTTCCCCTTTGTAATTATGTGGCCTAGTAGGAGCTGCAGCCTGATGTTGCCCAGTGGCATTGGGAGTATCCCAGTGTCTACTGCCTGCCAGGGAGAAGATCAAAAATCAAACCTTGAAGTATAGTTTTTACTGAGCACGTTTCACTTTCACAGCATTGTGAAGTCAACAACTGTAAGGTGAGTCATCCTAAGCCTCTCTGTATGTGTGTACTAGTTACTTTCTGAGGCTGTGCTAAAACATGGACCAGAATGAACTTGTAGAAAGAAAGGGTTCATTTGGCTCACACTTCCATGTCACAGTCCATCACTGAGGGAAGTCAGGGCAGGAACTCAAGGCAGGAGCTTGGAGCAGAGACCACTGAAGGATACTGCTAATGGCTTGCTCTCCAGGCCTGCTTACTTTGCTTTCTAATATAGTCAGAGACCGCCTGCCTGGGCATGGCACCACCCACCATAGTCTGGGGCCTCCCTCGTCAATCATTAATCAAGAAAATGCCCCCCAGACTTGCCCACAGGCTAATCTTACATAGGAAATTCATCATTTGAGGCTCCCTCTTCCCAGGTGACCCCAGGTTCTGTCAAGTTGATGAGTAACCACCAACACAGTATGGAACTATCCCAATGGACCAGCAATTTTCTCAATAATCATAGCAAGAGAACTTGGTTACTACCTCACTTGGATTTTTTTTTTTTCCTGATAGGAAGCTGCTTAGACTCATGTCTAAAAAATTCTCACATGGACAAAGCATGTTCCATTGGATTTCAAGAACTTGCAAAAACCATCATCAATTACATTTGCTGATTTGAAATTTCAATCCCAAGTAACTGTTCAATGTGTGCTGCGGTCCAAATCGCTAGCTTTAAGGACTCTGCCCACACAGGTAAGCTGGGATGAGAGGTCAGCTCTGTAGTCATGGTCATACAGGACTGGGTGTACGGGGGCATTTGCCTCTGCATTGATTCTCAGATCTAATTTGATCTGTCCAAGATAGGTTTCAGGATTCCAGACTTGTATCATGGTGGTAAGCCTGTAGTGAGCTGAGTCAACCTTCTCCTCAGGAGCTTAAGTGACTTGAGTACTTGAATCTTCTTTGTTTTCCTAAAGTGAACTGGACATGAGCCTTGGGATTTGTTTAACATGTCATCCTCATGGGGAGTCAGCACGGTGATGAGGGATTGGTGGTAGTGGGTAGGGAGAGAAACTCCATGTTTCCATTCAGATTAATGATGACCATGACAGACATTTGGGACTGAGACTCCACAAACTAACTGCAGACGAGAGCTCACTCAAAGCAGTTGCTAGACCATGTGTACCAACCTAGTAATGTGTGGCTGCCTTGACGCACCTATTCTTAATCAACTCTCATGGTACAGCCTGAAAAATGGCAGTTTAGGCCAGCCATCCTGTGTGGTTTTTACAACCAAAAAGGCCAAATATTTGCTGAAACTGCCTAAGAAAATGACTAGCTCACCATTTGCTTATCAGACACGGAGGCAACTACCAAGCACCAGGTCCTCAGCCGCGCGATGGAGACTGAAACTGAGGATGCATTCATGCTCCTAGGAATCCTAATCTAACAGGTAGTGAGAGGTGGGCGGATGGACAATGGGTTAATTACAGCATTATAAATATAATGGGGGAAATGGGCACAGTTCCTCGTGAACAGACAATAGGGAGTCATAATTCAGCTCAGGAATGCCTAGGAAATGTCTGAAGTGAGGAAGCTTTTGAACCAGTTTTTGGAATAAAATCATTAGTAGGAGAACTCAGTTGGAGAGGAAAACAGTGTAGACATCAGGTTTCCTCCTTCCTACTTCAAGCATTTTTACCCACCCTGCCAAGCCTTCTTCCTGCAATGTGTGTATCTAGAAGAATGAAGTAGAGCGGGATCCCAGGGACTCACAGTCCTGAGGTCTGCTGTCTGCCATCTGTCTGGGTTCAAGCACGCTGGTTAATGAGGCTGGGCCTTAGTTTTATTACACTTAAACAAGAGGGGCTGGGCTATGTGATCTCTGGGCTCCGTTCCAGAGCTAACTGGCAAATATGGTGAGAATCTCCAAGTGGAACAATCAGTACCATGACCCACACCAGCAGCTGCACTAGGAAACCGCATGGCCCCGGAGGCTTCTCTCCGACTTTCATGTCTAAGGGACACTGTTTCACTAGATGCTGGTATGCCTAGCAGCCAGAGTGACAGGAACAATTTTTATTTAAACAACAAACAGCCTTATCCATAAGTACTTAAGGAGGCTGGGGGGTTAAAAAAAGAACCACTTTCTCCATCCCTCTCTGATTGAGTCTCCACACAATTCCATCTGTTCTCAAAACCTATGTTAGCTTAAATGATGGGGACCGAGGAGCTGCACTCTTCCTAAGGTATCAAGCACGTGATCTAAGACTCCAAGTCTTCCTCTCTCAGGGGATACTTACACGAACTCAGCCTTATATCCAAAAGGTTGCACATTAGTCAACATGTGCAGTCCAGTTGGTCTAGCAACTGCTTTGAGTGAGCTCTCGTCTGCAGTTAGTTTGTGGAGTCTCGGTCCTAAATGTCTGTCGTGGTCATCATTAATCTGCATGGAAACATGGAGTTTCTCTTCCTACCCACTACCACCAATCCCTTATTTCCTTTTTATTTCCAAAAGCAAGGCTCAGCTTCCATCAACAGCTTCCAAGAGCACTGATGTCATTACCATTGGTGCAAACATTCTACCATTCCAGGCAAAGAGCCTTGTTTTTCTGTTCCCTTATATCCCGCAAAAGCCCCAATTCTGTTCTCAATAGAACAGCCTCTTTACTCACTGCTACTAAAGTGTTGGTCACGTTAGTATAATACACTACCCCTTCAACAGCCCAATAAATGGAAATACGGTCTGTGCAAGAAGAAATAGCTATTCAAGATGCCAGTTATGTTTGTTTTGGTAAAGTTGTAAGGTCTGAGTTATGAACCAAGAAGTTATTTTAAGTCCAGAATCCTGGCTAAAAAAAGACATCCAACTTTCCAAAAGCTTTTGGAGAGTGGCATTTTATGCAGGATTTTTCTCCATGAGTAATATTTGAATAATGCCATACTTAATTTAAAAAAAAAACACAGCAAAATTTATACTACTAGACAAATTATTCTTAGTACTTAGAAATGCTAAGTGCTTAGAAGACCAAAGTAGTAAAAATTAAATGGATATTTTTAGGAGACATTTGCAAGTATGAAGATTATACATAAAGAAATTACTTTTCTTCTATATTGATTAATTCATCACTTATTGTCCATCTTAAATTCAAAACATTCAACACAGTCTTATAGTCATAAGAATGACCTGAAGATGTTCTGTGAGACTCCTAGATGATTACACCAGATACTTACAGTTGGGAACATACATGACACTTTCCTTTTTCATTCTAAGATACTTACAGTTGGGAACATACATGACACTTTCCTTTTTCATTCTGAGAAAACAGAACTTACACACGAAACTCCTCAGAATTCAAACTAAGTTATCTTAGTTTGAACAAGTATCAACAAGCTAACTTCAGCGAACTTTAGATATCCACTCTGCAGTCTATCCTGGAATCCTCTTCCAGGCAGTCAGTGGTCCTCAAACTTCAGCATCCATAAGAGTCAGTTAGGGAGCTGTTCAGCAAGGAAGATGTCTGGGCTCTTCTCCAGGGACTGTGATTCATCAGTCTGAGCACAGCTAGAACATGCATTTAAATATCTGCAGGGCTCAGGTGCTCTACAGCTAAGTGCATTCAGAGAAGAGGTAAACACTGCCCTGTGCACTCAGTGCTAGCAGAAAGACTCCCTGAGAAACCGAGCTCACCACTGAGCCAACCTCAAATCTCAGGGAATCAGGCATACTTGGTTCTCACTCAGATGGAAGCAGAACTCAAACTCATTTGGTTTTGTGTAATTCCTCACCACCCCCAAGCAGGCAAAGGTTAGATTCATAATTAAGTAAGGTCAAGTTTCTGAGATGCCCTTCAAAGTAAATGTTTTGCTCCTTATACTAGGTAAACAAGTTTTTCGAGGCACTTTAGAATAGGAAGGACTTTAATGGGCTGGGGGATGAGAGGGTAGGGTAGGGGTGTTGGAACAACTAAAACTAAATAAAGGCCCTTTGAAAACACCATATAGCCGTGTGGTGGTTGGTGGGGGGGGGGGTGGGGTGGGGGGGGGGGGGGGGGCGGGGCGGGGGGGGCGGCGGCGGCGACGCATGCTTTAATCCAGCACTCGGAGCAGAGCAGCAGATCTCTGTGAGTTCGAGGCCAGCCTGGTCTACCAAGTGAGTTCTAGGAAAGGCGCAAAGCTACACAAAGAAACCCTGTCTCAAAAAACAAAACAAAACAACAAAAAAACAAAAAAAAACAAAAAAAAAAAAGAGAGAAGAAGAAAACACCATATGAAAACCTACTATGGCAGTTTAAATGGAGATACCCTATAATGGCAGAACAAATAGCCCATTTAGACATCACACGCTACCCAACAAAAACCCCAGTACTATGAATGGGCTACATCTTTTTGAGCCGTTGGTCAATGGTGTCCCATAGACCCTCCTCTCCCAAACATTACAAGTTACTTCCAATGCTCTTGACTGCCATCCAGAACTTGACAGTAAGACTCTGTTGCTGAAGACACCACATACTTGAGTTACAGAACATAGAGAAATCTACCTGGTACTCACCTGGAAGCTTCACCCCTACTGGCTTACTATTTCATAGTACTGGAAGATGCTATGCATACTACCAGAGGAGAAAATGAATCATCACTCTCACCCAGCTATGAACCCTGGGAACTACAATAACGACCTGCCTAGCAAGTAGGATACTACTAGCACAACAGTGGCAAGAATGTTATAGGAGTAGCCAATCACGTTTCAAAACTGGACTTAAGGACTGCTCTGTAAAAGTAAACCATTCCTGACATAGTCAATGAGGCCAAGAACTTGTGGCTAGATAGGGTATGGGCCTACAGTAAATCCTAGGCTACTGTTCTGCTAAATGGACAACTCCTAATGCCTTCTAGGCCCATGGCTCAACCTCATCAGAGAGCTTCTTGCAATAGTAAGAAGATAGTAACAGAAACCTGCAACTGGTCAATGAGCAAAAAATAAGACAGACTTCAAAATTCTCAGCCCTAGCAGGTTGTATTTATATATTTATGAATAAATATGTTGATACATATACATAAATGTATGTAACAATAATTACTGAAAAAAGGCCATGAGTTTGAAAGAGAGCAAGGAGGGGTACATGGGAAGAGTTTGGAGGAAGAAAGGGAAGAAGGAAATTATGTAGTTATTATGTCTCAAAATAAAACAAAATTTAAATAAAAAACAGTAATTTTCCCCCATGAAAACACAAGGCAAACATAATGGAACTGAAGTCAGTGAATTCAGAATGCTGCCCTCCACGGTCTCCTAATTTTCCTACACAATGCAGTCAACTGTCTACTTTCTCAACTTTGTTTCTTGCTGACATTATTGTGGCATTTATAACTTTTTCTTGAATAAAGCAAAATAAGCATATAAAGAAATGTTCAGCCCTAATGGGGTGCCTGTATTAGATCCCTCCCTCAAGACTCGGGGATCCATAGAGAAGAGGGGCAGAGGCATTGTAAGAGCCAGAGGTGGAGGATGACGTCAAGGACACTGTGCTTTCTAGACACAACATGGCAGACACACATATGAACTTACAGAGACTGTGACAGCATGCATAAGACCTTAACAAGTGCATGCCAGACAAGATCCCAGTACGGAGGTGGGGAGGTGGCAGGAAGACCCTGGTTACTGCTTGGAGTGGGAAAGTCAGTTTTCTTCAATGAATGACATCTGATCTATTGCCCACACTCCAAGGCAGGCCCCACACTCAGGAGTAGTCACCCAACACAGTCTGGACTAGATTGGCAGAAAGAGACAGACAGACAGAGACAGAGAGGGAGAGGGGGAAAGGGGGAGGGAGGGAGGGAGGGAGAGGAGGAGAGGGAGGAGAGAGAGAAAGAAATAGAGAAACAGAGACAAATATAGAAAGAGACAGGACAGCATATAAATGAGAATATAAAGTTGACAGTATGAAGGTGAGGGAGAAATTGAGAAAGGTGGATGAATATAATCAAATACATTGTGTAAGGAAAAGGGACTGACTAGAGAAACCCACCCTGACCCTGGATCCCAGAATTAGGGAAGGATGGCTCAGATAAAGCCAGTGAGAGAAACACCTTCAGTGAGGGACACTGAAATGAGGGACATCTTCAGGGCAGAGCTCTTGTTCTGAGCAGCTCGAGGTGTCGGGATACCTCGCCCTCTAGGGCTGAACTGTCTCCTCGCAGTTTCAGCCATCAATTTACTTACATTTTGGTGCCCAAACCCGGGACATGAAACCCAGAGTTTTTGCAGTTTACTTACACATTGTATGAGATTATCAAAGAATAAATACAAATATTTAAAATGTAAGGAAAGAAAAAGAAGGGAAGAATCAAAGAGAAGTAATATTGCTCACATGGTGGATGCACTGGACTGCACATGTTGACTAATTATAAGGTTCCCTCCAGAAAGCACGGCTCAGCTAAGCCTGCCACACTGACAGCAACTGCTTAGGAAGAATTGGGTTCATTTTGTGTCCTCAAACATCCTGCAGAATCCACGAGGGCTCAGGTTATTAGTCTATAACAAATTATGGACTGGGATTGCATCTCTGTGAGATCTTGCTGTAGTGGGTAGCTGTTCCAGCTTTGACCTGGAAGTACTATCCCCATTGAGGCTTCAGTAACTGTCATGCCTACAAGATGGGAGACCTTAAGGCCCAAGATCTGGATGTGCCGGCTCTCTTGGTTCCTGGATCCTGGACGCTGGAGGTAGACCGAGCAGAGTTCTCCAGAGAACACCAGTGGACTGCGCTTCACCTTTCCAGGACCCTGTAACCTATCTCTTTACTTGTAAGTTACTCCACAAAATAAATCTCCCTTTTAACTACGTGGTGTTGCCTTAATACAACAACCAATTATTCTTCATTAATCAACAGTATACCCACCAAGAACCTGTAGCTCTGCCTAGTTCTTAGTATTACATTATGGCCATTATTCTCCATTTTATGGTTCTACTTAAATTGTTCTCCTATGTAAAAATTAAACACAAAAGAAAACTACATCCCAAAGACAGCATTGCTTTTCAGCCTTCAGTAAAGGACAGCTTTAACTTTCTACACCCCAGAATACTTTACATCTGAAAACACTTCAAGACCTTGATGACATTCTTATTCCTGGGGAGTAAGCATGTGGTTGTGAACCCTGAGGAGTCTCAGGTGCTTTTGCGCCAGGTGATTGTGTATGAAGCTTGCTAAAGTGAAGCTGACCCATGATAATGAACTGAAATCTTAGGAAAGGACCATGTGAAGCCAGGGGAGGGCACCAAGATAACATCTGCACAGCATTTCCTGTGATGTCGCTTTAGTCAAGGGCAAGGCCCTCCCCCACACGAAGGCATGCGGCTGGCCCTGCTTCCGGTTCTGTCAATCTCTCACAGTAACATGATTTGGAGGGTCTTAAGAAAGCTCTCCTTCCTGCTTCAGAGCTGAGAGGGAACTTAGTTGTTAGTGCTCAGAGATGGTGCTCCTTCCCTAAGAAGACAGCTATAATGAGCCAAACACGCAGGATCTACATGCTGTGACTTAAAAGGAAAGAAATCCGTGACCAACCACCATTTGCCACACCGTAATTCCTACCACCATGGTGCAAATATGAGAGTTCAGTGACCAATTACACAAGAGGACAACAGACACTAAGCTCTGTGACACCTGCAGGTCACTGCATCTGATTAGCATCATATGGAGACACTGAGGAGGAAATCAAGCTGAGGCCATCCCCTGGGGTTGAGGGAGCTCAGCAAGACCACAGGCCCTGAAGAGGAACAGTGGGAAATGGAGTGCAGTTCTCGACCCGGAGGAATGTAGAGTAAAGAGAGTGAATTCAAATTTCAAAGCTAGTCTAAGGAAAAAAAAGGATATTCTGAGTTAACCCCCTGTCTCAAGCATAGAATGATGTTCCTTGTGCTTGGAACACCCTAGAACCAACGTCTCAGCATCAACATCATCACACTAACTTACAAACCACTTATCTCTGAAAGGATGACATCTGTGGTCCAGTCCTGCTTTGTCAACGGCCAGCTATGTCATCCGGGGCAAATGCGTTGGCACAACTAAGCACATGGGAAGGGAAGAGGCCCCGAGACGCGGAAAAGCCTCAGCAGACAGAGGCTGTATGGCCACAGGGGCTGTCAGTGAGAAGAGTCCTGAGGTAAAGGACCACCAGGGCCAGCGGGGTGGAGAGAGGAACAGTGATAATGAGTCCACAAATTGTCAGGCTGTAAGAATGGCCCCAGGCTCTGCAGACCATATATTCTGGCTAAGTGTCCTCCTTACTTTTAAGTGTACCTTAATCTGATAAGGAGATTACTTATCATTCTTATAAATTGGAAGAGCCTCTCACCACCCTACAATTATTACAATTAAGAATGCTAGTCACAGGTAAGGAACTACAGACAACTAAGGTATGCTGGGAGTGGAGCAGTCTCCCCAAGATACATACACATGTATGTAACATAGGGACTAAGAAGATCGGATTCATCTACCTAGGAAATATATAAATAATACATATTTATATATAATATATATAACAACAATGAGAAAAAAAGGCCATGAATTTGAGAAAGAGCAAGGTGGGTACAAAGAGGGGTTGGAGAGGGGAATGATGTAATTATACTTTAATTTAGAAAACAACAACAAAAAAAATGAATACATGCTATTTCTAACGGAATGTCAGTAATAATTTACAGTACTTACTGCCTAGCTGGGAATGTTCTAATGAATTCATTTAAGCTCTGCACCCACCAAACAGGGTAGAAATCAATCTCTGCCCATTAGGGAACTGAGGCCTAGGAAGGTTAAGAAACTTGCACAAGGCAAGAGGTAGCAGAAGAACAGCCTACTGGAAAAATTCATCACAGAACCTTTCAGAGGAGCCTGTCACAGAAGCTGAGTTTCTGGTATTTTCCTCCCCCCAGGAAGATTAGTGATGGAGAGCTAGGCATGTGAAGGCTTTCCCAAAGAAGGATATTCAACTTTACCCCGACCCTTGAAAAGAACAGGTTTGGCCTGCTTCTAGGGCATTGAACCCAGCTTCAGTATCATTAATCCTTCATGGGTAAGTAACTGTGGAATATGCTCCACGGGTAATGCAAACACCCATATCAGCTACGGGCACAGGCTTCCAAAAAAAATTCCAGGAGATTCATTTTTCAGCAGCGCTGGTGTCCTCTGTGTGCACAACCTTGCCTCTTTTTGTTTCGGCTGTGGATAAATGTCAAACATCAGGAAACTGAGTGAACCCTCAGGGGTCCAAAAATCTGTTAATGCAGTGACTACTTCTCCTGGAATGTGGGCTAAGCAGGCAGAGGAGATACCTAGGACAGACATTTCATTCAAGCCCTTACTCAAGACTGCTCCTCACCCCATGATGCCTATCTTATCTTGACACTCTCTACCCCCAGGCTCCTCTCTGCATCCCAGGACCACTACCCACTTCACAGGCAGCCTGCCTCCAAGTTAGCATTACCCAATCCCCCTCCCCCAACAAAGCAGGCTTCTCTCTCTCCTTGGCTACGCCTGTCTCCCTCTGTCTCCCTCTGATTCAGTGTTCTGCAATCGCTGCTCTAGATGAAACTGCTGGTGGGTGACCTTTCACTGGACAGCCTGGTTTCGTCCCGACTTGATTCTTCTGTTGCATCAGATGCTGTTCACCTCCAGCCCCCATGAAACTTCCCTGGGAGGAATACTCCAACTATATTCACTCTGCCTCTTCAGTGGCCCCATTTCTAAAGCAACTTTCCTCCCCTGTAAGTCCTTCCCATGTTGTTTTCCTTCGAACAGCAGCGCTTGGATAAACCTGGGGATGCGGGGAGGGCGTTTCAGGTAAGCTCTTGTTCCTGAAGCTAGGTAAAGCATTAGGGGAAAAAGGAAGGGGACTGGGGTAATAATAATAATAATAATAACAACAACAACAATAAGTGGGTAAAGTGCTTGCCATGCAAGCATGAGGACCTTAGTTCCGATCCCAGCACCCGTGTGAAAAGCTAGTTGTGTTAGGACGTGCCTCTATTTCCGGAGCTGGGGAGATGGCGCCAGGCAGAACTGTGGGGCTTGCTGCTCAGCCAGCCTACAGGGAGCTCCAGAGCAAGGAGAGACCCTCCCTCCAAAAACAAGATGGACAGTTCCTGGGGTGTAACACCCAAAGTTGCTCTCTGGTTTACACACACACACACACACACACACACACACACACACACACACACACACGTACGCGCACACGCACACGCGCACGCACGCACGCACGCATGCACGCACACGCACACGCATGGGCAATTCCAGCAGAGAAATATCCAGTATTATGCGGTACTAGAGGGACAGCTTTGAGGAACCCTCTGGGAACGTGTTATGCAGATGATAAATGATTATAAATGGTTTTTTTCTCAGAGGAAGTCAGTTTCCTTATTGTCTCACTCCTTCATGGGGCAATGTCAGTGCTATTTAGCTCCCTTCTGGCCATTTAGCCCTGATGGAAGCATTTTCTTTACAGAACACAGAAAGGAATTTCTCAAAAGCAGTTAGTTTTTCCTCTTTTGCCCTAGTGAAAGCAGCAGCTCATGAGCCTGGGTCACTTCCTGTTGGTTTAATATTAAACAACACGACCCCCCCCAGTGCCCTCCCATCCTGAGCTCTATGTGCTCCCGCAGGCATGGTCAATGTTCGTGCCGGGACATAATCAGGAGGGAAAGGCCCTGCATTGTGGGAGACAGACGGGGTCTACATGGTTTCAGGACACGGATTCTTCTTACACTGCCCATGTTCTGAAGTGAGGCGCCGGCCCTTGGGCCAGCCGCAGCTTCGTGAGTCTTCAGACTGCCTGTCTGGATGACACAACTGCACAGTCCACCCTTTGAAGGGCTAACTACAGGCTGGCAGATGTGGCGCACTCAACCCAAGTCTAACAGAGAAGAAAGGCTTAATGTCAGATATTAAATTTTTGAAAGGAAATTTATTGAAGCCGTCAGAGTGGTGCTGACGGTCTATAAAACCCCCGCTGACTTTTCTCTTTCTGTTTACCCCTGTGGAGTAATGGTCTGTAGTCTGAGGCAAGCTGAGCTTTGCATGGTGACTCGTCCTCACGGCTTCACAGGGTTCCCTGGCAGGCAAACCGAGAGTGGGGTGAATGCTCTGCTACAGGCAGCACTCCCCCAGATTCATGTCACGGGGCTCTCTGTGGAGCTGGAGTTTTGCCAGTCCGTTAGCATTGATCCAAGATTCTGGGAAACTTCCCAGCATCCTATGAAGTCCCAGGCAGTGGGAGTGTTTAATGCAATGTCAGTTCAAAGACAGTAGGTGAAGAGACAGATATGAGAAATGGCTTTTTGTTTCAGTCTGGGACAGAGTGGCCTCCTGTGACCAATCCATCCAGGTAGAAACGATCTTTGTTTCACAGCGCGCATCCACTTTTGCCCTCTCTTAGCTCAGTCACCCAGGATTCAGCAGTATGTCAGGCCCAAATGACCATCCCTAAGATGACCACGTTCCCATAAGCCTTGCAGAATTAGCTCTGCTTCCTCAGACAGCAATCCTGCCATTGTAACAACATGATCACAGTCAAAATGCAACTAAAGTCAGGACTCAGTGAACTAACCAACCACAAATCAAACCATGCCGAAGGATGAATTAACGGAGCTGGTTTTGAAGGGGGTGAGGAGAACCAACAAAAGAGATGCAGGAAGGAAGAAAGATAAAATTCATAAGACAAAATCAGTAAGGAGTCAGGCTATACAACGACAGAATGTTCAACGTTGGAGACTGATGGGAGATGTCCATCTGTTCTGTCTAAAGGCACAGGCCAAGGACAGGAGAGAGAAAGAGCCAAAGGAAGGGAACAGAGCCCTTCTGGCACCCAGAGGACACCGTAGTTCAAAGGTCAATTACTTCGAATGAGGCTCTCTACTTCAAATTATCAGAGCTTCTGTACTGTACTTACGTAATTTCTTTTCTTGAATCTTTTGGAGTTTCAACACAGATTGTGCATCTTGTTTAAACAGCTCTCCAAGTTCAAGTTCAAGTTGTTTAGTGCAGTGTACATGGGAGGGGGGTTTGAAACAATTAGAAATCGCTCATTTACAGTTAGTGACCCTGGCAGCTCAACTTGGGCTGGAAATACTTCCTCAGAGACTGTCACACTTCTCACAGATACTTTTAAACACTAGTTTAAATTTTTTAAAAGAAAAATGGATGCTACCAAAGGCTTTCTGTGGGAAAAAAAAAAATGCTTTTCAGTTAAAAGATTAGAAGTGTGGAAGTTGTAAAGACATAAAATAACAAAATATTTCCTATTTCTACTGACTTAAAACACAATTTAAAATAAAAGAGAAAATTCAAATTAATAGTATGATGAATAAAAGTACCTCATTGCATTTATCAGATGTGAACATTAAATAATTTATGAAAGCCTACTTCACCTAAGTATAAAAGTATTTTTAAGAATTGCTAACTAGAAAATATAAAGATCATTTGAAACCTTTTAGGCCCGCATGGTGGTGCCTGTCGTCTATTGTGCCAGCAGCACTCAGGAGGCTGAGGAAGGATTGCGAGTCTGGGGTCAGCTGGGCTACGCTACACAGCAAGATGTCCTCCAAAGAATTCCAACCACAGCTCAAGAGATGGACAGCCGATAAGATGCTTGCCACACACGCAGGACCTGATCCCGAGAACCCACAGGAAGAGCTGGGTGTCATAATCCTAACACTGAGGAGGCAGAGGCAGGAGGATCCTTGGGACTTTTAGGCCAAATCAGCCAGGTTAGCTCATCAGGGGACTTCAGCTTCAGAGAAAGACACTGTCTCAGAAAATACATTGGAAGACACCTAATGTGTCTGTCTATCTGTCTGTCTGACTCTTTCTTTCTCTCTCTCTCTCTCTCTCTCTCTCTCTCTCTCTCTCTCTCTCTCTCTCACACACACACACACACACACACACACACACACCAAAACCCCAACCTATTAAATACTCAATTTCCACAGCTACAGTTTACATGTGATTTTTCTTTCCTTTTCCTTTTTTTTAACATGTGATTTTTCAATGTTCATTAAGGACCTTTTTTTGTTTTGTGTTATTTTCCAAGACAAGGTTTCTCCATATAACAGTCCTGGCTGTCCTGGATCTCGCTCTGTAGACTAGGCTGGCCTCGAACTCACAGAGATCCGCCTGCCTCTGCCTCCCAAGTGCTGGGACTAAAGGCGTGCGCCCACACTGCCTGACTAAAGGACTTTTCCTTTCAATATTTGTCTTCAAGAGAAAGAAATAATGTTAATCTCCATTTTTCTCCATGCTACAACCTTTTCTCTAACTTTCTTGACCTTCTTGGAGGTCTCATCTGAAAATGGAGAAACTGTTTCTGAATCACATGTCCATGCCTCTGTATAAATGGGCGCTTAAAAACTGGAATCATTCTGTAGAAATATCTTTTTACCATATGGTGGTAATCCCCTAAACACCCCCATGTTCCTTCTATTTCTGCAACTTTGTCAGACAGAGAGTACTCTGCACAGAGAACATGCTTCTGGCTATGTTTCTTTCTTCATTCGCCGCAATTCAGCACATGAAGTCAACCTGCAGTAGGGTAGGGGTCAGCCTCGTTGGCTCTCTGAAAGAATCTTTCAGCTTCATCAGTGTCCAAGAGGCTGACTTCATCACACGAGTTGTATTCTGGAATCTTCATGAGCCACCTACTAAAAAAGGAAATGTCCTGGAAGATTACGTAACACAGGTTGCTAACTGAAGGGAGCTCCCAGCACTGTAAACAGAACAAGGAGTACGCAGCCTTCCAGGCCTCAGATATGACCCTGGAAACGAGCAAAGCAACCTCCGGAGGGGAGTGGGAGCCAGAACAAGACCTTGCCTGTGTGAGCAAAGAGGCCAGTGACCCGAAAACCCAGACGTCCTGTGTGTTCTAGAGGTTTGTCCTGGGGAGAACAAATTCTACCCTTTTGAAATGTACAGTCCGCCAGAAGCAAGTGAGGGGATGTTAAGTAAGCAGTCACATGTTGCAACTTGAGATAAGCACTAAGGTAAAAAAGAGTGCATTCTATGTGTATAAGAGGGAAATATGAGTTTCGATACTAGGTCAAAACACTGGATATAGTATATGTTGAATATTGTTCTCCAAACTATATGTGTGTGTGACAGAGGGAAGGGGGAGAGACAGAAGGAAGGAGGGAAGGAGGAGGGAAGGAGGGAGGAGGGAGGGAGGGAGGGAGGGAAGGAGGGAGGGAGGGAGGGAGGGAGGGAGGGGAAATGGTACTAAAATGTATTTTCTTCCATGAACTGCAGTGAAAACCTTTGAAAGCTACCATTAAAACCAAATTAAGGTTTGGAATGGGAGGTACCACAGACTGTCTCTGAGGATGGGAGCTGTACAGAGAAAGGAAGGTTGTAAGCAAAAGGTCTCATTTACTAACATTGTCTTCCAAGGGGCAAGGTGAGAAACAGCTGTGGGCATCAGCGATCTAGACTCCGGCAATGCGATGTACAAGTGCCATACACTCCACATAGCAACTGGAGCCCTTGAACGGGAACCAGGGGAAGAAAGGAGAAGGCTCAGAGGCTGATGAAAAAGTGGCACCACTTAGGGTACCTGGGGACTGAGGAGATGAAACAAAGCACGAGTCAGTCAGCAGATGATGTCAAGGCGCTGGTCTGACCCTTCACCGCATTTGAAACTCAGCTTGGTGTCAGAGAGAGACCAGAACTAAAGTCTGAGGCCCAGGACGAGTCTTTCACCACACCAAGTCTTCCCGGATAAAGACAACCACAGCAACTCAAGGCTCAGTGGGTTTGCAGGGTGGGCTGGTAAGGGGGTCAGGAATGTGCCCTGGTCATGCAGGGTCAGATGGGAACGGAGATGTATTTGTTACTCAGAAATGCGGACGTGGGACTTCCCACCCTCTCAAACATTTTCTCTCCCATCTCAAAAGCTCTAGCTTCTTGCATTAGTCCCCGGAACTGAGTCCGCCCCTGGAGGCTCAGCGGTATTGAGGGGTTTTAAGCACTTGTTCTAGTCTTGATGGTGCTGTAGGGCAAAGGCTAGGACCTTTAGTTTGAAAACACATTTTTTGTCCACAGCTAACATCAGAGAAGAACCAAGTCAAACTCGTGCCTTTCTCACAGGAAGACAGAAAAAAGAATCTAGATCTTTTTTCAAGCTCCCAGAAGGAGAGAACTCTGCAAGATTGCTGGGAGCTGTAAGATTCTCTCGCTCCATCCAGAGAGGATGGAAACCACCTCTCCCCACAGTTAGTGCTCTGACCCGTCAGAGGGGAAACTAAATATATTCTGTCATTTGGAAAAACAACCTCAGCACATGGATGGGGTATTAGTTACTCCTTGCTGTGACAAAACGCTTGACAACAAGCATTGAAGAAGGAGGGGTTCATTGTGGCTCTCAGCCTTCGGGGATACTGTCCGTCACGGCAGGGAAGGCAGGGCTGCAAGTCAGAGGCTGGATGGTCACACCACACTGGCCACCAAGAAGCAGAGAATGAATGGGAAATGGGGCCAGGCTGGAAGACTTTGAGGACAACCCCAGTGACCCACTTTCTGCAGTAAGGCTCCACCTTTTTGAAGGCTCCACACTCTTCCCAAACAGCACCACCAACAGGAAATCAAGTACTCAAATACCTGAGCCCACGAAGGTCACTTCACATCCAATCTATGATAGATAGCCACAACAAAAACTTACTTCAGCCAAAAAGTCCGTTTGTTGATTCCAATAAGTGGTAATAGCAGATTGAGTTGTTAAAATCACAGGTTTGTCTTAGTGAGGCCTGAGTTTGACCACAGTGCTGTGTCTTGAGTAGGATGCACGCATGACCTCTGCCGCCCAGGGAGAATGAGAACATCTCTAACCTAAAAGGCTGTTATAAGAGCTACACAATGTAATGCACATGCAAGACAGAAGAAGCCCTCAACAAACACAGGAGTTCTTAAGAAAGCAATGAACACACTGTCTCTATCTGTTTCCTCTTGCTATGACAAGAATATACCCCTGGTTTTTCAGTGTTTCCTGGTTTACATTTGTTTTCCTTATTAATGCAGACAAATGATAATGAAACTTTCCACAGTTGACCTTTTCACTTCTCAGTAAGACAGAAAATTTTCAAAAGGTCACAGTTGAGAGCTGAGTATGGTATTCACCAGGAATTCCAGATCTTAGGAAAAGGATTATAAGTTTGTGAGTTCAAGGCCAACCTGGGCTACATTATGAGACTCTCAAACAAACAAACAAACAAACAAACCAGAGAGAGAGAGAGACCTTTTATTGACATGCAGACATTCAACAACAAAAATCCTGGCATCCAGGAGGCGGAGGCAGAGGCAGAAGGTTCTTGAGTTTAAGGCTAGTCTGGGCCATATTCCAAGACCTTATCTCAAAAGGAAGCAGAGGAGGAGGAGGAGGAGGGAGAAGAGGAAGAAAAAGAAACAAACTAGAGTTAAACTATCATTTTCAGGAGGCCTGCATCCCAGTTTCTTCTCAGAGACGGTAAGAGATGGTAAGCATCCTTCTGTGAAGATCTAACAGGATAAAAATTTACACTAGAAGAGATGGTGCTCCAGACAAGCTTTGGAGATCAGCAAATGCTGCTCCATGTGGAGACGCTGAGCTAGAGCAGTGAGGTGCACAGCCTGTCAAAGCCCTGCAGGCTCTCCATGTCCAGGGGCAAAAGACAATGTGAATCATCTGAGCTACTCGCTGAGAAGACACAGGCCACCCTTTTCTGTGGAGGAGCGGGCATTATTTAACTTATACACAGACACACACAGAGACACACAAATACACACACACACACACACACACACACACACACACACGAGAGAGAGAGAGAGAGAGAGAGAGAGAGAGAGAGAGACAGACAGACAGACAGAGACATAGAGACAGAGACACAGAGACACAGAGACACAGAGAGATACAGGCACAGAGACAGGATAGAGGCAGAGAAAACCTTCCTTGAATATAAAATAAAAGTTTGCTAATTTCTTTCTCTCATGTGAGAATTTAATGATTTAAACTCAACTTCCTCAACTTTAAATAGCATATGTTAAAAACTTCTATGGTAAAGCTGGGTAGCAGTGGCACATGCCTTTAATCCTAGAACTCTGGTGGCAGAGGCAGATGGATCTCTGTGAGTTCGAGGCCAGCCTAGTCTACAAAGTGAGTTCCAAGACAGCCAAGGCTATGCAGAGAAACCCTGTCTTGAAAAAAAAAACAACCAACCAACCAACCATACACACACACACACACACACACACACACACACACACACACACACACACACACACAAAACCCACTAAGAAACTTAGACATGGTAAATAACTTCCACATAGTCTCTCATACAATCCTCACAGCAACCTCACAGAATATTGTCTTTCTGGTTAACAGATAAGGAACATCACCTGACATTACCTCATATGTGGATTTATTACTGGGGACATGTCACCATGTGAGCAGAAGATCTGTGGAAGCAGGAGCTTTCACACCAAAGTCTAATGTGGTGTCTGGCATACGTCTCGTGCTCCAGAACTATTCTCACATGAATGAACGAAATGACTAAGAACATCGTAAAGACACCAGGCTTAAATGCAAGCAGTATGTAGCTTGGGTTATAAAGAAAAAAATGGTATGAATCAGTGATTTCTCCTAAATGGTTTTTTGTTAGTTCTTGGAGAATCTCACACAATGTGTTTTGATCATATTCCCCTTCTACAACGGATCCACCCCCTTTCACTTCCCACTCAACTTTGTGTCCTTCTGGTCTTTTTTATTAACCTATCAAGTTGAATTGTACAGCCCATATATTCCTGGACGTGTGGCCTTCCACTGGAGTGTGGTTGACTCACCAGAGGCTACGCACTTAGGGAAAACTGGCCCTTCCGCTCCCAGAACCTATCTATTGCCGATAGCTCCTCAGCTAGGGATGGAACTTGGTGTAGACTTCCCCTCACCCAGGCTGCTGTGTTTTGTCTTTTCCTGCCTGGAGTTTGAACAGGTCTTGTGTGTGCTGTCATAACCCCTGTGAGTTCACCCGTGTGGACGCTCCGCTGTGTCCTGAAGAGACTGTTTCCTTTGTAGCCATCCTCCACCTCTGGCTCTTACACTCCTTCCGCCTTCTCCTCTCAATACTCCCTGAGCTTTGGAAGGAGGGCGGATGATACAGATGTCACATTCGGGGCCGACTATTCCAAAGTCTCGTATTCTCTGCACCGTGGCCAGCTGCCATCTACTACAATGAGATGCTTCTCTGAGGAGGGTAGAGAAACATTTTAATCTATGGGTATAATGGTAAGTGTCCATTTAACAGAATAATAGTAGTCAATTCTCCCCTAGGGCCTATGACTTGTCTAACCACAGGTTCTTGGTGCCAGGTTTGGGTTTTATCTTGTAGCAGAGGACTTGAATCCAGTCAGAAAATAGTGGTAACTCCCATGTTGTCCATGCTACTATTACACCAGTAGGCACGTCTTGCTAACCTAGTCATTATGGTAGCTCCCAGGGCTCAGAGCGGGTAAGCCTGATGATTAGTTTGCTCCTTTGATATTCAGTATAACTTCATTCTCTTCAAGCATATATAAATTGCCTACAAATGGCTAATTTATACATTCTTGGCAATAGATAGAATACTAATTTGTATGATGTCTTCCAATAGAACCAAGACTACCCAGAAGAGCATCTGTTTTAAAAGGTGTGTGTAGCCATTAGGAAGCTTGCAGAATCAATAGGATTTGTCCAAATCAAAGACACCTTTAGGTTGACTGACTCAATGATCATAATGGTTTCCACTCAAACCTTTGAGGTTAATGTCTTCTTAAACGTGCCTATAAAATAATTATTTTAGAACCTGTAAGGGATGCTGAGGCAGGAAGTTTATAGGCTTGAGGTCATCCTAGAACTCAGAGAAACCCTGTCAAAAATAACTGGCTTTCACCCCAGTAAGTCAGGCAATTCCAGTCATCGGCTGGAATTCTCAAAACATTTTAGATTTCATTTTAAAAACAGATGCCACATGAGCCCTTCCAAAAGACAGCAGGGCAGCCACACAGACCAGAGAATACATCTGAACCCAAGAGGCCATGTGTGGTATTTATCCCATTGAATCATTAAAGATGAGAGTGGAGGGGCCAGGGAGATTGTGCCTTTGGTAAAAAGCTGAGTGTGGTAGTGTTCACTTGTAATCAGTGTTGGGGAGGCGGAGACAGGCAACCCCTGGCCAGCCTGTCTCTGACCAGCCAGCCCAGCACAAGTGGTGAACTACATACACATCAAGGAGAGACCTGTCTCAACAAAGGAGGAAGAGGAAGAAAAGGCACCTTAGGAATGTCACTCAATGATGTCCTCTGGCCTCCATAGGCATGTGCACACACATACTTGCACACCCACACGTGCATTTACACACACACACACACACACACACACATACACGCATGCACACTCATAAACTAAGATGATAGCATGTATTTAGTATATTTAATTGGAAACCAATGCAGCTCCATGGAGAATTACAGAAAGTTTACATTCCCAGGAGAATGTTCCTCATTCATTGGAAATGTAAACCAAGAGGATTGAATGACTGCTGCTGCTTCTGTGTCTTTAAATAACAAAGTAAGTTATAAAACACTGTTAAGCATGCTTCCAAGTTTGTAGAAATTGTGTATGTGTGTGCATGTGTGCATGTGTATAATATATCAAACTGTGAAAAGTGATGAACTTTAGGTCCAATAATTGGAAATCATTTTTATTTTAAAAACTTTTGCTTCTATACACTTCATTCAGCTTGTCATATACATAACTCATATCTTTTAGAATAACAAGCCATTTTCCATTTTAGAAGAGGAGGCAAGTCCCGGGGGCCTCGGTTTATGATATCTCAGTTGCCATTCCTCAGGGTCAATCACATCTCCCTATCAGCTCTGCTCTGTAACATTCTGTTTATTTCCATCTCACATATAAATGCTCACCATGGGCACTTTGCGTGAACTCCGTAAGTGGGTCTATCAAACTCTCTTTGTAGTCTTCCACTTCTTGGGACTGTCCATAAAAGCTGATCTCCCATCTCTTCCGGTCCTCAGAACAAGAGCTTCCTAGGGAATTTAACATCCTACTTCCCCTTTTGCCTTTAAGTCTCTTTCCATCAAAGTTCACTGTAAAGTGTGAGTGATGTGCTTCTATGTTCATATGTTACATGTGCCCATTCTAAATATAAGCTGTGTTTATAAGTGAAGTGAAGTATTTTTCTTTCTTTCTTTCCTTCCTTCCTTCCTTCCTTCCTTCCTTCCTTCCTTTTTTGGCAGGGTTTCACCGTGTAGCCCAGGCTGGCCTTGAACTTTCCACCCTGTTGCCTCAGCCTCCTGCATGCTGGGATTACAGGTCCATGCCAACACACCTGCTGAATTCTTCCTTATGTTGTGGTGGCTGTCATTTTGACATTTTTCCATACTTCATTTCCAGTTTGGCTGGCATTGTCCTTACTAGTCCACTTCCTGTTTTGATCCCCTGCTGAATGTCATGTGTACTCCTACATGCCACCTTACTACATGATGACAGAAACAAACCCATTTTATAGGCAATTCACTACTAGGTTCAGTGCTCAGCTCTGTGTAGCATTTTCATACCTACTTCAGACAACCCCGATAAGCTGACAGCATTAGTATTTCCATTTTAGAGGTAGAAAAACCCAAGACTGAGGAAAGTAAAGAACTTGCAAATGCTTCCTTGAGTGCCAGCAGAGCTGGCAGGAGCGCTTTTCTGTGGGTTGTTATCATTACTGTGACATCTAACTTCAACATGACTCAACCACAAACAAAGTAGGAGACAATGAACCCACGGAGACCCAGGCACGGAGAATAAAATGGCTCAACTCTCCTGTTACAGACTAGACTGTGACATCTCAGCTCTCTTGTCACAAACTACAGGAGTCACTCAGGAGTGAACTTTTAAAATACTCTTCCTCCCAGGTCAGAACCACCATGCTTCCTCTCCTAGCAAGTAGGACTCAACACTGATCATAGACAAGCTGCTTTTAAATCATACCAGTGTTTTAAAATGTTCCTAGAACATTTTAAATTTACATGTTCTAAGAAAAAAAAAAAAAAGGCCAAGCAACCCAGTTCCTTAGAAATTTGTGTGATTTCCAGTCTTCAGTTACATTTGGGGGGCTTCCCAGCCCCCTCCTGCCTGTGGTTATCCACTCTCGACTCACAAATACGCCTTGAATTCTTATTGTTTCCTCTGGAACCTCAGGCACCTTCTCCATGAGCCTGTGGTTATTGCTTCCCTTATAGACCTGATACCCAGATATCCTGTGATGAGGACAATACCATTTTATCTATCAGCCTACACTCGGTGACGAAACACCACGTTCCTGCCTTGTGACTGTCTATAATCAGCGGCACAGATGTCTAGCAGACAGCCAAATATCCTTGCTCTCTCTTCACAATGGTGAATGGCTGATGGAGCTGGCTGCCAGGTTCACACCACACCTTCTTATTCCTCCCACCATACACACAGTGCATCAATGGACCTTAGGAGCAGTCCTGGCCAACAGCCCACAGGAAACCTCTTACACTCTTTTTGAGTCCAGGAATTTGAGTACTAGATGCACCATCCTATTCGCCCACCGAAGGATGCTGGGTAGCCGGAAAGCCGCAACACGGCAGAGCAAAGAAAGGAAGCAACTGGGCTGGCGACACGGTGAAGCAGGTAAAGGTGCTCACTCTCAAGCCTGACAGCCCTGGTTCAATACCCACATTGTGAGAGGAGCGGACAGATTCCCTAAATGTGTCGTGGGACATCCACACATGTGCCATGGCATACGCACACCTACCGCCAAGCACTTGAATTTGAATTCACCCCACCACACACACACACACACACACACACACACACACACACACAGCGCATGTGCCTGAATGCCATGTCGCATATGTGGAGGTCATAGGACAGTTCTCTGGAGTCAGTTCTCGTCATCTTATGGGACCCAGGGACTGAACTCTACCTGCTGAGCCCAACCACTCATCTGCCCATCTTGGGGGCCCAACCACGGCAACTGTTGATGAGGAAAAAATAAATAAATAAATAAATAGAGTCATGTGTGGTGGCACACACCTCAAATTTCAGCACAATTACAATCTCAGGAGGTTGACAATGAATTTGAGGCCAGCCTGAGCTACAAAGTTAGAGACCAGACTGGGCTATATTAAAAACAAACAAACTTATCTAAACACACACACACACACACACACACACACACACAAAAGAAAAACTAAATCATCCCCTGCAGTCTTGTGGCAGCTACTGGCCGAATTCCTGGCCTGATTTTGCCCCATATCCTGCTCTTCTGAGATCATGACGGCCATCCCCAGGCACCTTTTCTCTCTGATGTCCTTAAACGGCTTCTGCATTCCGTTTCAGAGAGCTGTGCAGTCTGGGCTTCGTCTGGGTAATTATGGGTCTCCGAGAAAACCAAGGCATTATTAAGTTTGTTCACCTGCCTCCAGGCAGGGTTGGGATTCTTCCTCCAGACACAAAGATGTCTCCCATGGACAGAGCGTGATTCACTGGTGTCTTCAAGGGAGTCAGTGTCCTCCCCATGGGAGACCTTGCCTTGGAGGAGGTGGGAAGGGGAGGTGGGTTGGGAGGGAAGGCTGGGGGGTAGGAGGAGAAGGAGATTTGTGGTTGGTATATAAAATGAATAGAAAATTTAATAAATTTTTTTTAAAAGGGAGTAGTCAGTATCACCCATTCCCAGTCTTGTAAAATGGGTACTATAATGTAAACAGGAAGAGGCAAGACCTGCTTTAACAGTCTGAAGGTTGCCACTGGGACAGGATCACCTCCCCCTGAGCATATGTGATAGAGTAAAAACGGCCATCCACCTTGAGTCTTGAGGCTACTGATGCTCAGCTCCAGATGTGAACCTCGAGAAGCCTCCGAGCCCCCACCTTCACCCTCTTTAGGATACTAGGGAGCCAGGAGCGATCCAGAGAGCCATGAAAAGGGGAGGGGAGACCCCCAACAGTCAGCACCAAGGCCCTGGTCCTGCAGAAGGTCATTTCCCAACTCACCCCAGCCACCAGGTAGTGGGGGACACAGCTCCCCCAACTGAAGGCTATAGAAGGGTGGTGCAGCTGGCCTGAGCCCAGCAGCCAGACTGCTGGGACAGGAAAAGCAAAAACGGCTGTTGTTTTAACGTGTAACATTTTAGAATGTATTAGTCTCTTAGGACAGCCACAGAAATCTACCACAAACTGGACACCTAAAATGTCACAAACTAGTCTCAGTTTTGGAGGCTAAGAGCTGAAACAAAGTGTTAGCTAGGCCATGCTTGCTGGGAAGGTGCCAGGAAGACTCTTGCGTGGGTCTGGTAGTAGCTCACTGGCATCCTTGACATTCCTTGGCTTGCAGGAGGACAGCCACTCTGGCCTAGTCTTCCCATGGCTGCCTTTGCGTCCTTGAAGCTGTTCCCACAAGGATACCAGTGATGGAGACTTGAGACGATCCTAATACAGGATAACTTCACTTTAACTTGATAATATCTGAAAAGACTTCTCTTTAAATCAAATAAGCTCATGTTCCTGAGTTCAGGACTCTTGACAGCAGAACATGTCAACTCACAGCAAGTGCACATCAGAATAAATATACTGGCATTCTTCTACTTCAAATATAGGAAGATAAGTTTGCCTCCATGTATGTCTGTGTACTACATCCATGCCTGGTGCCCACTCAGGGCCAGAAGAGGGCATTGGGCCCTGTGGTGGTTTGAATGAGAATGAGAAGTTTCTGTGTCATGTGTCACTGAGGAGAGGCTCTGAGGTTTCAAAGAACTTGTTCCCAGTGTCCTCTCTGCCTCCTGCTTCCCAATCAAGATCTTAGCTCTCAGCTGTTCCAGCCACTATGTCCTTGCTCTGCAATTAGAGATTATAACCTTCGGAAACCATAAACCCAATTAAACACTTGCTTTTATAAGTTGCCTTGGCCATGGTGTTTTGTCACTGCAATAGAGAACTAAGACAGATCCCCTGGAATTTTAGTTATAGATGACTGTGAGGTGCTATGTGGGTTCTGGAAATCAAACCTAGGTCCTCTGGAAGAGCAGCCAGTGTTCTTAACCACTGAGCCATCTCTTCAGACCCAGGAAGATAAATGTTAACATAAGAAAACCAATACAAATACCGCATTCTTAAAGGTAATGCTGTCTATGAATATGTCATGTCTCAAAATCTCCTATGTAGGAGATATCTAAGTAGAATCTTATTATTACTTATGGCCCCTTGTTATTGTTAGATCTCCTAATGGCACACAAACAGAAGGGGACTGTGTGGGAAGGAGAGAGGAACAATGAGAGGGTTACATAAGAGTGTAATGGGAACAAGAAAGACAAGTATTACATAGTTTCTTTCATGTGAAGAAAACAGGTAGGTGTGTGTGTGTGTGTGTGTGAGAGAGAGAGAGAGAGAGAGAGAGAGAGAGAGAAAGCAGAGGAAGACTACCCTGGAGGGGACCAGCACAGGGGGAGAGAGAGGACACGAGAGGGTCATGAGGAGATGAATGTGAGCAAAGTACAATGCATACCATTTTATTTCACTTGAAGATGCCGTAATGAGATCCAGTATTCTGTAGACTACTAGTTCTTTTAAAGCCTTGATGCTAGTACAAAATGACATTTGTTACTCAGTGCACAGCATCAAATACTCTCAACACCTTCATCCACACCTAGTTATTTAACGGACTAAAGTCACTCTTTCTAACTTCTGTACATCCTTTCTTCTGTCTGTGCGGTGTCTCATCTGTGTAAAGCCACAGCCTCCTTGGAGTTTCTGGTTACTGTTGTCCCACTTCTTTCTGTCTGTACAGATGCTTGAAAGGAGTGGCCTCTGTCAGCTTCCTCTATTTCCTCCGCATTGACTCGATCTCTAACCCAGTGAGACCCGACTTCCTCGAACAGTTCCAAAAACTGCTGCCTCAGGAGACTCCACGAACCATCAGGGCAACGCCAATGGCTCCTGCTTCACCCTGGAAATTTGCCACCTGGACTTCCATTGCTTCATTAGCTCCCTTTTCTAGTACATGTAGTAGTTTGCCACATCTGGGCCAAATTCTTCCTCTTCTTTATCCATTGCTTTGGTATGACTCAATGTCCTGGGTCCATTCATTTTCTTACTATACATCTCTAGGAGAAAATGTATCGTGTGTGTGTGTGTGTGTGTGTGTGTGTGTGTGTGTGTGTGTGTGTGTGACAATGGAGGTCAGATAACTTGCAAAGAGTCAGTTCTCTCTGTCTACCCTGTGAGTTCTAGGGTTTGAACTCAGTTCATGGGGTTTAGTGGTAAGTGCCTTTACCTGCTGGGCCATATTAATGGTCCCCCAAATGTATCCATTCTTCAGTCCCTATTTCCACCTCAAAGAGGACTTCCTAATCAATATTTTCTTAACCATGAGCCCATGACCTAGGCTTAAACCCCAAGTCTGTGTCTCAAACTGCTCTGCGGAAATGGTGTATACTTTACATGCATCTGAATTGGTCAGGGTAGGATTCTTAAGTAAAAGCTCTACAAGAGAAATGCAAACTTATCCTCTCAAAACTAACTTTTAAATTCCAATACATTTTCATAAATGTATTCACACCACCTTTATCTCATTTGTCTATACAGAAATCCTGATGTTATTAAATGTACAAGACTCTGAAGAAACACTTGAAAGCGTAAGATCGGCATTACATACATGCATGCTGCAAATACAAGTCAAAAACCTTGAATAATCCCATCAGCCAGGGACGACACTTATGATAGTCTTTCTTGCCCTTATTCATATGTATTCATCTAGTCATTGCCACAGAGAGACATGTACATAGCTACTTTTCAATAAAACAAGTCATGTTATACATACAACTTTCTGACATTTTGAAATGTTATCAGGGTCTTTTTAAACATTCTTTTCTTTCTTAGTGTAAATATATATGACATATCAACTTTCACATCAAAACATCCAGCAATGACTTCTCTTGGATTCAGTAAAACTACAGAAAATGACAATAAACATCTTAGATTTCCTGTGTTCCCAATTAAGTTCTTTTTTAAAAACAGTATCTTATGTAGCCCAGGCTGGCCTCAAGCTCCCAGAGATCCACCTGCCTCTGCCTCCTGAGTGCTGGGATTAAAGGCGTGTGCTACCACTGCCTGACTCCCAATTCAATTTTTAATTCATCTTGCAAACCTGCTTCCTATTCAAACGTTTTCATCTCTATTAAAAAACGTCAGTATGTACCTGTAACTCCAACTCTGGATATTTTGATTCTACTCTCAGGAATTGCCCCCACTCTGCACCAAACCCATCAGCTCGAGCTCCAAAATGAAGGCCAGCTGCCTCTTCTCTCCCCATCCAGTCAGCTCTCTGGACAGACGTGTCCTACAGCTTCATCGGAACACTGTTCCGCTTCCACCTGATCTCTCTGCTTCTATTCCTGGTCTCTACACAGTAGGATACTTTTGTGTTCCATGGTTGTGTGGGGTGTGTGCCCATGTAAGCATGCATATTCCCACATGCATGGGTGTAGATGTATGTATGCATGGAAAATCAGAGGCCCAGGGTTGACACTGGGAGCTTTTTTGTTCACTCTCCACAATATAAACTGAGGTAGGAGCTCTGGCTGCTGCTCTGGCTAGCCAGGTTGCTCAAGGAATTCCTGTCTCTGCCTCTGGGCATGGGATTACAGGAGGAGCACCACGTTCATCTAGCTTTTACTGGGAATCTGAACTTTGGTCCTTGTGTAGGCGTAGCAAGTGCTTTGCTTCCTAACCATCTTCCCAGCTCCCAGATTAATCTTTTCAACACAAAAGCCAATTGCTTCTTTACTTCTATTCCTCTTCACAATGTTGGGCTTTTACTACTGCCTCTAGGGCCTGAATCTAGAACTTTCACCTGCTTCTTCTCATCTCTGCTCAGCTCCTCCCCTTTACTCCACTCACATGCACTCCTGATTGTCTTCGGTGGTAGTCTGAATGTAATTGGCCCCCCCATAAGCTCGCAGGGAGTGGCACTATGAGGAGGTGTGGCCTTATTGGAGGAAGTGTGTCACTGTGAAGGCAGGCTTTGAGGTCTCATATATGCTCAAGCCACACCCAGTGAGACAGACCACTTCCTGTTGCCTGTGCAAGATACAGAACTCTCAGTTACCTCTCCAGCACCATGTCTGCCTGCATGCCACCATGTCCCACCATGATGATAATAGACTGAACCTCTCAACTGTAAGCCAGCCCCAATTAAATGCTTTCCTTTATAAGAATTACTGTGGTCATCGTGTCTCTTCACAGTTATAGAAACCCTAAGTAAGACATCTTCCTGCACACTATACTGATTCCTGCACAATCTGGCCCAAAGATGATCTCTCAGATACTTTAACTTGGGCAGGCTTTCTAAAGTGTCCATACCTCACGTGCCCTTCCATACCTGTGAACAGCCTTTACTATAGCAGCTACATCCTTGTTTAGTTGATGTTTTGTTTCTTGTCTCCTCTTTGGAATATTTCTTCTTTTAAGACAGGAGCCTGATCTAGCATATTCACAACTCCATCCATACTCAGAACAGTGCAAGGCATAGAGTCAACACGCAGAAATGAGTGAGTGAATACATACTCAGTTGCTTCTCGAGTCCCACTGGTTCCCTTTCAATGTCTGCACATCAGACCCTTTCCTCATTCCAAATAGCACTTCACAGCGGAATGGCTTCAGCTCCCTCACGGTCATGTTCAGGAACTCCCCCTTCTCACAGCGCTCACTATCCTTCCCACCTTACCTCTTCCCACTGTCAGCCACAGCTCTGCCCTGCAGAGCCTGGCCGAAACCTCACCTCTTTAGAGATGTGTCCTTACACCCCAAAGCCACAGCCTCTCCCATTTGGGGTTCTACCCTTAACCTGCACCCAGCCTCATAGTCTAACCATGTCCTATATTCTCTAACTTCCCATTTATGTTAACTTGCCCAATCCAGGAGATAGGTTGTTTTGTTTTTAAATTCCCTATATTGCCCAGAAAATTCATGGGCAATAAAAAAAAAAAAAAAAAAAAAAAAACTGTTGATCTGAATGAAAGTATCAGGCGGGGAAAAAGAATGGATAAATTTGATTGCAGAATAGGTCAATTCAATTGCCCTTCTATGAGATACCATGAAAAGTGATAGTGATTGGAATGAAAGATATCAGTAGATGAAGCCAGCCAGGCATAATGGTAAAAGGAAGGTGACAGTCTTGTTTCTAGGAAGAACAGCTGCCATGGGGGGGGGGGACACGACACGGGACGACTGTGACATTTATATTAACTAGCAGGACATGGACTGCTGCTTTGCCAGTGGACTTTGAGCCTGTGTTGTCCTCACTAACACAAGGGAGAGAAACTCACTGTGCTGTAAATTAGTGCAGGATGGCTGGCACCTGCGGGACTCCAGCTTCCTCAGTCTGGGCCCAGCTGAGCAACCTCATGAGGAGTGCCTAGCTTCTGCTGAACATGCTTCTTCCACAGCAGAGACCTGATTATAGAGAGAGAGAGATTCAGTGCCCCAGTGAAGGCGTTTGCTCAGTGGGGAGCACAACAGTGCAGGGGAGCAAGGTGAGGCAGAATCCTTAGGAGAAAGCCTTTGTACCCATAGTCATTCCTCTGAGGTTCTGTGGTCTGAGCTGTGGTGCATCAGGTAGACCAGATGTCCAGAGCACGGGGTGGGGGTGGGGTGGGGTAATGGTTCAGTTACACCAGCAAAACATTCAAACAGACTGCTGAGGGGACACCAGCCCTTTGCTAATCCACATACTTTTCTAAGTCCTAAGGCTTGCAGACAAACATCTTCATTCCATGCTTTTAAAAACATGCATTTAAAAATAAACATGTTATGGAGACTCAGATGCTTATCTCAAATGCATCACGGGATACAGTCAGCTGAGGGAGAAATAAAAAAGGTTCTTTAAAAATGTCCTGCATGGCTGTTGCAGGAAATGAGTAATAAGACTATAATGTTAAGGACTGATTGGAAAATACTATTAGAATGCACATATTACGTAAACAACTGTTGTTCTTTATAGTTCCACATGAGTGGCACCAGACAAGTTATTCAGATGTAGCCATCTTTCTGAAATCACTTTCAGAACTTCTTTCAGCATTTGTTCTCAGTACAATTTGAGAAAGTACAGCCAAACAGATCCACAACTATACAATTATTGCCCCTGGATTATTCCTAAGGCTTCACACTTACTGAGCACGAGTGCTACCATGGACTTATATCCCCCATTTCTCATCTTTAATTCAAGCTGATATTATCTAAATTAATGGGCCTGTTTGAATGTTAATGACCACTGCTATGGATAAGCATGCATTAACACACACACATACACACACACAGGACTCAAGTGTAACTTCCTCAGAGTGCTCACCTGAGGAAATGTGGGGGCCCTAATAAGGCCTCACTCAAGGTCAGAGAATCTGAGCTTGCTTTACCTAGCAGGGCTGCATAATGGGATGACTGACCATGGGAGTGGTTACCAGGTGTTTTGAAGGGTCTACACTTGGCTGTACATTGTGTCTTTTGCCTCTCCTTGGTAGTGTATAAAACCCCATTAGAATAAAACTCTGGGCAACTGGGTATTGACCCAGGGTCCTCCCGAAGCTAGCCTGTGTCTCTGTCTTTCTCATCATCTCCACCTATATTTCTATCTAGTACTTTCTCATTTCTCTCTACTTCCCCCAAGATCCCTTTGACAGATTGGAGGTGTTCTCCAACAAGGAAACAGAAGGGAGAGCAGAGACTTCACATTTATCACTAACACTCCCTTTTTCTAACTTAAAAATATCTAAAGCAAAAGTAGCAAGATGCTGATGCTCACAACTATTCATTTATAGCCAGAGGACTCTCAAATATTTGTGAATTTACAAAATTATCTGTATTTTCTATACTTTTGAACACTGGAAAAAAAACTGAGTACATTCTCCCTCTGAGGAAAATGCTCTCATACCACTGAGTTTGTTTTTAAGATGCAGTGTTTGCTAATCTCTGCAAGTATTTCTAAAAGGATTTCCAGAAATGTTTTGGGTAATGCTACTGAAGCATCCCCAGGGGCATGAACCCAAGGTTGGCCCCTCTGCAGGCACAGCATGGCCAGGACACAGGCCAAAAGGCAAGAGAGGCCTCCTCCCCTTTTGGTTCTTAATTTTGGTTAGCATCCTTGATCCTTGAAGACAAGGTCTATGAGTCATTTTTCCTTGTATTTCAGAGTCTAGCACAAAACTCAAAATATAATGTTCAACAAGACAGAATGAGTGAATGAATGACTAAACGAATGTATAAAACATGAAGCTACTTGGTTGGCCTAGGAATCACAAGTCTACTAATTAAAAAACATTTTCAAACAACATATTTTGATCATGTTTTTCCTTTCTCCTAATTACTCCCAGATCTTCCCCACTTCCCTACCCATCCAACTTTATGCTCATCTCTATTTAAAAAAAGAGAAGCCAAAACAAAAGACAAGAAACACAACCTCCACACGTACATACACACACACAAAAATAAATAAATAAAATAAATAAATAAATAAAAACAAGCAGAAGACAAAAGGACAAAAAAAAATGTCAAAACAAAGCAGAATGAAACAAAAAGTCTACAAAAATACCACTGAATACATTTTGTGTTAGCCACCTACTCCTAGACATGAGCCCTGCCCTGAGGTGCAGCTGATATACCTAATGAGACTCCACTGGAGAAAACTGATTTTTCTGTCTTCCAGAGGGTATCAATTGCAGATACCTTCTTGGTTAGGGGATGAGAACCCTTATTCCTTCCCCTTGGTCCTGTGCAGGTCTTGGGCACACTCTCACAATCTCTGTATGTTCATATGTGCATCTGCCCCTTGTGTCTGGAGAACACTGCTTCTCTGAAGACAACCATCACCTTTGGCTCCTACAGTTTTTCTGCCTCCTATGGATCCCTTGATCCTTGAGAGGAGGGGTTTGATGAAGACATCCCATTTAATACTGGGTGCTCCAAAGTCTCTCTCCCTCTGCACATTGTCCAGTTATAGGTTGCTGTATTAATTCTGACCTGCTGCAAGAAGAAGCCTCTCTGATGTGGGCTGAGGGAGGCACTGCTCTGTGGTATAGAAATACGTCATCAGGAGTCATTTTAGTGCTATGTTCCTTTAGCAGATTGCTAGTAGTAGGCTTTCCCCTAGACCTGTGACTATCTAGTCTCAGGTTCTTGACCACTTTGGCAGTGTCAGGTATAGCTTCCATTTCATGGAAATGGATTTTCCATGAATCCAATTCTCCTAATTGGAATTCCTAAATTAGGAAATCCTTAATTTACTAAATTTAAAAAAAAGTATTTTAAATGGTTGGTTCCTCCCATAACATCTGTACCACTACTGCACCAGTACATCTTGTAGGCAGAACACTGTAGTAGGTCACAGGGTTTGTAGCTGGAAATACTGCTATTACCTCTTTCCTCCAATAGCATGCTGAGTAACTTTCAGCACCATGAACACTAATCAGTAGGGATGAAGCTCCTAGTTAGGCACCGGCCCAACTTTTTCATGTTTGATAACATAAGTGTTCTCCAGCAATACAGCCTTAACATCAAGTTGTAGAAAACAACCAATAGCCTTGGCAATAGGGTGTGATGTCTGGGGTTTCCATGGAACCGCTTTGGCCAACAACTCAAAAAGATGTAGCTCATTCCCGGCACTGGAGGTTTTACTTGGTGGCATATAAGGTCTAATTGTGGCATTGTTTCCCCTATTATTTGATGACTCCATTCATATCCCCTTTCATACGTGTATATATTTTAGGAAGCTTCTATAATAGGTCTCTATAGGGTTTTTCAAATGGCCCCTAGTGTTAGTTGTCCCTCCCCATATTCTCTCCCATCCCCTCCCCACTTAATCCTTCTATTCTAGTTTCTACTTTGTCTCTCCATAACAATATATTCTACTCTTGGGAGATCTTCTCCTCCCCACTAGTCCCTTATTAAACACTTAACCTCTGTGGTTATTCAAACTGTAACACACATTTCAAAAACTTAAAAGCTAACATCTGCATGTAAGAGAAAACATACAATATTTGTCCTTTGGGGTCTGGTTACCTTACTCAGGATGATTTTTTTCTAGCTTCATCCAGTTACCTACGAATTTCATTTTTCTTAACAGCTGGTTAGTATTTCATTGTATAAATGTACCACATTTTCATTATCCATTCATCAGTTGATGGATATCTATGGTGTCTGCAATTTCTGCCTATTGTGAACAGAGCAGCAATGACCATGGATGAGCAAGTATCTTTGCAGTAGGATGGAGAGTCTCTGGGTATAAGCCCCAGAGTGGTTTATTGGATCTTAAGGTAGATTGATTCCCAGCTCCACAAGGAACTACCACAATGATTTCCATAGTGGTTGCACCAGTTTGGCAATGAATAAGTATTCCCCTTCCCCTGACTCTTACCAGCATGTGCTACTATTTATTTTATTGACCTTGGCCATTCTGACTGGCATAAGATAAACTTTAAAATAGTTATCATTTACATTTTCCTGATAGATAAGGTGTTGAACATTTCTATATTTTTTAGCTAGTTTATTTCTTTTGAGAACTCTGCTTAGTTCTTTACCCAATTTCTTGAGTCATTTATTTGTTTTTAGTTTAGTTTATTTTTTTTGTTAGTTTTTTTTTTTTAGTTCTATATATAGTCTAGATTCTAGTCCTCTGTCAACTGTATAATTGGTAAAGATCTTTTTCCATTCTGTAGGCTACCACCTTGTCCTAAAGATGGTGTCCTTTGCTGCACAGAAGCTTTTCAGCTTCATGAGGTCCATCAGTGTCCTATTTAGAAAATCCTTTCCTGTGCCAATAAGTTTAAGCCTAGTTCTCACTTTTTCTTCTATCAAATTAAGGCTATCTGATATTATGTTGAAGTCCTTGATCTATTTGGAGTTTGGGTTAGGGTAGTAATAAATATATATCTATTTTCATTCTTTTACACGCAGCCATCCAGTTTGACCAGCAACATTTGTTGAGAATGCTGTATTTTTCTCCAGTGTGTATTTTTGGCTTCTTTGTCAAAAAAATCAGGAGTCAACAGGCGTGTAGATTTCTGTCTGGGTCTTCCATCTGATTCCATTGATCGACGTGTCTATTTTCATGCTAAAACCATGCTGTTTTTATTCCATCTCTCTAGTACAACTTGAAATCTAGGATGGTGATACCTCCAGAAGTTCTTTTATTGTTCGGATTATTTCAGCTATCTTGCATTTTTTGTGTGTTTCCATATGAAGTTGAAAATGATTGGTTTTTTTGTTTTTGTTTTTGTTTGTTTTCAATTTCTGTGAAGAACTGTGTTGTAATTTTGATGGGGATGGCATTGAATCTGCAGATTGTTTTTAGTAAGTGGCTGTTTTACAACATTAATCATACCCATCCATGAGCATGGGAGATCTTTCCATCTTCTAGTGTCTTCTTCACTTTCTTTCTTCTGTGTCTTAAAGTTTTTAATGTACAGTTTGCTTGTTTCTATTTCATTTAGTTAATCTCTTAGAAATAATTTCTGATTATTTCTTCCTGTCATTATAGAACTTTCAGGTGTTGCTAAGTTACTAATAGGAGATCTCTCCAAGTTTTTGTGTAGGCACTTAGTGCTATGAACTTGCTCTTAGAATTGCTTTCATTGTGTCCCATAGATTTGGGTAAGTGCTTTTATTGTTATTCAATTCTAAAAAGGTTTTAATTTCCTTCTTGACCTATTTTTCATTCAGTAATGAGTTCTGTTTTCATATGTTTGTATATTTTCTGCTATGTTGCTAATATCCAGCTTTAATCCATGGTGGTCAAATAGGATGTAGAATGTTATTTCAGTTTTCTTATTTTGTTGAATATAAGAAATTTATATTTGTGTCCAAGTATGTAATCAATTTTGTAGAAAGGTCCATGAGCTACTGAGAAAAAAGTATATTTTTTTGTGCTTGTGTGAAATGTTCTATAGATTATCTGCTAGGTTCATTTGATTTATGACATTATTTAACTCCAGTATTTCTGTTTTCGCTTTTGCTTGGATGACCTGTCTGTTAGCAAGTGTCAAGAATTGAAGTCAGACACTATCACTAGGTGAGGGTCAATATGTGATTTTAGCTGTGGTAGTTCATCTTTCATGATTTGGATGCCTTTATATTTGGTGCATAATCCTCTTGGTGGATTTTTTCCTTTGATGAGCATGTAGTGTCCTTCCCTATCCCTTCTGATTATTTTTTGTTTGGTCTATTTTATCAGATATTAGAATAGCTACACATGCTTGCTTCAATAGTCCATTTACTTGGAATATCTTTTTCCATTTTTTTACCCTGATGGTAAAGTGTGTCTCTTAGATGTAGCAGAAAGAGGGATCCTTTTTCTAACCCAATCTGTTAGTCTATATCTTTTTTTTTTTTTGGTTTTTCGAGACAGGGTTTCTCTGTGTAGCTTTGCGCCTTTCTGAACTCACTTGTAGCCCAGCTGCCTTGAACTCACAGAGATCCGCCTAGCTCTGCTTCCCGAGTGCTGGGATTAAAGGCGTGTGCCACTACCACACGGCTTAGTCTATATCTTTTTATTGGAGGAATTGGGACCATTAATACTGAGAGTTAGGAATGAGCAGCTTTTTCTTATTCCTATTATGTTGTTGCTATGGTGTAGGACTCCCCCCTTTTGATTTTTTTGTCTGGGGTTACTTATTCCTTGTGTTTTCTTGGACATGGTTAACCTCTTAGACTGAAGTCTTCCTTGTGCTTTCTATAGAGCTGGGTTGGTATAAATTGCTTAACTTTTGTTTTTTATCATGGTATGCTTTTTCTTTCTCCATGATTGTGACTGAAAGCTTTGCTGGGTATATCAGTCTGGGCTACCATCTGGGGTCTCTTAGCACTTGGACATCCATCCAAGCCCTTCCGGTTTTGGCATCTCCATTGAGAAGTCAGGTGCTATTCTAATGGGCCAGCCTTTAGATGTTATTTGGTCTTTTTGTCTTGCAGCTTTTACTATCCTCTCTTTGTTCTGTACATTTAGTACTTTGGTTATTATGTGTCATGGGGAATTTCCTTTCTGGTTCTGTCTATTTGGTGTTCTGCACACTTGTACCTTGATAGATACCTCCTTCTTTAGATTGGGGAAATTTGCTTCTAGGATTTTGTTAAAAATAGTTTCTGTGCTGTTGACGTAGGTTTATTCTCCTTCCTCTATACCTATTAATTGTAGATTTGGTCTTTTCATAGTGTCCCCGATTTCCTGACTGTTTTGTGCCTGGAGTTTTTTAGATCTAACATTTTCTTTGACTGTGGTATCCCTTTCTTCTGTGTTGTCTTCAAGACCTGAAATTCTCCCTTCCATGTCTTGTAACATGTCTTTCAAACAACTGTTTGTGTTTTAACAGTCTTCATTAAGGCATTTGTTCATAACCTCTTAAAGGCTCTTGAACATATTCAAAATTACTACTTTGAAGTCCTGGTCTTGTGCTTCAGCTAAATTGCATTTCTCAGGGCTTTTTGCAATGGGATCACTGGCTTCTAGAGGAGGCATTTTGTCTGGACTGTCCGTGTTTGTGTTTTTGTACTGGGCTCTAGGCATCTGGAGTTAGGATGTTAGGTGGTTTTGCTGTACATATCTAGTCGTGTCTTTGTTGGAATGGCATTCCATTCTTGGGTAACTGTTGCCCACTAGTAGAGAGTGCTTCTGCAGGTCAGTCAGTGACAGCGAAGAATGGAAATGGCTAAGAAAAGAAAGAGCCGGGGGACCAGGGTCTACACCAACAGGGAGAGTCCCCAGGGAGGGGAGGTTGGGCTCTGGCAGGCAGGCAGGCTGCAGTAGAGTTAAGAGTCAGTCTAGAAAGATTGGAATGGAGGACAGGAAGGATAGTGAATATTGTCTACCACTGTCTGAGATCATGTGGCCACTGGGGGGGGGGGGGGAGGGGTCCTGGTAGAAAGTGTTCTGCCTGGGTCTTCAGTAAGAGCCTCCTTTTTTATTTAAATCAAGAAATAAGAGAAAGATGGCTCAGCAGGTAAGCCTTTGCTGCCAAGTCTGACAACTTCATGATTCCCCAGGACCCCCATGGTGGTCCTCTGATCTCCATACATGTGCCATGGCACTAGAGTACTCACCCCACCCCCACACACATGCACAGAAGCACAAAAAAAAGAGAGACATAAATGTTAAAGACAGAGAGAGAGGAGGGGAGAATGGAAGGGAATGGAAAGAGGGGTCCGGGAAGATGGTTCACTGAGTTGCCAGGCAAGGGTGAGGAGGGGAATTACCACAGCCAGGACCCAGGTAGTGACTAGTAGGTATGGTGACCTTCCCCTAACGCCAATGTGTGGAAGGCAGAGACAAGGAATCCCCAGAGCAAGGTGGCTAGCTGGGCTAGCCAAAATGGCAAGCCAAAGCCTACACACATATACACACACACCACATATACACACATACACACACATACACACACATATACACACACACACACATACACACACACACCACACACATATGCACACATACACACACACACACACACACATACCACACACATACACACACACATACACACACACACACACACACACACATACCACACACACACACACACACCCACACACACACATACCACACACACACACACACACATATACACACATACACATGCATACACACACACACACACACACACCACACACACACACATACACACACACCACGCACATATGCACACATACACACACACACACACACACACACCACACACACACACATACATATACACACATCACACATGTACCCAAAGACATGTGACACACACAGACATATGCAAAAGCAAAAAAAGAGATGGAGGAGGAGGTTGTGGTTGATTACAGTTCTGCATTCCTTAATCTAGCTGTAGTTGGGCTTTGTTGTTTTGGCCTCCATTGTGAGAGAACAAAGAAAGGAGAGACCAGGAAGCTTTAAGAGGTTTCTAAGCAGAGGGACATGTTTTGCCTCAAATTCCAAGCCCACAGGGAAAGGAACAGAAAAGCATGAAAAATCTCACATTCTCTATTCCTTCATCACATACAGTAAGCGATGCAATTTGAAACTTTATTTTGTGGTAGTTTTATTTAAAGGGGTTGAGGCTTATACATTTAAAGGAAGTATTGACTGAATTAAACAACAACAACCAAAAGAAAAAACAAAACAAAAAACACCAAAACCAAAAAAAAAAAAAAAAAAAAAAACCCACCCACAATTCAAGGCCCAGTTATTAGAGTTTGCAACAAAATCAATGAAGAAGTTGTTGGATTAGCCTGATAGTTGTATGATTCACCTACTTATTCAAGGAATAAAGTAGAAGGAAGGGGAAAAAAGGTAAAAGTTAGTGACCATTATCATGGGTTGCACTTTAAGCAAAAAGTAGAAATGTATGACTGTTTTCACTGCTAAAAAAACAAATTCCTTCAGAGGTCACTCAGTGACCCAGGAGGGCAACTGAACAGGAGGTTAGAAACATTTAGGCAAGGAGTCAAAATTAGCAAATAAACACTTAAAAGAATGGTAAACCCTTGGTTGGGGGTAGGGTGGGATTTGGATGCAGGGAAAGAGCATTCTCAGGGCTAGAGGTGGGGGCAGAAAGTGATAAGCTCTTCTGGTAGTCAACATGGTCATCAAAAACCTGAAGAGCTAAACCTGGGAGATGGCTCAGTGGGTAAGGCCATGAAGACCTGAGTTTGGATGCCATCACCCAAGTAAAAAGTTTGGCACGATTGCATGCCTCTGTAACCACAGCTCTCGACAACCAGCCTAACCAAAAACCAAAAACCTAGAGCATACCCAGTGTCCTTCTTGCTTCTGCGTGAATATATGGGCACATACACTGACATATGCTGTACATACATGCATACACTCACATAAAAAACAAACAAGCAATTCTACTATGAGAAATGTATATGGGAATGTTTGCAGAAGCACAGAAAACATGCTTTAGATTGTTCCATCAATCTCTCCGTTATTTTGCAAAAATGGAAATTACCTTAATGCCCAATAATAACTACTTCAGTAAATCATAATACACTTACATTATTTATAATACAGACCTACAATAATTGATATGGAGAATTGTTGACACATATTAAACTTAAAGATTATAATATAGCATGCACAAGATGATTTTGTACAAATTAGAAGGAAGTGTATCCAAATGTTAAGAATTATTATGAGTGGTGGAAATGTGGGTATTTTTTTCCTTTTGGCTTACTACACTTTGCTATTTTACTTTTACTGTGCTTTTGCTTCAGAGGTTTTTAAATTCTACAAGGGAACAAGGGAATGTGGGCCAGGGAGATGGCTCAGCGAATAAAAGCACGTGCTTGCACAAGCCTGATAATGGATAATGTGTGTTCAGTAAAATGCCTGGAACCCAAGGAAAAAGCCAGATGCAGAGATGCACATCTGTAATCCCAGCACTCTCTCTGTGGTGAGATGGGAGGGAGAGGCAGGAGGAGCTAGTGAACCAGCTAGCCTGGAGTACACTTCAGCAGAAACAAGACACACCCTGCCTTAGTAAGGAGGCAGATGAGAACTTGTAGTTGGGGTTTTTTGTTTTGTTTTTTTTTTTTACTCTTTGGTCTTTGGGGACCTGCTCCCTACTCCCAAATAAATACACGGAGTCTTATCTTATTTATGAATTCCCAGCCTTAATTAGCTTGGCTTAATTCTAGCCAGTTTTTCTTAACTTAAATGATCCCAGATCTTCCTTTTGCCTCTGGTTTTCACCTTTGTTTACTCTATATCTCTTTCTTTCCTTCTTATTCCATGGCTGTCTGTGTTGCTGAGCAGCTGGTCCCTGGTGTCCTCTCCTTCTTTTCTCACTCCTCCCTTCTCCTTCTATCTATTCTCTCTGCCTGGCAGCCCCACCTATCCCTCTCCTGCCATGCTATTGGCTGCATTCAGCTCTCTATTAGACCAATCAAGTGTTTCAGGCAGGCAAAGTAACACAGCTTCACAGAGTTAAACAAATGCAACATAAAAGAATGCAACACATCTTTGCATCATTAAACAAATATTCCACAGCATAAATAAATGTAACACATCTTAAAATAATATTCCACAACAAGAACTGACTCCCAAAAGTTGTCCTCTGATTTCCGAATATACACACTCACACACAGTGTCTCTGTTCTTGCAATTTCTGTTCTCCCTTCCACTCCCTTGCCCTCGGGTAATTACTTTATGGAGTTGCACTTGGGTACAAGCATGCATGTGTGTGTGTGTGTGTGTGTGTGTGTGTGTGTGTGTGTGTGTGTATTTGCAATGATGACCCTCAATTAAAAGAATGGAGCCTGGAAGCTGGGCATGGTGGTGTATGCTTGTAACCCAAGCACTTGGGTGGATGAAGTATAAGGATCATCATGAACAAGCTAACAGCTAATAATAAGTCTAGATGCTTATAGGACCAGGAATAGTACATTTCTCTTGCTTTAACCTGTAATAAAATTGCCTATATTATTACTAAGTATCTAATTGTCTGCCATTGAAAAGACCCCAGTGGTCCTCCTTCTTAAGAGTTCTCCAGCAAGGAGACCAGCAGGCTCACCTCCTGCCTTTTTATGCACGTGTGTTTGTGACATCATCCCATGCCCTCTCTAGCTCTGTATGGAGAGCTGAGACAGGAGATCTGGTCTCTGAGCGCTACCTGTCCCTGGGGAGCCATATGACACTGTGTTTCCACTCCATGGGCTCACAAGGAAGTAAACATTGCCTTCAGAAATGCATGGGGAGGGTCCTCTGCAAGACGGTTACTTGCTTTTAACCACTGTGGTGTCTTTCCAGCCCCAAGCTGTTGGTTTTCTTTAAACTTTATTTTATTAATTCTTATTGTGTGTATGTATGTGTGAGTGAAGGGGTGCAGGCATGACCACCAGAGGTCAGTCCTTTCCTTCCACCTCCGTGCGGGTTCTGGGCATCAAACGCAAGTCACCAGGCTTGCACAGCAAGACCCTTTACCATTGAGCTGTCTCCCCACCCCTTCTGTTTCCCTCTCTTTCTTTCTCTCTTCTTGCCTTCCTTGCTTCCCTTTCTTTTGTTTGTTCGTTTTTATTTCTTCAGTACTGGGCTTGGTCCACGCTGGACACATGCTCTGCCACTGAGCCGTACCCTCAGCCCTCTTTTTACATTTTAGTTTGAGACAGGGTCTAAGTAGCAGAGGCTGCATTTGATCTCATGACCCTCCTGCCTCAGTCTCCTAAGT
Source organism: Peromyscus leucopus (assembly GCF_004664715.2). NCBI lineage: Eukaryota > Metazoa > Chordata > Mammalia > Rodentia > Cricetidae > Peromyscus > Peromyscus leucopus. Next base: position 18,794,558 of record NC_051063.1, on the reverse strand, counting down.
AGCTTGAATTACAGGTTGGTACCTTGGAGTTGTTCTTGAATGAAACCTGAATGTAACTTTATTCTTCTATAGCACCTGGTTTTTATCTTCCAGAAAAATCATCCTAATGACTGGTATGCCTAATGCTTTGTTCTACTTTAAAAAACTTGTAATTGTATTATTATCATGTGTGCATGCTGTGTGTGTATATTATGTGTTCATGCTGTGTGTGTGTATTATTATCATGTGTGCATGCTGTGTATATTATCATGTATGCATGCTGTGTGTATGTATTATTATCGTGTGTGTGTATTGTTATGTGTGCATGCTGTGTGTATGTATTATTATTGTGTGTGCATGCTGTGTGTGTATTATCATGTATGCATGTTGTGTGTGTGTATTACCATGTGTGCATTCTGTGTATATTATTACCATGTGTGCATGCTGTGTGTGTATTATTACCATGTGTGCATGCTGTATGTGTATTATTACCATGTGTGCATGCTGTGTGTATATTATTACCATGTGTGCATGCTGTGTGTGTATTATTACCATGAGTGCATGCTGTGTGTGTATTATTACCATGTGTACATGTGTGCATGCTGTGTGTATATTATTACCATGTTGTGCTTTTTTTATTACATGTGTGCATGCTGTGTGTGTATTATTACCATGTGTGCATGCTGTGTGTATATTATTACCATGTGTGCAAGCTGTGTGTGTATTATTACCATGTGTGCATGCTGTGTGTATATTATTACCATGTGTGCATGCTGTGTGTGTATCATTACCATGAGTGCATGCTGTGTGTGTATTATTACCATGTGTGCATGCTGTATGTGTATGAATGTGGGTGCTTGCTGTGTTTGTATGTATTATTACCACGTGTGCATGCTGTGTGTGTTATGAATGAGGGTGCTTGCATTAACGGTGAATGTGTAAAGTTCAGAGGACAACCTTGGAGAACCAGATCTGTCTTTCCATCTAGGCTTCTAGGTGGTCACACAAGTGCTTTTGCCAGCAAAGCCATCTGAATGGCATGTCTTTCTCCTTTTTAGAAAATTTTAAATTTTTAGCTGTTTTATTTTCATTTTTATTCACAAATAATAACTACTTATTTATTGAGTATAGTGTGATACTTCAATATACATACAAGGTACACTAATCAAATCAATAATAAGCATTTTCAACTGTTATCATTTATTATAATTTTTATTTGAGATTTCATATATCATACAATAAAATATGATCACATCCACCCATTTCCCTCCTCCAACTCCCCTCATATTCTTCCAACATGTCCCCCTCCCAACTTCACGTCTTTTTTTTCCTTTTTTCTTTTTTAGTCGCACTAAGTACAGTTCGTGCTGCTCATGTGTGCATGGTGTGGGGCCACCCATCTTCAAAACAGAATGATTATCTCTGCTCCAGTGGCTCTCAGCTCCCGCTAGTTCCTCATTAGGGGGTGGGGACTGGAGAGCACCTCCCTCGCCGTGCTGGAATTTTGGCTGTCTGACACAATGCTTGGTAGACAGTAAATATTGTTACTTCATTATTTTAAAACAAGACCAAGACACATCATGATGTGGTGAGTAGGAGGGCGGGATTCTGGAGACACTGAATAGAAATCCCAGCTCTGACCTTAATTAGCTGAGTGAGATGGAAATTTACTTAACTTGTCTCAGTTCCGTTTCCCCATTTATAAAATGGAGACAGTAACTGTTTCTAATTCATAGAGGTGGGTGAGTTATGATATAAACATTTAGATCCACATCTGCCACATAGGAAGTGTGGTAGTTTGAATGAGAAATGTTCCCGACGAGCTTAGGTATTTGAACACTTGATCCCTTGTTAGCAAATCTGTTTAGGGAGGTGGTGTAAGCTTGCTGGAGGAAGTATGCTTTGAAAGTTTAAGGCTGGGTGGGGGTGGCGCTCGCCTTTAATCCCAGCACTCGGGAGGCAGAGGCAGGCGGATCTCTGTGAGTTTGAGGCCAGCCTGATCTAAAGAGTGAGATCCAGGACAGGCACCAAAACTACGCAGAGAAACCCTGTCTGGGGGTAGGGTGGGGGGAGAAAGTTTAAGCTTTGCCTCACTTCCAGCCTGCTGGTTCTGCTTCATGTTTACAGTGGAAGATGTGATCTCTGGGCTCCCTTCTCTGGTAGCTTGTAGCCATGTTGCCCCCTGCCTCCATTATAGACCCTCTTTCTGGAACATAAGCCAAATTAAATTCTTCCTTCCCTAAGTTGCCTTTGGTCATGGCATTTTGTCACAGCAACAGAGAAGTTGACTAATACAGTAAGAAAAAGTCATATTTGTCCAGAAGGTCATGAATGTGCCCCCCCCAACAGTTTATATATTTTCTTGATTTATCCAAAGTTCTTGTTTTACTTTAACATCTGATCAAGTTCTACACCTATTCTGTGTTTGAAAGAAACAAGTGATATGGGATTTGGCTTGGTTGGTAAAGCACTTGCCTAGCACACATAAGGCCCTAGGTTTAATACCTAACACTGTATAAAAGGAAAAAGAAACCAAGGTATTGTTTAATGGATCTTCACATTATTACTAATAATTTCCTGGATCTATAAAGGCAGTAAATTTCAGTAATCAAAGAAGTAATTAACAAGAGAATGCTCCTTGAAGGACTAATACATCTAATACAGCAGTTCCTAAAGTCCAAACACAAACATTATTGCGACAACCTAATTCAGATCTAGTTTCTCTTCTGCATGAAATCAGGGAAAAACTAAAATCAAGACAAATGCATATTGCTCACCAGAAAGTAAACTTTACTCTTCCAACTGAGAACAACTGAGGGGTAGTTTCATCTTCTATCGCTCTGAGCTACAGGTTCCAAAGAAATGTTTCAGTATATACAAGGGATACAGTCACACGAGATGCTCCTAAGCATGTCCTACCTGATGACTTCCAGCACTTGAATCTAGGCTCATGAGAGCAGCAGAGAGCCAGAACAACCATGGGGAGACAGCCGCTGGCAGCCTTCTCGACTTCCTCTGGCTTTGGCCCTGTCTCTGCACTGGGCAAAGAGGTTTGCAGGAAGCCACAGAAATTTGAATGCACTGGGGAACATTTTTCACAGACTGTAAGACACTGCTCATTCCTTGGTGAGGCTGGGGCACAGAGCCTAGCTCTTCGCAACTGTAATTTTTAGTATGTCAGATTGCAGTATTTCATTGACAGAAAGAACAGTGGTTCTCATGACAAATATATTAAGGAATATCATCGTTAAATAAGAAGGTGAAAATATGAACTTGTACTAAAAAGTCCTAATGGCCATATTTCAACACTATTTTACTTTTGGAATTTGAGCTATTTTAAAAACTAACAGACACACATGTAAGGTAAAAGATTTTCTCCATGCTTGACACCACAAAACATCGTACTGTCTACATACTATGCACTACCCAGAAACAGCACTGTCAATGCTATTACTGAAATGATTTCTTAAGGTTGATTCTTTGCTTTTTTTTTTTTTTTTTTTTTTTTTTTTTGGTTTTTTGAGACAGGGTTTCTCTGTGTAGCTTTGCGCCTTTCCTGGAACTCGCTTTGGAAACCAGGCTGGCCTCGAACTCACAGAGATCCGCCTGGCTCTGCCTCCCGAGTGCTGGGATTAAAGGCGTGCGCCACCGCCGCCCGGCCCTGATTCTTTGCTTTTAAAGGAAATTCTCAAAACACACGTATCAAAATAGCAGAGGCTTAATGAAGAGCGCTGTCCTAGGAGCAGTCTGTCGTCCTGACTGCCACTGTTGATGGCCTTTCACAAATGACATGGCCTTGTGCAAGGACAGCTTCAGCGTTACTTTCCCTTCTCCTCCAGTTTCATTTCCCTCTCCAGGGTAAAACACCTCCAGCGTAGGGGAGGAAAGGGTTTATTTGGTTTACAACGTCAGGTCACAGTCCATCATTTTGGGGAAGTCAGGGCAGGAACTCAAGCAGCTAATCACACCCACAACCAAGCACAAAAGGAGCATATACACACTCTGGCTTGCTCAAGTCTGCTTTCTTCGCTGAGCCACAGCTCTGGACCGAGTCCATTGAAATGGTGCTGCCCACCCCGGCTAGGTCCTGCCTCCATCAATAGAGAATCTAACACAGCCATGCCCACAGGCAAACCCTCTGGAGACAGGCCATCATTGCCACCTCTTCCCAGGTGATTCTGGATTGTGTCAAATTGACAATTAAAGCTGAATGCATCTTCTGTTCAAGATGACTTGAGTGCCCTAAGGTTTTCTGATAACACAACATCTGGAACACAATGTGTGATCTTTAAGTGGTGGGTTTTGATACCACTAGGCACATTTTGTTAATAATCCACCCTTCTGAAAGTGATGCCTGCCAAGTCCAGTGTAATTCTTGCACCCAATATACAAAAAGGTATAAAAGAGAACTCTAAGAACAGAAAAATACAACTTATCCTCTTTCTGGAAGGTTAGAAAACATCTTCTATTTTACTTTCCTACACGGGCACTTCCAGGCAATTAGAACAAACGCTCTGTTCCAATGAGTATGTCTGATGTTCTCAGCACAGTATTGAATTATGTGAGAGACATCAACCCCAAGGAAGTTCCAGGGGGCCAAAACCCACCCTCAAAAGATCTCTGTCTAGAAAACCTCCAACTGCAGCTTTCCTTCTTAGGCTCTCGGAGATGCTGGTGTGAGAGATGGCAATGACCATGATGAAGCGAGCGGCACCGAGCAGCACCGAGCTGCACCGAGCGGCACCGATGCCGCAGTTAACAGTTATTTAACATTTACTGGGAGCCAGGCATTGTCAGCAACCTGCCCCTACTCTGCTCCATTTAATCCCCCTCACAGTCAGAAAAGGGAGAAACTCTGGTCAGATATCACGATTATCCCCACTGACACAGCAGCCCGAGATGGTGGCAATCCCAGCAACTGGAAAGCTGAAGCAGGAGAACTTCTTGGAGTTCAGGGCAGTTTGGGCTACAAAGTGAGACCTTGGAGAGACAGAGGGAAGCCGGGGAAGGGGTCAAAGCTGAGAAAGATTTAAAATGTGTATGCCCAATGTTATATAGTCAGTTTACAATAAACAGCCCATTTGTGAGCAAATTTGATTGTACCCTGGCTCTCGGTTTTTCTAACACTGTTTTTTTTGGGTGATTGTTTTTGTTTGTTGCAAGATCTCTGTATGAAGCCTAGAATGGCATTCGACTTGTGATCTTGTTTCAACCTCCTGAGGGCTGGCATTATAGGCAGTCCACCACATCTGACTCAAGACCTTAATTCTTAACCCTTGAGTTACACCAACCCCTTAACTCCTTGCAAGAGTGCCTCCAGGGTTAACTTAGGCCTGGGTCAGCCACTTTAGATCAGTATCACTCCACCTGAATCTCTCACATTCTTCCTGCCCTTGTTCCTGTTTCCTGGCTTGTTTCTTTCTCATGACAGAGACAAAGTAAGGAGAAGCAAGTAAGCAACCATGACATCCCCCCAAAACTCCTATGAATAGCCCTTACTGCCCCCATGGAACCCAGATTCAGAAAAAAAAGCTCCGGTAGGAAGACTGCTATAATTTATGACTTTAGACTAGCACCCTTTAGTCTGCAAACATTTGTATACAGTCCACATTAATAATTAAACTCATTTGACAGATGAAATAAAGAGGTATGAGAAGTGGTTTGCTCGCAACTACACAGTGCAGCTCCACAGGCCCTCTGAAGTCCTTAACTGCTCACTATTCAAGGATGGTGATTCCTAGTGGCTCAGGCTCGCTCACTAACAGCCCAAAGATGAACTTACTGTGAATCAACTTCCCACAGGCTCAACTGAAAAAAAAAAAAAAAAAAAAAAAGCCCAAAACAAAAACTGGAAATCTTCCCGAGGGCTGCCCTTCACAGTTCCACATTATCTTTTAGCCAGGCAGTCTTGATTTCCCAGGTCAAGGCAAATGTGCCCCTGAATGCTGGTCAGCAGTTTTCAGTGGAGGAAGCACTGCCACTCAAGTCTACTGAGAACTCTGAGCAGTCAACACATACAGATAGAGCCTGTACAACTCTGATTATAAATCGGAGATACCTGTGTCCTCACTTTGCTGGCGCGCTCTAAGTCTTTAAATGTCAGCTCATTCCTTGTTGCTTATTTAAATGAAGAATTTTAAAAATCACTTTTTCCACTTCATTGCTGGCTCCCTTTGGACCAAGGAATAAAAATAGCGATGTCATCAGGAGCCAAGATCTTTTCTGGAAGAGGGGGCGGGGTTGAAAGAGCCCTAACCCTGGCACGGACTGACGGGTCTGCTTCAAAGCAGAGCGGATTTCAGCCACTTCGCCTCTTTCCCCTTTTCCCCCAACTGGAAGGAAGGCGCAATTTGTAAGACAAGTCCTGGCGCGCGCCACCGCGCTCTGGGCTTGCTCGGCGCTCTCCCGGCCCCGCCACCTGTCAGAACGGCGAGGGGCGGCTCGAGCCACGCGGGGTTGGGGAGGTGGCGCGCGAGGCTGCTCCGGGAAGCAGCCCGGGTGACTGAGGACAGTAGGGACGAGGCTGAGTCCCCGCGCGCTCGCCGCCGCCGCCTCGGGGACCCGCGCGCCCCGCCGCGGACTCAGCTTACCTGTTGATCTTGAGCGCGAAGGCGCGGCGCTCGGCGCTCGGCAGCGTGGCCATGGCGCGCGCGCGCGCGGCTCGACGGCCTCGGGGACTCGGCGGGGCGGCGGAGGGACGGGACCCGAACGCACAGCCGCTGCAGCGCCCGTCGCGCCCGCCGCCAGCCTCATCTGTCAGTCGCGCCGGGAAACTTCCGCATTTCCACCTTGGCGGCGCGGCTCCCGGCGCGGGGAGGGGGGAGGGCCCTGCACCGCCGCCCACAGCGCCGCCCGGCCTGGCACGCACCGAGCGCTCGGCGAGGGCGTGGACGGCGCGCGGAACCGCGATCCGGATGCTCCGAGTCGCCGGCCGCAGGCGCGCGCTTCCCGCCGCTGACCCCGGGCGGAGAGGAACGCCGGCGGCTGAGCGGGGACCGCGAGCGCTGGCCGGAAACGCCGGCGGCCGGAGCCACTGGGCAACTGGGGCAGCGCGCCCGGTCCAGGAGCAGCCTGGGGCTCTGGAGGGGACTCCCGGAGGGTTGACGCCATCCCTGGGAGACAACAGTTTAAAAACAACACCGCAACTCCGTAGGACTCCCCGTCATTTTTTTTTCCCAGCTGAATGCACACTATCAGGCATTGAACACTTTATTATAATATATCCATCCCAGGGATAAATATTATAAGCTATATGATTTTTCTTTCTACAACCTAAGATACCCCCCACCCTACCCCACCCCTAGGAAACACTACACACAGCATTGAGATTCACCTGCATCTCAACTGAGTTCAGTTTCATTTGCAGAAACTTGACCAGACCAGCCCTGGCACTCAGGCGAAATCTGGAAGAAAAAAAGAAAAAGAAATTCCCAAAAGAGGAGGATGGAAAAAACGTGTGTCTATTTCAAGTCATTTCTCTTGGTCCAAGCTGTGCTGTGTGAACACTCTATGTGTCTCTACTTGTCAACTTGCCTTCGAAAATATGAAAGGGGTGTATTTTTGGTTCAAAGCTGTAGTGTCTAGATATGGAAGCCACAAGCCACATGTGGCTGCTGACCACTTGAATTTTTGGTTAGTCTGAAATGAGATGGGTTGCAAAATAAATACACACCGGGTTTCCAAGACAGTACAGAAAAAAATAATGAAAAAGTGTCTTAATAATAAATTTTTGTGTTGACTGCATGTTTAAAACGATCCTTTGGAATCTGTTAAGTGAAGAAACAAACATATTATTAAAGGTAATTTCACCTTTTTGTTTTTCCCTGTACTAAATATGGTCCGAATTAAGAAATACTTAGGCAGCTCACATTTGCTGGCACATTGCATTCTTACTGGGCAGCACTGGTCTAATACAACTTAATTTGTAACCTAATACTAAAATGCTGTGGACCATATGCTGTCTGTTCTTGGCAGCCTTCTTCCTCTGCTTTTGGATATGTAGGGAGTTGAGGAAATCTTCAGGGCTGGTTAGGTAACTCTCCCCTCCCTTATACCAATGCCTTCAAGCACATAAGACAATGTGCATAGCATAAAAATATAGAAATTATCAAAACAGATCCTAAGAGAACATGTCTCTAATCTAATTATATATATATATAATTTATATATATATATATATATATATATATATATATATATATATCAAAGCAAAACCAACTATTAATTGTAACCTAAACCTGTAATCCCAGCTACTCAGAAGGCTGAGGCAAGAGGATCATAAAGTCAAGGCCTGCCTGTGGGACAAAGTGAGTGTGCAAGGCCACCGTGGCCAACTCATAGATAGTAGCAGTAGAGTACTTGCCTAACATGCTCAAGGTTCTGGGTTCACTTTCAGTGCCAATTTCTCCTCCTCCCTCCCTCCCTCCCTCCCTCCCTCTTCTTCTTCTTCTACTTCTTCTTCTTCTCCTCCTCCTCCTCCTCCTCCTTCCTTCTCTCCTCTCTCTTCTCTCTCTCTCTCTCTCTCTCTCTCTCTCTCTCTCTCTCTCTCTCTCTCTCTCACACCAGGCTGGTCTCGATCTCACAGAGATCTGCTTGCCTCTGCCTCCGGAGTGCTGGGATTACAGGTGTGCACCACCATGCCTAGTTCCAGTGTCAGTTTTTTTTTTTAAAGGCCTTTGTTGGGGGAGTTCCAGCAGTTTTCTGCAGCTGGTTTGAGTCTGGAGTGTTACACTTAGCTTTGATCTGCCTTTTGTCTTCTGTTTGAAGTATGTAAATCTGATCTGAGAGTTTCCTAGGGGTACAAAGCCTTATGTAAAACTTGATTGGGAGAGGACTGGCAAACTGGGATGTCTTTTAACTGAGAATTTGCATTTGGCATTGTCCCTTTGGGGACCTTAGATAAGAGGTCTTGGTATAGGAAATTGACTTGCTAAAAGTATGAATTGGATAACAATAAAAGGGTCCTTTGCTAAGCTACAGTGTGTCAGTCCTCAAAAGGCTGATCCCCTCAGCTGAAAAATGCTAAAATCCGTCCTTAGAGTGCCTCTGTGTCTTCTTTCCATGGACCAGCGTAAACCCACACCAGATAGTGCCAATTTTTTAAAAGGCCTTTTAAAAAAAAGCTGTTGTTTCTGAATTGCAAAGGTTTCCTAAAGCTATTTACTAAAATAGAATTTATGGGAAAATATTTGGTTAGAAAAATATTAAAAGAATAATTATATAAATGCATCTTCAATCTGTAATCAATAAATAATCCATTGAGAAGTTTTTACCTGAGCCTTTGGTCCACTTACAGATGGACTTGTCTGGGTGTCTCTATGTTTATGGCATGAACTTCCACACAGAACCAAAATATACTTGTTTCTACACAAACAGGGGTAAAATGTAATGAGAACATCTCAAATTTTCAGAATTTTCCATTAAGAAAACTTGTTTGAGATGGTCAGGAGAATAGCATGAAATATTACACCTTGCCTCACATTATACTATGTTCAACTTAGTATTTGATACCTAACCATGGAGGTTAGACCAGCATCGCTATCCATGTTGTTAATTCATACTTAAAAATAACTCCAAATTTTCTTAACGGTTGCCTAACTCATCAAGAACGTGTTATCTGTGAAGTTAGCATAGCTTTATCTGCTCTTGGGTGGCTTCACGGTTCCCCATCAAACTTCAGAAGCAGCCAACCAAGTGTCTTCCTTCTGAGTTCTCACTTCCTCTCTAGTTCCCTAATCTGAAGCTTCTCTCTTCACGCCTCTGGCACAGCTAACTCTGCAAGGCTTCCCTTCCTCATTTGCAGGCCTCTCTGGCCCTTCCTCTTTCTCTAGAGCATTGTGTCATTCAATTTTGTTTTTCCTTTTCACAAAAATCTCCCTCGACTCCTACGACCGACTAACCATACATCAATTATCTTAAATTCTCACTTAGGTTTCCCCAAACTTTATTTTCCTTTAAATGGCATCTTGCTGTATTATTGAACAAACAACTAAATAACACCTGACCCAGGCACCCTTTATAAATTAACCAGTTAATTAATTAATTCATAACAACCACTAAGTAATGTCATTATCTCCACTCTACCACTTGAGGAACCTAAGGATCAGATGGATGGAAGCGACTTCTCCAAGGTCACAGAGTAGTGAGGACAGGGCCATTTCCAATCCTAAAGTTCTGCCTATCACCTGGACACTTGCACTTAAAGTTTCCATTTTCAAACTCCACAAAACTAAAATTCTCTATCTCCCCTACCCAACCGGAAGCTGGCTGTTCCTCGATAATCACTCGTTTCTGTTCTTGGAGATACTTCTCTGTATTTCAGGTTTAAACTTTGTAGTTATTTAGTAGGGGAAAGCCATCAGTTGGGCTATGGCTTCAGCTTTGAGTTAACTGTGATCCCAATGACACCATCTTTGGATCAGTCCTTTGTCTTGAAAGAACATCACTAGCTTGCTGCTCTCTGAACTTTAAGAAGGTGTCAGTTGTGGTGATTTATTGGACCCTAATAAAATTTGCCTGAAGATCAGAGAGACAAAGAACAAGCCTGCCAAGTCTTACTTCTAGGACTCCTCAGCCTGAAAAGCTTCAGTTCCTGTCTCCTCACATCATATATACCCTTCACCACCCAGCCATCACTTCCTTCTTAGTGCTTCCCAAGCAAAGGCATGAGATCTCAAGTGCTGGGGTTAAAGGTGTGTGCCACCACAGCCTGGCCTCTATGTTTAAACTAGTGGCTTGTTCTGTCCTCTGATCTTCAGGCAAATTTTATTAGGGTACACCATATATTACCACAGTCAGTTCCAGCTTTGTCCTCACCTTTACCTTGCAGCTCTAATCACCTGCCAAGGGCTGCCATGCATTCTTTATAAAGTGTCACTTCATAAACATACCAGCGTTCTCACTGCTTTCCATCCTGGCCCATGAGTTCATGTCAGGATAACAAAAACCACACTTGAAATGGCTCCCCTACCGTACTCCTTGCTCATTCTGGTTTAATTGGTCTCTGGCACTGGGTTAAGTCCCTGCTAACTACCCTTACTAGTTGCTCAGCAACCTCTGTGATCAAGTATATCCTCCCCTCAGTGTGTGACAGGCCTGCATCAGTCAAAGCAGGGCAGATCCACAGCTCACCCCTGGGAAGGCAGTGTTCTTTCTTCTGGGGTTCGCCCTATCTCTGTTAGTCTTCCTGTTCTCTTTATCCCACATTACCTCGTCTCTCTCCATCTTCAGTGTGTGAGACAAGTTTTCGTGTCCCACACAAGGGAGAACTTCTTTCAGTTTTCCAGCACTCTTTAGTTGGTTAGGAAGTGCATCTCACTGTCAATAAACATATCCTAGTAGAATTCATGATGCATGAGGGATGGTTTATAGAGAAAACTGAGGCTGTTTTTATGTCTCTTTCCGTCTTCCAAAAAACAGTATCTCCACAATCTCCCAAGATTCCCCAGATTGTGCTCAAATGTTACCTTCCATGATAGTGCCTAGCTCCTTTTCCAAATTTCTTCTTCTTTGTAAACCATGCCTCTCCTAATATACTATATTTACATGTTGAAAGGTTAAATGAATTTGAATGAAATGAGAGTCTAGTAAGAGGACAACATACTTTTCATAGTACAATGATGTTATAGAATATTATTTTAAGGCATGTTACTTTTGTTTTTGTTGCACTTGTTTAACTCTGTAAAGCTGTGTTACTGTGCCTGTCTAAAACATTTGATCATCTAATAAAGAGCTGAACAGCTATAGTGAGGCAGGAAAGAGAAATAGGTGGGGCTGGCAGGCAGAGAGGATAAATAGAAAGAGAAATTTGGGAGAAGGAAGGAACGAGAGAAGGACTCCAGGGTCCAGCCACCCAGCTACACAGCAAGCCATGGAGTAAGAAAGAAAGAAAGATATACAGGAATAGAGACAGATAAAAGACCAGAGGCAAAAGGTAGATGGGATAATTTAAGGAAGGCTGACTAGAAACAAGCCAAGCTAAGGCTGGGCATTTATAATTAAATATAAGCCTCCATGTGTGATTTATTTGGGATCTGGGTGGTGGGCCCCCAAAAGAGTAAAACAACAACAACAACAACAAGAAAACACTGTGTTATATATTTTGCTTATTTTTAATTTATCACCTTTCATGCTGATCATACAAAAGTTCCACAAGTATAGCAGATATTTGTGTTTGGCTCATGGTTATATCTCCAGTGTCTAGAACAAAGCCTCACACATAATTGGTACTCAACTAAGTAAGTAGATGCACATATTCATTAACTATTTGTTAAAATGAACCTAAGTAAAAGTGTCCAAGTTGCCACGTGTCTTTCAGAAGGTAACAAGATCAAGATGTGTTGCTCTCTTGTATATTTTAATTTGCCTTTTGATGAATAGTTTCCAGCTCCATTTTGTATTTATTTCACATCAGCTGTTATGGAATTTAATTTAACTATATGAAGGTATGTTACATTTGTTTATGCTGCATTTGTTTAAATAGGTAACAATGTGTTGCATTTGTTTTACCTTGCCTGCCTAAGGTACCAGATTGGTCTAATAAAAAGCTGAACAGTCAATAACTAGACAGTAGAGGGACAGGCAGGACTGGCTGGCAGAGAGGATAAGCAGCAGGAGGAACTCAGACTCAAGGAGACGAGAACAAGAGAGGAGAGAACCAGGGAGCCGGCCAGGCAGCCACCAGCCAGCCAGACACAGAGGAAGCGGGAAAAGTGGGACATATGGAATGAGAGGTAAAAAGCCCCAAGGCAAAATGTAGATGAAGAGAAACAGGTTAAAATAAGTTATAAGAGCTAGTGGGACAAGCCTAAGATAAGGCAGAGCATTCGTAACTAATAATAAGTCTTTGTGTCATGACTGGGGGCTGGCAGTCTGAGAAAGCCTGTTACAACCAGCACAAATTATATTTTAGTATTTTCAGTATAAGAGTTGGACTGGATCCAAATGTGGGGATTCTGCATTCAGAAATAGTCAAACTACACTCTACTGTAACTAGAAGGATTTTGGATTCATTCAAAAATACATGAATTTCCTCATTGTCTACACTACTGTTCTCCAAACACTCTCCAAATGGTCACCATAGATCAAGCTATGTCCTGGGTGACAGCTGGAACAAAACAATGAACAATACTGTTTTCTGACTTCCTAGAACTCATGGTCTGGGAATGAGACACTCACACAGAAGGAAAAGGAGGCCCGGACTCTGTGCAATAGCACAGGAACCTATTGCTGTGCAAAAGTCTGGGAGCGTGAGGAAGCCCAGGCAGGAAATGACTTAGTCTGGAGGGAAGAAGGGAGGCAGAGAGATTGACACTGAACAAGATTGGCTTTGTTGCCATAGTGATGTGGGAACTGAGACTCCACAGACAAGTTCGGCGGGCAGAGAAGAGTTACTGAGGATATCTCGGGCAGGAAGAGCACTATACCTCACAAGCACAGGAGATGCCAAAGTCCTCTCAGAGGAAAAAAAAAAAAGTGGAGGAAAATGAAGCCTTGGTAGACAGGGCCTGAGTGCCAATAACAATTGCTTTTTGCATATGCAGGTTATTCCTCTGGAAGAAATCTCCTTCCACCTGGTATTCCACAGTGAGGATGCACCTGATATCCAGGAGATATGGGACAGCCTGAGGTGGGCAATAGGCCTCCTAGTTTTCTCAATTTGCACACAAACACTGATGCTGATGGAGGGAGGCGCATTGTTCTTGAGAAATAACTTAGGCAACACTCGTGTATGACTTTGCTCATCCTGGTGACCAATAACTGACAAAAAGCAGTTCTAAGGAAAAGGGGTTTATGGGGCTCACGTTTGAGGGCATAATCCATCCCAGTGAAGAAGGTATGGGTACAGGGTCTGGCTCATGGGCATGGCAGTAAAATGTGAGACTCCTTGCTCACATCTGGGCAAATCAGGAACTAGAGAAAGGAGAATGCTTGTAGCACGAATCTTAAATGGTCTTAGTAATAAAAATAAACCCAGAGCCAGATATTGGGGTGAATGCTGAAAGATCAGAGAAGCAAAACAAGCCACAGCTTCCTCACCTCGCCTATTCCTTAGCTGATCCTGTTTCCTCAAACTGGAAGCCTCTCTGTCCTCATCTGGAATGAATCTCAGCTGAACTGCTGCTCAAAAGCCTGAAAGCTTAACCAACTCTAGTTCCTGGTCCTCACACCTTATATACCTTTTTGCTCCCTTGCCATCACTTCCTGGGATGGGTGTGTCACCATGCCTGGCTGTTTCCAGTGTGGCTTTGAACTCACAGAGATCCAGACAGATATCTGCCTCTGGAATGCTAGGATTAAAGGCATGTGCTACCACTGCCTAACCTCTGTGTTTAATATTATGGCTGTTCTGTTCTCTGATCCCCAGATAAGTTTATTGGGGTGTACAATATACCAACCACAAATGCTGGCACTCATTCTTCCTTTTTCATTAAGTCTAGGATGGGAGTGTACTGCCCACATTTCAGGCAGGTTTTCTCCCTCAGTTAATTACCCCTGGATATGCCCAAAGGTGTACTTCAAAAATACTATGGACATTTCTTAATCCAACCAAGTTTATATTCACAATTAACTGCCACCAAAATCATACAGAGAGGTGGGATTTATGGGAGGCCATAAGTCGAAGCACTGGTCCTCTAGACTAGCTACTTCTGCCTCTCCCTGGAATACCATATGGTTCTACAGCAGTGGTTCTCAACCTTCCTAATGCTGCGACCCTTTAATACAGTTCCTTATGTTGTGGTGACTCCCCCCAACCATAAAATTATCTCGTTGCTACTCCATAGCTGTAGTTTTGCTACTGTTATGAATTATAATGTAAATATCTGTTATAAGGGATATCTGATATGCAACCAATAAAGGGGTCGCGACCTACATGTTGAGAACCACTGCTCTGTAGGGTCTCTGTTCACTTCTGACTCCCCAGCATCTCCCTGTCCGCCAGCCCCCAAAGGATCAGTCTCCTATCTCGTGTTTGAACAGTTTCTCAGGCATCCTCTAAACCCTTCCATTCCTCCAGTTCCTTCTGCTTCTGCAGGGAGCAAGCAGCGCTGTCCTGTGTTTGGGTGGTTAGGTGGTAGACATCCATTCCGGGCTGCAGCTGACCTTCTCCTTCGGAAAAGCAATCTCCTTCTGGAGACTCCCCGGCAAGTCTGCATGAAGAAACAACTGTCCCACTGGTTTGTATTGGTCTGACTTCTTATAGCCCTCATGATGCTAAAAGAGAAACTCCTGCCTACCTCTTCTTACCTTCAGGCACACGCAAAGCAGTATCATGCTGGACTATGTCCTTTCTGTCTTCTTTCCCCATGTATAGTAAATAGGTCTACCCAGTCTCCAGTAGTTTAAGCCAGAGGATCTGCGAGCATCGTGAAACATCAAATCCACAACTCTTACTGGAGACACATGGAAGAGAGCCCTTCTTCTTCTTCTTCTTCTTCTTCTTCTTCTTCTTCTTCTTCTTCTTCTTCTTCTTCTTCTTCTTCTTCTTTTCTCTCTCTCTCTCTCTCTCTCTCTCTCTCTCTCTCTCTCTCTCTCTCTCTCTCTCTTGAAACAGGGTTTCTCTGTGTAGTTTTGGTGCCTGTCCTGGATCTCACTCTGTAGACCAGGCTGGTCTCGAACTCACAGAGATCCACCTGGCTCTGCCTCCTGAGTGCTGAGATGAAAGGCGTGTGCCACCACCGCCCGGCAGAAAGCCTTTCTTATTCCACTGAGAAGGACCTAGGAAAGGGTGCAATTCTGCAGCTGTGGTGGCCATCGATGGCTATCAGGCCATCTGCCTCCACCAAGAAGAACTGCCAAGGTGGGAGGAAAGCAGACCTACCAAGTGAAGAGGAGGAGACAAATTCCCAACAAGTCCTCTGGCCATACTTGGATATTCAGTCATGTGAGCAAATAATAAAACTAGTATCAGTTGAGCAGGCTGGTGCACCAAGAAAGAATATATTATTTCAATTAATTCTCCATTTTAAAGAGGAGGGAGCTGAGGCACAGACTAAGCAATTCTACAGCTGGTAATTGGTTGTGACGGGATTGGAATGTGGGACGTTTGGTCCTAAAAGCCATCCTAGTGACCATCCCACTGTGCTGCCTTCTGAAACGGAGCACAAGAAAGAAAATAAAGAAAATAACCATTTTCTCACAAGCATGCTAGCTTACTCTTTCTCATTGCATATTTAGTAAGTTTCTGTCAATTACATACACAATGATTTATGAAAATACGCTTTTGCTTATGGGGGAGGCAGGATAACATGGTTGTTTCTTTCTGACATCAAACTACCTGGACTCGCATCCCTAGTCTTTCACTTCTAGCTATGTTAGTTTGCTTTGCATTGCTATAACAAAACACCTGAGGAGTAGGACGTAAAAAGAGGAAAAAATATTTTGACTCACCATTTCAGGGGCCTGTGACAGAGCAGGGTAGAGAGCATATGGAGAGCAAAGTTGTTCATTCCAGTTGCCAGGAAGGTGGTCATTGGGGGGTGGTGGGGGTGGTGGAGGTGGTGGGGGTGGTGGGGTGGTGGGGGTGGTGGGGGTGGTGAAGGGGGGCCATGAGCGAGGGAAAAGAGAGAAAGACAATATCTATAGTTTCTTCAAGGGTATGCTTCCAGAGACATTGCTTCTTTTTACCTTAAAGATTTCACCAGCTGGGAACCAAGTCTATAACACAGGAATTTTAGGATGACTGTTCAGATCCAAACTGTAACACTGACTGACGATGTGACTTTTAGAACATTACACAATGTCTCTGTAATTCAGCTTCCTCATCTCGAAAACGGTTAATAGCACCTACTATCTTTTCCACAGAATGTTATAAAGATCGAACACTGCAGTGTCCTGAGGGCAAGGGACATGATATTATTTCCACTATTATCATTATGTGTGTCTATCAGTAATGTCTATATATCTACCAACAAGACAAAAAAGTCTAACTAAAAGACGGAAAAAGATGACGTAGAACCGGATAAACCACTGAGCAGTGCCATCAAAAGCTGGGTTCTTTCAGACCCGCAGCATCACCAAGCTTCCTGTGATTCTCCCATCGTTCTTGCAACCTCATAACTATGAAGTAGTGCCTGGGACTCTGAGCAGCTACGTCAGCAAGGAAGGAAGGCTGGAAGTCCGGGAAGTCCGGAAGTCGGAGACTTTCTCCAGGAAGAGGCTCCATCTTTCCCAAAGTCCTCTGGGAAACCCATCGAGAATGCTCCCTGGCCTAAAGTGGGTCAGATGCCCCTCTGCAGCTGCTGGAAAGGTATCTGCCCTGGAGGAGAAGATAACCGTGGTTAGCTCAGAATTGATTCTTTGGAGCTGACGGAACAAGAGGAGGGAGGAGAGAACAGTGGTATGGGCGGTGAACAAAGGCTGCTGCACCGTTTTACTCAGAACCTTTTCCAGTAAAAGGGATGAGACAAAACAGAGCGCACATTGCTGTGAGCATCTTATGCTCTCTAAACGTAGTTTCTATGGCTTTTATTACTATGTGTCATCTGTGTGTCTTTAAAGCCCTATCAACAATCTTTCATGTGTTTATTATTATTTCCTCATAAACAGATTCCAGAAGTAGAATTTAATTAGGCCAAAAGTTGTAAACTCCTGCCAAATGTGCCTTAATCTAATCATGAGGAAACAGACAAATTTAAATTGAGGAACATTCATTGCTTATCTTCTTGGGGGAAAAAAAGTATCATTTTCATGAGACACAAAGGATAGACGAGGAACTGGTACCAATTAAAGATCACAGGCTCAATGAATGCATGAGGGATCCTGGAATGGTCCCTGGGTTAGGAAAACCTCAAAAGAAAATTACTGAGACATTCAGCACAATCTACAAATGAAGAAGTGAATCTGTGTTTGATAGTGATGTCCAAATATATAACCAAAGTTATATTCCCTGAATAAGACGCTCATGCATAGTTATATAAAGTGATATTCTTAGGCAATACTGAGTTAATCAAGGTACAAGGAGCATTGGACAATGATGCAATGATTCTATGGCTTACTGCCAGATGGTCTTCAGTGATATTAATAACATTAAATACAATGTAAAATAATTAAAAATTAGAGAATGTAGGTGAAAGGTAAACAGAGTTTGATTCTGTTGTGTTTATTTATCAAAATAAAAAGTTTAAGATGACATATTATCAACATAATTTTGGCTTTTGTTGGTTTGTGTCAATTTGTAAGCAATGTTATAAACAATTTTATCCTGGTGTATTAACGTGGAGCATTGTCTCTTTTAACTCTTTGCTACTTTAGTAGGCTAAAAGTATTTTAATCAACAAAAAATACATTTCTATGTGTGTATTAGGTGAACTGCATATTTTTTATGTTCACTACATAGTTGTAATTTTCAAATCATTGACTAATTAATTTCCTTTTTATTAATTCTTTAAGTTAGCATACAAAGTGATGGGTTTTATTATTGCATTTTTATGCATAGAAGCCATTATCCATTCTTTTTATTCATCTGTCTCATAGTTGTATTTTTTATTGAGTAGTTCAGCATGTCTATTAGGCTCTTGTGTTCTTTTTTATTTATGTTTATTTTTAAATTTTAAGTTACTAGTCTGGGGTGTCTGTGGTCTCCTTAAATACATTGAGCCATTTGAAGGACAGAAATGAGGTAGATTGACAGAATCTTTGGAACTTTTATTGACCCCTGATATCTGTCAATGTTAAGCCAAAGTTTTTGTGAACGGTTGAAGTGCTTTTTCCCATTTCAGTATTAGCCAATTTCCTTCCTGTCTATGTCCCCACAACTCAGGCTCCTGCTTGTCACTGTAGCAATTCAAGCATTATGAAAAAAAAATGCCCGGATATCTCTAGAAGAAGGAAAGGCAAGATACGTGGTAGTCTCTGCCAGACTAGCTTGGCTCAGTTCCTCCTGGTCCTTGCTCACAATGCCCAGGCAGAACACTGGTGTCATACTATGTTGCAATTAGCTGTGGGGCCCCTGTGACTCTCAATGTAGCAGTACTGCTGCTGAGTAAGAGAGGAACTTTGGATGCTAGATACAGGAGACATGACTGTGGTCCCACCCCATCTCCACTACAAGAAAAAAGTTCTCAAACATTTTTGGAGTCCAGAATATCTGGAAGAGGTAATTATGAACACACAGGTCCAGACTCAATGAAGTAGACTGAGGCATAGATCTCCTCATGTCGTCCAAGTTTCCTGAGTGGTTCTGTTAGGTACCAAAGTTTGACAACCATCGTTCTCAGTAGTTGAGCTGTCAATCACATTGAAAGTGTATCAAAAGCTCTGATTAAAAACTTCTCTGTAACTTGTTAGGTCATGTTCAGTGGATATCCCTGGGAGGCCTGCCTTTTTTTTTTTTTTTTTTTTTTTTTTTTAAGGGAAATGGAGGAGGAGCAGATCTGAGGGAGAGAGATGTGTGTGTGGTGGTGGGGAACTGGGAGGAGTGGAGGGAGGAGAAACTGTGGTCTGGATGTAATATATGAGAGAAGAATAAAAGGAAAGCGTTTCTATCAAAGCAAGCGAATTGGCTCCGTGGATAAAAGCACCTTTAGCACAAGCTTAGAGACCTGAGTTCGATCCTCTGAACCCACATAAAGGTGGAAGGAGAAAACCAAATCCACAAGGCTGTCCTCTGAACTAACTCCACGTGTGTGCCTAAGAAGTGACTGAGGTAATGCCGTCTTGTCCTGACTCCATTTGTGTCTGCTCACCCGCTTTTCAGACCCTATGAACAGTCACCTTGTCAGCACATTCAGAACTTCCCATGACCTTGAACATGGTGGCCCAAATTTGTAACCAAAATACCTGCTGAATGTATGGCCAAACAAATGTTACTAGGTTCCTCTGACCTATATCTGACAAAGAATGATGTCATTGTGATTTTTTTTCCTTTAAAAAACACTCTTCAGTGTCAAGAGTCTTTCTGAGGCTTTAGCCTACTCATGGTCACTGGCTACTAAAGGACTCTAATTTGACCTATGTGTGTGGTCATCTGTAATTTTCTCACCTGGACTATAGCATCCACATGCCCATTATTCACAGATACACTCAATAATAATACATCTTTTTAAGAGGTAGAGGTTCAAATCCATTATTTAAATATATCATTATCTAAGTCTTTGGTTGATTTTTTTTTTCTTTTTTTTTTTCTTTAACAGAATGGAGAGGAATGATTTTTTAGAAGGCTTGAATTCTTTTTTTTTTTTTTTTTTTTTTTTTTTTTTTGTTTTTTGAGGCAGGGTTTTGGTTTCTTTTTGTAGTTTTGGAGCCTTTCCTGGAACTTGCTTTGTAGACCAGGCTGGCCTCAAACTCACAAAATTCTTTTCTTTAATAGAATGGAGAAGAATAATTTCTAGAAGTAGTAGGCAAATTAGGTAATCTGAGGAGTGAGGTAGCCAAAAGGGGTATTAGAACTCAAAAAGAGAAAGTAGAGACCTAAGAGGGTCTTTGTGCTGGCCTGGGCAGGCAACTGTGAGCTAAGGATCCCAATGCTTCTTTCCAGAATTCAATCTCTGCTTAAAAACAAACTTAAAAAAAACCCTGAGGGCCTTGGGTTGGCCCACCCTAATCTATCCCATCTGTGACCTCCTGGAGTGAGTGAAGGGACTGGTCCTGCAGAACAGTAACTACAGGGTCTCCATGACTACGGCAACAGCAGGACATCCGAGAGGAGTTTCTGTGAGGGTCCAGTGATGATGGTGTGTGTGCCAAAGAACTTGAACCAGACCAATGACTCACTGCAGTGAACGTTTTGTGGGTGGGGCTGATTGGACAAAAGGGTGTACTTCGTGACGTACTGCAGCTCCCAATGCCACTAGGATGAATGAAGAGGTGCTGGAAAGATGGAGGAACAAGGTGGGTTTGTGTGTTTTGTTTTGTTTTTAATTGATTTTTTTTTTTTGCAGGGGATGGGGGATGTTGCAGGGGTGAGGGAGGATATGGAGGGACTGGGAGGTGAGCAGGATTGGGGTGCATGATGTGAAATTCTCAAAGAATCAATGAAGAATTATGTTTAAAAACAAAACCCTGAGTATGCAAATACAAATGCTCACATGAAAGTGTCCATGATTCTTCCCTTTCAAGGTAAAAATCCTTGGTTGAAAATATGGCTTAATTACCTGGCATTGGTAGTGTACACCTTTAATCCCAGCACTCGGGAAGCAGAGGCAAGCAGATCTCTGTGAGATCAAAGAGAGAGAGAGACAGAGACAGAGACAGACAGACAGAAAGAAAGAAAGAAAAACAAGGAAGCAAAAGAAAACATGGCTTCACATCTGAGACCAGAATACATCCTCAAGATATCAATCACAGCTCCATCTTCCCCCAGAGGTTGTTCTCCAAGCTGTCTGTCTGTCTGTCTGTCTGTTGTCTGTCTGTCTGTCTGGAGCAGGAATGGAGAGGAAGAAGGCAAGGTTGTTTTCTCCACTTTGTTCCACTTCCTTCTTCCATGGTAGCTGGGGGCCAGTTTCTGAGTTCTTGAGATTGGGGGCCGGGCCGTGGTATGACAACCTCTGAAAGATCTGACATGGTTGGGCTTTCTGTACCTGGTGGACATTCAGTGCTCGCTTTCTTGAGGGTTTCAGAGGTTATTGGAAAGTTTACTCTTTATTCTACCCTATAGCTCATCATTTCTATTCCTGTGGATAGCTTGTAGCCCACTAACAGCCTTTCCTTCCATTCTCAGAAGTTCCATTCTTCTACACAAGCTACATCTGATCCAGCGGAAAAGCTCATTTAGCCTGGTGACCCTACCGATCTCACTAAAGCCTGTATACTCTGACACCCCAGGCTGCATTACCTCCCTGGACGATGGTCAAGCAGCATCCTCTGGGTCTGGCAGCTGCAGAAAATGGTCATTTTAGGCTCCCTGGAAGGTGTCTTAGAAGCCTGAGGAGGAAGTGGCAGCTTTTCCCAATAATCCCTCCATAAGCAGAATGAGGCTCTCCTGAGTAACATTCCTCTTTAAGAATCCTGTGGGACAGAATCAACTAGCCTGGGCTCCTCTAGTCTGGCCTCATAGGGGGTCACAGAGACTGAACGGACAAGCAGGGAGCCTGCCTGGGACTGCCCTAGGCCCTCTGCATATATGTGACAGTTGTGTAGCTTGGTCTGCTTGTGGGACTCCTAATTGTGTGAGCAGGGAGTGTCTCTGACTTTTTTTGGTTTTTCGAGACAGGGTTTCTCTATGTAGCTTTGGTGCCTGTCCTGGATCTCGCTCTGTAGACCAGGCTGGCCTCAAACTCACAGAGATCCGTCAGACTCTGCCTCCCAAGTGCTGGGATTAAAGGTGTGCACCACCGCCACCCGGCTGTCTCTGACCTGCTTGCTGGCTTTTGGTACCCTATTCCTCATACTGGGTCACCTTGTCCAGACTTAATACAGGGGAGGTGCTTAGTCTTACTACAAATTGATATACCATGTTTTGTCGATATCCATGGGAGACCTGCCCTTTTCTGAATAGAAACAGAGGAGGAGTGAATGGTGGGGGGGAGGGGGAAGCAGAGGGACCAGGGACAGGGAGGAGAGGAGGAAGGGGAAACTGTCATAGGGATGTGTGTGTGTGTGTGTGTGTGTGTGTGTGTGTGTGTGTGTGTGAGAGAGAGAGAGAGAGAGAGAGAGAGAGAGAGAGAAGAGAGAGAGAATGAATGAACGAATGAATGAATGAGAATCCTATAGGAATTTCAGAGATTCAGATTTCACAGTGGAGTCTTTGATCTAGTTGGAGTTGGGTTTTGCGCAAAGAGATTAAGGGTCTAGTTTCGTTCTTGTCATGTGGATACCCAGACAGGTCGTATTTCCCAGACCTGTCTATTGAAAGTGCTCTTTCCTCCTGTATGTATTTTGGCATCTTGTTGATTATCAGGTAGCTGCAATGTTGTGAATCTGCACATTGTTTTTAGGTGTGGTCATTTCCTCAATATTAATTTTACCAATCCATGAGCATGGAAGGGCTTTCAACTTCTATTGTTTTCCTTCAGAGATCTAAAATTGCCGGCCTGGCGGTGGTGGCGCACACCTTTAATCCCAGCACTCGGGAGGCAGAGCCAGGCGGATCTCTGTGAGTTCGAGGCCAGCCTGGGCTACCAAGTGAGTTCCAGGAAAGGCGCAAAGCTACACAGAGAAACCCTGTCTCGAAAAAAAAAAAAAAAAAAAAAAAAAAAAAAAATGACATTTGCTATGGGCTTGCTAGGGCTCTGATTTTACTGACATATGTTCCCTCTGGTCCTGTTTCTCTAGGATTTTTTTTTCTTTTTTTTTTTTCAAGACAGGGTTTCTCTACATAGTTCTGGCGTCCTGGAACTCGCTTTGTAGACCAGGCTGACCTCAAACTCATAGTTTGGCCTCTGCCTCCCGAGTGCTGGGATTAAAAATGTGAGCCACAGCTGCCTTGCTTCTCTAGGATTTTTATCATGAAGGTATGTTGGATTTTGTCAAAGGCCTTTTCTGCACTTATTGAGGGGATCACGTGATTTTAGTCTTTAAACCCATCTGTATTTATTTTACTTATCAATTTGAGTGTGTTGAGCCATCCTTACCTCTCTAGGAAGGCTACCTTGATTGTGTAGATGATGTTAAATCCCATACTCTGAAACTGCTAGAAGAAAGTATAAGGAATACTCTATAAGGGAAGGACTTTTTGAATAGGACACTGTTTGCTCATGAATTAATACTAGCAATTGACAAATGGGACCAAATGAAATGAAAAAGTTCCTGTTCAGCAAGGGAAATAGTCAACTGAGTGAAGAGGAAAGCCATAGAGTGGGAGACAGTTGTTGCCAGCCACACATCCAGTAGAGGATTAAGATCAAGAGTATGTAGAGAACTCAAAAAACGAAGCATTAAGAAAGCAGCCCAACTTAAAACCTGCGTTTTCCATCCGTCTACTCTGACTCAAGACCCACTCAACAAGAGGGAAATCATTCTTGGTACTAAAATCCTAGCCCAATACCTGGTGTTAGTGTGGTCACTGATTGTAGACGGGAACCTCCTACTACCCCTTGACTGGACCAGCATAATTCCTAATTATGTTCTAAAACTTATCCTTATACCCATAGGTAAGGCCAGCACTCCTCTCATTAAAGGAGCTTCTTCTTAATGGGGTGGTGGTAGCAGTGGCGCATGCAGTTAATCCCAGCACTCAGAGACAGGAAGATGCTGTGAGTTCAAGCCAGTCTGGTCTATAGAGCAAGATCCAGGAAAGGCACAAAGCTACACAGAGAAACCCTGTCTAGAAAAAAAAAAAGAAAGAAAGAAAAAGAAAAAACAAGTTATAACTAAAAAAAAAAAAAAGGAGCAGCAGCTTGACCATTACAGATAATCACAACTAGTCAAGGTGCAGAGAATAAGTGACTATGGAGTCCCCATCCCCAAATGGGTATCTGTAACACAACACTTACCAAAGTGTAGACTGAAGTTTCTTGGTTCCTCCTAGTCCCCACTTAACCCCCCTCCAATTTACCGCCCCCACTCACACACCATGGGCAGCAACTGTTTTTATAAAATAATTAAGAGGCTTAATATTATTTACAAACTGTTTGGTCTATGGTTCAGCTTATTGCTAGCTAGCTATTACATCTTAAATTAACCCATTTCTATTAATCTACATATCCCCACATGTCTCATGGCTTTACCTGTGTTCAATTACATCTTGTTCCCCTGTTGGCTATAAGTGTTTGTCTGGACTCTGCCTTTTTTCTCCCTGTATCTCTCTTGGATTTCCTGCCTGGCTATATCCTTTGTTGCCATAGGCCAAAACAGCTTCTTTATTAACCAATAGTAGAGCAATATTCACAGCATACATAAAGACAGCCCCATAGCACCCAAGGCTCATGGAATGTACTAGAAGAAACAAGAGAAAGATTGTAAGAGCCAGAAGACTGGCAGGACTATGAAATAGTATCTTTTGGATATGACAGGGAGGTTACACCCATGAACTCCCAACAATATGGTTACCCGAACAGGACCACGCCTACCAACATTCCAAAATGGATCAGGGAAGGGCACATAAGGTGAAGAGCTATAGGCAGTCAGTGGCTTGGTGGCTGCTGAGGGAGAGAGGGACAGTTTTCTTTATGGACAACCTGCCCCCTGATGGTTCATTCTCTAGTGGTTAGCCCTCTGCCAAGAATATATAAGCAACACTAACTGGACTCATTCAGGTGTGTGTGTGTGTGTGTGTGTGTGTGTGTGTGTGTGTGTGTGTGTGTGTAATGACAGAAAAAAAAAAGGGAACATGGATTTGAGATGCAGTTATAAGGGAGGACATGGAAATGAAAGATGTACTCATGTATGAAATGTGAAAATAAAACCTGTGGGATCTGAGTCAGAAATTCCTTAGTAAAAATTCTGCACATAGTAATCCAGTTTTGGAAATGCTATCTTAAAATTTGGTTATTCTGGTGCAACTTACAGTTCAATACCCATCCCCCACCACTGTATAGCTTTAGATGTTCTATCAGGAAGCCACATTTAGGGAAGTCACTGTTTGCACCTTCTATCTCATATTTAGAGCCTCTGGGAAGAGCAGCAGATTATTGGAAAATGACAGATAGTCCATGCTTTATGTGTGGATATAAGTGCTATGCTATACAGTCCATATTTAATTCTATTATTGATGGGTAAAGTTTATTCAGTGTGTAACATACATAGAAGTCTGCAGAAATAAATGAACAAAAACACACCTCCATCGTGAGGACCTAGAGCAAGGAAGAGAACAGTGGCAGCTACAATCAGCCACATCACAGCTCTTCTTGGTTGTTTTCCCACAATGAACATCCCGACCATCAACACCATAAGCCACTCTTGCCTTTGAAGTTGAGGTGAAACCCTTTGTGTCCATCCAGGATGTTTCATAACGCTGCTTCTATGAGGAGAACATCTGTTCTCATTTCTGGGTAGCCATCTCGTGAAAAGCCCCAGACAACTAATATTTAAACAGTGACTATGTTTAAAGTAAGTAAGGTAGCTTAAAGTCTAGCTGCAGTACCCCCAGACCTGCAGGACCCCCTAGACCTTCCCTAATTCTGACCAGCATCCACAGGAAGATTCTCAAGGCTCTCTAAAGACATATAGTGCTTGTCAGAACAAAGCAGTTGAACTTTCTACACACAAAACAATACTATGTGTGTACAAAGGAGGCTGTTTTGAAGAGTTACTTTTCCTCATTCTTTATATTTTATCAAATCAATTTTTGGTTTAAATTTAGCTGGCTTAGAGTTTTAGAATGTTTGAGGTGGAGAAAACATGTCACTGAGAAATGTTCTGCCCGAATTCTGATAACGGTTAGATGACTTTCCATTTCCATGGGAGTTATTTTTTATTTTATTTATTTTATTTATTTATTTATTTTGGTTTTTTTGAGACAGGGTTTCTCTGTGTAGTTTTGCACCTTTCCTGGAACTCACTTTGTAGACCAGGCTGGTCTCGAACTCACAGAGATCCACCTGGCTCTGCCTACTGAGTGCTGGGATTAAAGGCATGCGCCACAACGCCCGGCTCCATGGAAGTTATGATAAGACCTTTTATCACTTCAACCTCAGAAAATTCCAACCAACCTATTTACAGTAACAACCGGAAATCTGAATTTTCTGAATGTTACTTGCATTGTGTTTATGTATTTCACCGTGTTTGTTGCATTTATAACTATGTAATAGGGTTTGTCTGTTAACATGTAAGGTTTCAAAGCATGATAGTTTATCATCTGAGAAAAAGACAGCCATATAGGTTTTATTTAGATAAAAATTTACATCTTAAAGTTGCACAGAGAAAATTAGTATTTTCAAACTTGCCAGCATTTGCTTCTTGGATTAGTGTCCACAGAGTAATTTAAAGTGTTTAAACTGGCCTGGCAGTGGTGGCACATGCCTTTAATCCCAGCACTTGGGAGGCAGAGGCAGACAGATCTCTGTGAGTTCAAGGCCAGCCTGGTCTACAAAGCGAGTTCCAGGAAAGGCGCAAAGCTACACAGAGAAACCCTGTTTCGAAAAAACAACAAAACAAAACAAAAGTTCAAACTGGATATGCTACCTCACACTTAAAATCCCAACAGCCAATAGGTACAGGTCAGACTGACTATAATGTGTGGTCAAAGCCATTCTGAGCTATTTGGCTAGACCCTGTCTCTCAAAGGCTAAAGATATAACTCAGAAGTCTAGCATGGCTCTGGGTTTGAGCCCCTGTGCTTAAAAAATATATATATGGTAAAATATTAGCAATGCTCTGAATAATAAATGAAAGGCATCACTGACTTTTATAACATCCTACTCAACAAATGCCTAAAATTACAACATTAATTCAGTCAGAGGTTTATGTGAAGCCCAATTTGTACATTTATTTATACTAGTCAATAGGCACCTGGAATCACATGAAGACTAACAATATTCACACCATGTTTAGAAATCTATGATCTGATATAATAGGGAATAAATATACCAACAAATAGTTTTATTATTTTTTACACTTATTTAAAAGAGAGAGAGAGTGTGTGTGTGTGTGTGCAGATGCCCATGCCACATGGCATATAGGAATGTCAGAAGACAGTTTGCCAGAGTCGGGTCCTTTTCTTCCACTGTGTGGCTTCTGGAGAGTCAAACTCAGGCATGGTGGCAAGTGCCTTTACCCAACGAGCCGCGTCAACCATCCCCAACAAATAATTTTTACAAAGAGTGGTGAGTAATTATTGCTTTTCTAAAGGACATTTCCTTCCTTCCGTCCTTCCTTCCTTCTTCCTCACTCCCTTTCTTCCTTCCTTTTTTTCCCCTCCCTGAGATGGGGTCTCATGTATCCCACCTGACCTTAAAGTCACTATGTAGTTGTTGGGGTTCAGCCCTGACCTGTCGAAGCGTCCTTGCAGCAGGGAGTGAGCAATTGAGAAATGATGGATAGGGAAAAAAATATAGACATGGATGAAGAAAAAGAAACATAGGATAACTTTGGGAGGGCCCTGGGTCAATACCTAGTCGCCTCAAGTTTATTCCTAATGGGCTTTTTATATACTAGCAGGGGAAGTGGAAAGAGACCTCCCCCTTTCAAGAGCAAGGTACAAAGTACAAACAAGTGTAGACCCTTCCTTAATTTTCAAAACACCTGGTAACCACGCCCCACGGCAAAGCATCTTTGTGATTAGGCCCTGAAGCATAAGACACCTGGTAACCATGCCTTTGGCCAAAACATCCTATTATGCAGCCTTGGAGAGTAACGTAAACGCTGACTCTCTGACCTTGAGTCAAAATAGAAACAGTCCACGAGTTGGAATCTTTGTGGGTTCCCACGTGTAGCTGAGAACATTGAGCCTAGAGGCCTCTTGCCTCCACCTCCCAAGTGCTGGGATTACTAGTGTGTGCCACCACACCTTGTTTGTACAGGTGAACCTGGGAATTCAACCCAGGGCCTCAAACAGACACTCTAGTAACTGCGCTACAGCCTCAACCCATAGTTCAAAATTACAACTAACACTCCAGCTGCCACTTTGTAACAGTAACAGACTGAGTTTTTAGTGCTCATTTTGTGGTGGACACCAGCTAGGCAATGCTATATGTATCAGCCTATTTAATCCTCCCGTAACCTTGAACCCGAAGAGGGTTCTTCATGTGCTTTATGAGCACGTGTATGGCACCAAATTGATGCCTGAGAGGTCATAGAATCTCTCTCTAACATGTGATGTGTAAGGTGGGCAAAAAATGTAGGTAGGCCAGGATTTTGCAGAAACTGAAACAACCGAAGACTGTTCATTGATACAGGACATACAGTGTAGGGTGCTGGACTGGACAAGGAGAAAGGAACAATTAAATAAGTTGGGACGTGGAAATGAATATTCAAAAGCCCTGGCAAGAATCAATCTTTAAGTTAATACCCTGAATATGTATAATCTTAGCATTTGAGAAGCTGAGGCAGGAAGATCTTTACAACTTCAAGGACAGTCTGAACTACTGGTGAGTCCCAAGCCATTATGCTTACAGAGTAAAACTGTTTCAAGACACAAAAGAACAAACCAGCATGGTGGGATAAGGGGCTTGGGAATCAGCCATTTTGGATTTGGATTCAAATTCTATCTTCCCCACTGAAAGTTGGTAAAATTGCACAAACCCTTTGTTGTAGCTGAAGTTTTTCAGTGTCCAGCCTGGCCCACAGTTGGGACAAATCCCTCTCACCCACCGGTCCCACAGCTGCTCGGACCCAAATAAACACACAGAGGCTTATATTAATTAAAACTGTTGGCCATTAGCTCAGGCCAACCACTGACTAGCTCTCACATTTAAACTCAGCCCATTTCTGTTAATCTATATGTCACCACGTGTTCTGTGGCTTTGCCTGTGTGCCATTACATGCTGCTCACTGGACGGCGGGCTGGCGTCTCCTGACTCAGCCTTTTCAGAACCACACTTTTCCTCATCCTAAAATACAGAAAAAGATGGATACTCTCAGGTTGAAGGGAGGATTAAATAGGCTGATACATATAGCATTGACCAGCTGGTGTCCACCACACAATGAACACTAAAAACTCAGTCTGTTACTGTTACAAAGTGGCAGCTGGAGTGTTAGTCATAACCTTGAACTACCATCTATGACTAAGGTCAGAAGGTAGGATATTTCACAGGATCCCTTTGGTTGTAGTTACAACTACTCCTAGTTTCCTTTTCTGTCCACAAGCAAGCTACAAAAGTGAGAAAATATGAGTCAAAGGCATAACTTCTGTTCCACTGACACAGTTGTTGACCAAATACGTTAAGAGTGGAAATGTCCTGTGGCAAAACTGTAAAGCAGGCCTGTTCGTTCATCTTTACCCTCTCAATCCAGCTTTTAGTTTGCTTGCACAAATGCAAATTCTAAACAGATGCAATCAGTGAAATACATGCGTGTGCTCTGGTTCTTTGCTGAGACCTAGTAGAAACGATGGTAAAGGTGATATTTCTGAAGGCAAAACCTACTAGGAGGATGATTTAGGAAGACAAAAAGAATGTGATTTGAGATTGAGAAGCCACATAGATAAAGAGAAAACTTATTTAGTTGGCCTGAGAAAAATGACCGCTAGACATGTCTTGGTGAAAAAAATGGGAGTTACCTGGTATACGAATTTTCCTTGGGAGATGTTGATATTGAAAGCAAAAGGTTGTAAAGGGCTAGTTTATGTTTTGGCAACATAGCTCTAATATGTGTATCTGTATGAGTCAGCTAACACTGGACATGGGGATGTTATGAATCAGCACAAAATGGCTGACACCAGATGTTTGGGGACTCCCAAAATAAACAGTGATGTGATCTGTTACATAACTACTTTTGGCAGAGTGCCACTTTTGTGTGATTCTGTATAAATATGGTCTTGTGTCAGAGATCATAGCTTTTTGCCTTCACCAGCTTGCCTGTTTGTGTCTGTAGGTCTGTAGACTAACCAGAGAAATGATTCCACCCAAGTCTACCTTAGTAAACGAGTGAATTTGTTGAAGTTCCAGGATTATGTGTGAGGGTCATTTACTGGAGCAGCAGCTCAAAGGCACCTACATCCTGTTATGAATGATGGTTCACAAAACCATCTCTGGAGGTCTGTACACAACTTGCAGGCAGCCGGGCTATCAGGAGTTCTCCCTAGCAATTGATACTGCTTATGTAACAGGGATGGGGTGGGGTATGGAGTGTGATTCTTGCAGTTTTCAGCAGCTTCCTGAGACTTCTGAAGTGTGTTTACTTTATGAGCCTTATACATTTTTTTTTTTACTTCCCAAGTCTTAAAGAGACTCTCTTCTGCCTCCAAGAGGGACACTATTTCAGTTTGGTGGCAATAGCTACTCAGTATCTCGTTGTATCAGAGGACGTCTTTCTTGCTTTGGCAGTGGGGAGGAAGGTGAGGTGAAGAACAGGAGTGAATTAGAAGTCTGTTTAAGAAGTGGTTCTTCAGTTCCACACAACCCCAGAACTAACCTGACTGAGGCTGGATAAGGTATATGGCCACCTTCTGGAGGAACACTTGGCAAATGTGGACATAGGGTTCAGTTCTAAAAATGGGGAGAATTCTGGGAACATTCATGTTATAACACAATAAAATCCCAAGTCTTTTACCTCCATTTTAATCCATGATCCTGGAGATCAGAAAATCTGTCTGTGCTATCTGACCACTTGCAAAAGAAAGACACGAAGATACAGTTGCCAACATCGCCCAGGGACAGGGGTGGAGGTGGGGGACTTTGGTTTCTTGTGGAGCCTTTCTTCTTGGCTTGCAAGTGGCTGTCTGCTCACTGTGTCCTCATAGCCTTCTGTTGGCCAATGCCGCTGTGTCTTAATCTCCTTTTCTTTGCTGCTGTGTCTTAATCTCCTTTTCCTATCAGGCCGTTAATACTGAATGAATTAATGCCTGCCTATATGACCTCCTGTTACCCCGATTCCTTCTTTAATGGCCTCATCTCCATGTATTACACTCTGAGGAACTTGTGAACTTGGAGGTAACCCAATCCAGCTAGTGAAGAGTAGGACAAAGTGAAAATCCTGTAAGAGTCTGGGGTAGGTTTGGAAATAGGCAAAATGCTTAGTGCTTTTAAGGGATCAAAGATCATGTCTTTGTGCTAGTTAGTTTTTTGTTGACTTGGCATAAAGTAGTTGAGAAGATGCCTCCATCAGATTGCCTGCAGGCAAGTGGTGGGGGCATTTTCTTGATTAATGATTGATGTGGGAGGAACTAGCTCATTGTGAGCAGTGTCACCTCTGGGTAGGTGGTCCTGAGTTGTCTAAGAAAGCAATCTAGGCAAGCCATGGAGACCAGGCCAGTAACACCATTCCTCTATGCCCTGTGCTTCAGTTCCTACCCTGAATTCCTACCTGGACTTCCCTCCGTGATGGAGTATGACCCAAGCTATAAGCTGAAATCAACCCTTTCCTCCCCAAGTTGCTTTTGGTCATGGTCTTTATCATAGCGATAGGAAGCAAAGTAGGACAGACTTTGACTTCAAAAATGCAGAAAAGATGCTGATATGCCGTGATGAACAAGGACAAAAGTCAAGCAAGAGAAGGATGAAAAAGGTCATGTGACTAAGACAGAAAGCAGATTAGTGGTTATCTGGGGCCTGAAATGGAGAACAGACTGATGGTAAACAAACCCAAAAGAACTTTAAAATTTTTTTTTTTTTTTTTGTGTGTGTGTGTGTGTGTGTGTGTGTGTGTGTGTGTGTGTTGGGGCTGGCATGTGCCACAAAGTATATGTGACAGTCAGAGGATAACTTTGTGTAATTGGTTCTCTCCTTCTATCTGTATGTGGGTTCTGGGGCTTGAACTTGTGTTGTAAGGGTTGTACAGCCAGCTCCTTTACCTGCTGAGCCAACCTGCCAGTCCCAAAGAAATTTTTGATATAATGAACGTGTTCTAAAACTAGATTGTGGTGATTTTTGCATAGATGTATAAATGCATTTAAAATTCATTGAGTTTTACAGTTATAGTATGTATTACATAAATTATGCATTATCAAAACTATATTTTAAGAAACAAGAATGGATTATAAATTAGCTCACTAAAATATGATTAAAACAACAACAATAAAAGAGATATCAGGACATGGTGGTACACACCAGTAATTCCCAGCACTCAAAGTGGAGGCAAGATAACTGTGAAAATGAAACCATCCTGGGCTGCATAGTGAGTGCAAGGTCATCTTGGGCTACATTAGAGAGGCCCTATCACAATCAGACAGACAGACAAGCCAACCAACAAATCAGCAGAACAAAAACCCCAAAGAGGCTTGGGATATATCTCAGTGGTAGAGCACTGACCTAGCATATATAAGATCTTGAGTTCAATAGGCAGCACTGAAAAGGAAGTGGGTGGGGAAGGGAAGCAAGATATTTGCATGGTTCTAAAGTATCTCAACACTAGGTACTCATTAACCACAGTGGGGAAACAGTAACTTTATGGTGGAGAACACTGGCAGGCACTTTAACCACGGGATCCGTGTCAGCAGGGTAGTTAGGGGGATGTGGACATTGGGTTCTTTCTAAGGTGATGTATGGAGAGGTGGTCAACATTAACTTGTAAGCATCCTTGCCAGGAATGTGTAATCTGAATTTAAGCACAAGAAAAATAGTACAAACCAAAGTTGAGACATGATTACAGAATAACTCATCAATGTGGAAATAACTTACCAAGGCATGAAAATTAATCTTATGAAAGACATGAAAATTAATCTTATGAAAGACAGAGACTGAGCAAATAAGACAACAGCATGCAGCATGGCTTTGTGGGTTGGTTCCTGGTCCAGAAATCCCAGAAATAAGACTTTATTTTATCTTATTTATCTATTGGGTTTTTTTTTTTTTACTTTTATTTTTTGTTTTTTTTTTTGTAGATAGTGTCTCACTATGTAGCCTTGGCTAGCCTGGAACTGTCTATGTAGGCCAGGCTGGTCTCGAACTTGTGACAATCCTCCTGCCTCTGCCCACTCCCCACCATAGTACTTGGAATTCAGGGAGGTAACATTGAACCAAGACACAAATAGGACTTTTACAAGACAGATGGCAACAGTTAAATAAGGTCTACAAAATAATTAATGACAACTTACCAATGTTAATCCTCAGTCTTTGGTAACAGTACAGCAAATGTAAGATTTGCTGGGGGAGCAAGATGAAGGGCATGTGAGCATCTCCTTAAAACAACTGTAACTTTTGTAAGCTGAAAGTTTCAAAGTGCAAAGTCAAAATATAAAGGCAGGTTTCATTTTCAGCTGGGTAAACAGCAGTGGTTTGATAGTGAGAAAGAAACGGTGAAGACCCAAGTTCTACCCATTGCTCCGAAAGCAGCAGCTTAGAGAATACTGAGTAATGGATTCATCAGTTGCTATGTTAACCATTTTCTCTTTCCCTATCTTTTTCCAAATGGAAATGGTACCATTGAGTGTACTATGCTGCATTTTTCTTTTTCTGCTTAAAGATGTATTTTACTTAATCTAATGTTTACAAAGTATTAATTTATAGCCTATATAAGCTATCTTATAACAATTTGTGCTAAATAGTAATTTATTTGTTATTAATATTAATACTCCAGGGTTTTTATGATTACACTCAAAAGATAGATCTCCATCCGCTTTTTTGCAACAATTTTCATGAATTTTTGGACATATATTGTGTAATTTTTTGTGTATAATTACATGACTGCAGGCAAATGCGTGCATGGAGGAGACAGTTCTGTCAGTCCCTAAATCCTCCGGTGCCTTCCCTCACTTTAGGACATACGGATCCTATAAAATAATGGCTCCATCCTGACATTTTCATACGTGCTGTACTGTATTTTCGTCAAATCCAACACACCCCATTTGCACCTTTATGCCCATCCTTCCTTCTCAGTCTCTCTTACTCCTTTGTCTCTTGAACCTTCATGTCCTGTTGGTTTATTTCTGACTCCACGTATATGACACTGGTCTTCCGGAGTCAGGCTGATTTTGCTTAGCATGACAATTGCCAGATCCATCCCTTGTCCTGCCAATGACTATTTGTTCTACTGACTAAATAAAACTCCTTTGTGTATAGGTGCTGCATTTAGAAGTCATTTTAGCTGCTGGGGGGCACCTAGGTTGATTCCATTACTTGGCTTCTGTAAATTATGCCACAATAAACTCAGATGGGCATGTTTCTTTGTTGCATGGTGACTTGGATTCTTCAGCTATATACCCAGGAATAGTATAGCTAGATCATATAGTAGTTCTTTTTGTTTGTTTGTTTTTTGAGCAACTTGCACACTGATTTCCATTGCTGCACTGATTTCCATTCCCGCTAACAGTGTAAAAGGTCCAATCTTCCACCCCCTTTCTTCCTTGTCAATGTTTGTTGCTTTGCTTTTCTTAGTGATAGTCATTCTGACTTGAATGAGGTAAAAATCTCCATGTAGTTTTGATTTGCACTTCTTTTTATTTTCTTGGTCATTTCTTTTCCTTTACGAGCTATTCAGTTCATTTGCCTGTTTGTTGATTGAATTACTTGTTCTTCTGATGTTTAATTTTTGAATTATTTATATACTCTGGGTAACGATCCTATCAGATGAATAGCAGGCAACATTTTTCTCCCGTTCTGTGGACTAATTCTCCACTCTGCTATATCTTTCTCTGTGAAGAGCCTTTTAATTTGATGCAATCCCATCCATTAATCTTTGATATTATTTCCTGGGCTAACAGAATATCTTTTAAAAATGATCTTGTGTTTTAAGCCTAACATTTTGATTCAGTTTTGCCAAATATTAAAAGAGAAATTATAATTGATCTCTAAATTTGCATCTTAAATACAAATACTGGAAAGACAGAATCATTCACCCAAGAACATATGAGCAAAGCATCATGCTAGTGTAAATGCCTCCCAGAGAAGATGGGTGAGTGTGTGCATTCTGGAGGCCTCAATCAGACCACAAACAAAAGCACTAGCCAGATGGGGCCAAGGTCCAGGTTCCAACTCTGTTGATAGGTTAATTGCATGCATACTCTGTTTCTGTTATGATATATTAAATTGTTTTCTCAACAACATTTACTGAGAAGGAGCAAGCCAACTGCTCACTTTGTAGTCTTTGTTTAATCTCCTGGCAAGACAGCCTTTCACTTTAAATCATGGAATGACCATAAAACTACAAAACATATATTGAGGAAATTAGACTTGGTGAGTTTATAAGGCTTGGATGCTATAGGGAATTAAGTTTGTATTTAAGGTGTAGATGGACGTTTCACATCTTACAGCGTGGGCTCTTTTTTAAATTAGAATGCTTCATTCAGGGCTGGGGTTGAAGATCAGTGGGAGTGTATACTAACAGGCATGAAGCTCCGAATTCAACCCCAAGTCCCCCAAACAATCAGATGTTTCATCCAAGATCTTTTTGCCTGTTTTTTTTTCCCTTAGAGGCTGTTAAAAATAGAGTTGGTCCTAGCAACTTTTGTAATACAATTAGCCTTACTCTCATGTAAGCCAAATTATTTAGCTATTTCTCTGTAATTGAATAATTTTATATGCTTCTAAGATTTTGTCCTTAAGACCATGCTTAGAATGTTATAAATGTCTGCATCCATGTGTCTGTAGGACAAATTCCTGTCATAGCATTTCTAGGTCAAGGGTATATGCAATTAACATTTAAAAATGTTTTTCTTTCACAGCAGAGTTGTTGATGTCTATTTAGTTTAAACAATCCTATGTCCTTTTGTAAGCAGTAATACAACAAAAATGTAGGTTTTTCTTTTTAAAAATGGCGACATTTTCCCTGTTATCTGACCAACCTCTCTAAGGTAGCCATGCTATTTGGGAGGATAGCAACTGAGTTGCAACTGAGTTATTATTAAACTGTATTTAATGAGAAGTTCTGATAACTAAAATAACAAGCTAGAGTAGAAACAAAGTTTATTGTCAAATAAATAAAACACAGCTACTCCAGATACTTTCTTGTACTGTTTATATATTTTTTTCGTCCAGACAGGGTTTCCTCTGTGTAGCCCTGACTGTCCTGGAACTCACTCTGTAGACCAGGCTGGCCTCGAACTCACAAAGATCTGTCTACCTCCGCCTCCTGAGTGCTGGGATTAAAAGTGTGCACCACCACGTCCAGCTCTGTCTAACATTTTGAGATGTCTCCCTATATAAAGTCTGGGCTGGCCATAAACTTGTGATCCTCCTGCCTCAGCCTCCAGTGTGTTGGGGTTTTAGGCTTGTACCACCCTGCCTGGTCTCTTTCTTTTCTTTAGACAGTACTGGTTTTTACCTGGGATGCATGTTTTAGAGAGGTACCTAATCAATCTTAGATTTGATAAAATTATATGTCTCAATTATGGAATGAAATGGTTAAAAATAAATGTATATATAAATGTAATAATAAAATTTAAATTAGATGAGCTTCATATTTAAAATATAATGCTTTCATTCATGAGAATTTCATATAATGTATTTTGGTCATATTCACTCAGTTTCTACCTCTATCTCCTTCTAGATCCACTCTCACCTCCCTTCCTCCCCAACTTATTATTATTATTATTATTATTATTATTATTATTATTATTATTTAGGTAACCCAATGAGTCCAATTTGTGTTGTCTATATACCTGGTTGTGAGGTCAACCTTTGGAGCATGGTTGACCTACCCAGACACACTCTTAAACGAAACTGAGTCTCCCTTCTCCAGAAGTCTGTCCATGAACTGTCTATAGTTCCTCCGTTAGGGGCAGGAGCTCATGAGCTCCTCCCTCCTCCATGCTAGAATGTTCACTGACTCTACCTTCTGCAGGTCGTGTGCTGGCAAACATAGCTTCCATGAGTTCATGACTGCAGTGGTCCTGTAATGTCCAGGACTGTTTCACTGTAGTCCTCCCTGACTGCTCCCTCTTAGGATCTTTCTGCCTCTTCTTTCACAATTGTCCCTGAGCCTTGGGGGATGGCATAGATGTCCCATTTGTGGATGAGCACTTCACTGACAAGTATTCTCTGCACTTTGGTCAACTGTGAGGGGTTTTGTTTGTTTGTTTGTTTTGTTTTGTTTTTTGCATTTATCACTGTCCACTGCACAAAGAAACTTCTCCAATGAAGTCTGAGAGCTGCACTAATCTGTGAGTATAGAGGCATGAATTTAGAGGGTAGTTCGATACTATTCCCGCTTAGCAAGAAAGTAGTGGGTTCTTGGTCAGATTTGTTGTACCAAGCACGTGTTTCCATCTGTGGAGTGAGCCTTAAATCTGATCAGAAAGTTGTTGATGACTCATGTAGTATCTGTACCACTTTAGCACCCATGGACATAAGCCTCATTCTTATGAGAAGAAGGCATCACCAGTGCACATTTTCCTGTGAAAAAACAAGTTCCAGAACAAAATCTATATGTATTCTTATTTATGTTAAAAACAAAAGATACATTGTGGTGGTATTTTATTTGTGCTCTAACAAATAAAGCTTGCCTGGGGATCAGAGGACAAAGCCGGCCGCTATATTAAACATAGAGGTCAGGCAGTGGTAGCACATGCCTTTAATCCTAGCATTCAGGAGGCAGAAATTCATCTGGATCTCTGTGAGTTCAAGGCCACACTGGGAACAGAGCTAGGCATGATGGCACATGCCTTTAATCTCAGCATTAGTTAACCATAGAGGTCTGGAGGTCTATACAGACAGACAGGAAGTGATAGAGCTGGGTGGAAAGAGGAAATGATGTAGCTGGGCAGAGAGAGGAAGTAAGACAGCAGAACACAGAAAGGTAATAAGGCATCAGTATACAGAAGTAGCTCTCTTGGGCTGAGGATTTCCTAGTGGTAAAAACTTGTGGCTGGCTTGTTTTATTCCTCTGATCTTTCAGCTTTCACCCCAGTATCTGGCCTGGGTTTTTTATTAATAAGACAGTTTAGCAATTTGTGTTACAATACATATGCACACAAATGCATATTAAATTATTTAATATGTAGCTGCAAAGCTATAGGTCACAAATTTAAAACTAGATTGGCATCCATTAAATTGCTCACACTGATTGTACGGTCAGTGACAGAAGAGAGACGGACAGTGGTGAGAAAGACTGCCTTTTCAGACCTCTGTTCTGTTTAAACATCACATCCAGGGGTTATCCGTGCAATTCTGAAGATGGCTAGCCAGATACAAACCTCATATGGGTTATGATTTGTTTCAGAAGCATAAACAGAAATCTAAACAACGTGCAGGTTCAATTCCCCTCCTCTGTGGTTTCGTCAAGCCCTCGGCAGGCACTGACCACAGTAGGGACTGTTTCCAAGTCCCTGCTCCACTTCCTCCTGTGGGGAGCTCTCATCTCAGTAACCAGGATGCATGGCAGCCATCACTCCCACATCCTAGACAACAGGACAAAAGGAGAAAACGAAGAGAGATGCCACGTTCCAGTATCTGCCACATGGGTGTGTCCCAAAGCCAGAACATTCTCACTTGGCCACATATAGATGCAGAGGAGACTGCAATGGGTGGCCTTCACCTTCTGAGAGACATCCACAAAGTTTAACCATCAGAGTTTAGAAGCAAGGAAGAGAGAATATGTCGCATCTGTCTTTCTGGGTCTGGATTACTTCACCCAGTGTAATATGTCCAGTTCTATCTATTTACCCTCAAGTTTTACTCTTCTTTACAGGTTAATAGAATCCCACTGTGTGCATGTACTACACTTTCATTATCCAGTCATCAAGTGACGGGCATAGAGACTGCTTCCATTTCCTAGCTATTGTGACTAGAAGAGCAGCCAGCGAGCATGGCCAACCAGGTGTCTCTACAGTGGGATACAGAGTCCTTTCGTGGTGTCTCTTATTTGTAGATCTTTAGAGTATATAACCTGGAGTAACTTCAGGATCCAGGAAAGTAAAATGGGACCATGGGGTGGGGTGGAGGCTCCTGAAGAGGGGCCAGAAGCACACTGGTACTATGAAGGGATAAAAGGGAAAAATAGGGCCAGTTTAACAGGTGAGGGGAGGAGGGTAACGCAAAGGGAGAGCAAGGAAGAGGAGCTAAGTGACAGGATGTTTGAAAAAAGCCATGCCATTTTATAAGCTTACTTAAAAATACATATAATATATGTGTATGCAAATATATTGACATATCTCATTTATATGCAATTACCCCACATGGGGTGATAATGCTCCCCATAAGAGCTATAGACCAACAAGAACCCCAGTGTGACACAAGGGAAATCTCCCTTTGTGTCGCTGACTGGGGGGATTCAAAGGACCCCCAAACAATATAGGCTAGCTATTGCCATTGTCTTTGGTCACCCGACAGAACTTGGAAGGTAGGACCCCACTGCTGAAGATACCAACCACTTGAGAGCCAGGCCTTGGAGGAATCAAGCTGGTCTGACCAGGAAGCTTCCTCCCTGAAGGCTAGCTCTCATAGGCTCCGAGGGCGCCGTGCAAGCTGCCAAGGGAGAAAAGTAGGGACCTACCCAGCTATAAGGTCTGGGAAGCACAATGATTGGCCTGGCAAGGTATCCCCAAGAATGCCACGGTGGCACTTTCATCGTGAGGATAGCCAACAGCTGTCTGGTTGGACTTCAAGCTAGTTCAGTAGGAGGGAACTTGTGCTGGTTAGTTCTTTTGTCACTTTGACACAGTCCAAGGTCATCTGGAAACAAGGAACTTCTGCTGAGAAAATGCCTTGCTATCAGATTGGCCTGTAGGCAAGTCTGTGGAGGAATTTTCTTAATTGATGACTGATGTGGGAGGGCCCAGCCCACAGGGGTGGTGACATCCTTGAGCAGATGGTCCTAGGTGGTATAAAAAAGCAGACGGAGGCAGCCCTGAAGAGTAAGACAGTAATTAGCCTTCCTCCATGGTCTCTGCTTCAATTCTTTTTTTTCTTTTGGAGACAGGATTTCTTTGTGTAGCTTTGGAGCCTGTCCTGGAACTCTCTCTGTAGACCAGGCTGGCCTCAAACTCATAGAAATCTACCTGCCTTGGCGATTCAAGGCCTATGCCACTACGGCCTGGCTCTGTTTCAATTCTTGCTCCCAGGTTCTTGCCTTAAGTTCCTGTCCTGACTTCCCTTCACCATAGACTACAAGCTGTAAGCTGAAATAAACCCTTTCCTCCCCAAGTTGCTTTTGGCCGTGGTGTTTGTCACAACAATAGAACTAAGACAGAACTCATCATGCCTGGTACTGTAAACCTAGCCACGAACTTAACAGCTGGAGATATCTTAGACCCTAGCAGAGGACATACAAATGCCATTTTCCTAAATCAATCTAGCTTCCAACTGCACTGTGTACTAAATACTTGTACCCACAGAGAAGTGTAGCTCTCAGCCATCACCAAAGAAGCTTCTTTGTGCAGCAGATTGATGGGGGAATGTCTTTTTGTATGCTATGAAAATATGTTGCTCTGATTGGTTAATAAATAAAGCTGTTTGGCCAATGGTGAGGCAGAATAGGGTTAGGCAGGAGGAAGGAGAAAGGCAGAACAGAGAAGATGCTGCCAGTCACTACCATGAGAATCAAGATGTAAAGATACTGGTAAGCCACAAGCCATGTGGTTATATATATTGGTTTTTCGAGACAGGGTTTCTCTGTGTAGCTTTGCGCCTTTCCTGGAACTCATTTGGTAGCCCAGGCTGGCCTCGAACTCACAGAGATCTGCCTGGCTCTGCCTCCCGAGTGCTGGGATTAAAGGCGTGTGCCACCACCGCCCGACTTTAAAATATATATTTATAGAGATGGGTTAATTTAAGATGTAAGATCTAGCTAGCGAGAAGCCTGGGCCAATAGGCCATGCAGTTTGTAATTAATATAAGCCTCTCTGTGTTCATTTGGGTCTGAGCTGCTGTGGAACTGCAAGGACATGGAGCCGGGTGGGCACAGGAAAACTTGCAGCTACAGCAGATGGATGCTACTACAGAGATCCACAACTGGTACAAACACAGGAAATAAGTGACAATAGGATGTGTAGCCCCAAATGATACATACACAATACAACCCCCTATACCTAAGGCTCAGGGGACATCATGGAAGAGGGGATGGGAAGATTGTAAGAACCAGGGGACCAGGATGCCTGCTGTGAGAAGGTGTCTTCTAGATATGACAAGGATGCTATACTCAGAAAATCTCAACGCAACTTCCTGAACAAGATCTGCACAATGACCATACCTGTAAACATGGATAGGGAAAACTTCATGAGACCTCATCTGTAGTTGAGGTAATTGATGGCTACACACACACACACACACACACACACACACACTAACTCACTCCCACTATTAATTATAGAAGAAGAGGTCATGAATCTGAGAGAGGGTGGGAAGATACTGGAGGAGTTGGAGAGGGAGGACTTGAAATGATGTAAATGCAGTGTACCCATATATGAAAAATTCTCAAAAATTATTATTTTTTAAGTAAGGAAGGGAAGGACAGGTAATAGAGTCCTTAATCCAGAACTTTCCAATTAGTTCAGACATTCTCTGCACCACTAAAACAATATGGTCACTACGTAGAACAAGAATGCTGAAAGTTGCTAATCTGAAGAAAGATGATGTCATGAGGTGGAGAGGAGGAAGTGACTTGAAAACTCTATGCTGCCTCCAGTTTGGAGCAGTCCACACGGGAGACTCCAGGGTGGGAAGGAAATGCTAGATTAAAAGGAAGTAAACTAATCCAAGGAAAAAGTCATTCATCGCTCCCCAGGAAAATTTGGTGACTGCAGTGTTCTGAAGGCATCCCCTCTATTTGTATGTTGAAGTTTGACCCCCAGTGTGATAGTATTAAGAGGGGAGGCCTTTAGGGGTGAGTAAGTCACAAGGTTTGTCCTCATGGAGGAGATTAATGATCCCATAAAACAAAAAACTGGACGGGAGCTTTTGCTTGTTCGCCAGCTGAGGACACAGCACCTATCTCCTCTGGAGGGCACAGGCACCAGACCTTCAGCAGACATCAAACCTGCCCATGCCTTGTTCTTGGACTTCTCGGTCCCTAGAACTGTGGAGTCAATTCTCCTACAAGTTCCCCTGTCCCATGTTCTGTTATAATATCCTGGAGGAACTAAGGCAGTGTGGAACGTAGGCAGAGGGAGTTGGAGGAATCCGAAGATCCGGGTCTCCAAGTC
Organism: Peromyscus leucopus; assembly: GCF_004664715.2. Classification (NCBI taxonomy): domain Eukaryota; kingdom Metazoa; phylum Chordata; class Mammalia; order Rodentia; family Cricetidae; genus Peromyscus; species Peromyscus leucopus. The sequence continues at coordinate 18,752,092 of NC_051063.1, read as the reverse complement.
AGGTAGCACAGACAGTGTTTGTTAAGTGAGGGTCACACTCTTTAGAGGAGATTGGGATAGGAGCATGAGGAAGAAAGGTGGAGAGGTTTCATGCATTTCTGTGTTTGTTTTTTGTTTACATTCAGGAAATACGGAAAAAAAATACTGAGCAGGCACCTGCATGTTTGGAGTATTCTTCCTTAAAACTGTGAATGTTAGAAAGTAAAATTTAAAGCCATGAATGATAGCTTCAAATTTCTATTGATAAGAAGTTTGTTTAAACTAGCTCCCTAAACAATTATAACAAATTATTTCACGTGTGTGTGTGTGTGTGTGTGTGTGTGTGTGTGTGTGTGTGTTGTAGTTGTTGCTCAGGGTAGCTCCTTGCTTGGTACTTAGATCTTGGATCTTAGAGACAGTAGTGCTCCACTTCATCTACGCCCCCTGCAGGCTTTCATTAGCGTTTTGTTTTGCCATTGAATTTGTAGGAAGCTGGCTTTTTAAGTGACTGACATGTAAGTTAAGCCTTATTAATAGCGTTATTCAACCACCACAAGGTATCAAAGTTCAAAAGTATTACCAATAGCCTTTGACATGAAAGCCATATCTCCTAAAACGTGTAAATGTACACATTTCATCTGCCAGCCTCTTTCAATATTCCGGTGAGGAGATATTATTTCTTTAGAGTGGTTGTATATTTTAACACAAGATTATCAAGTACTGAGTACCGACAGTCAACCTTAACTAAAGCAGTCACAAGAATAGTTGCCTATTAGATACGTCCCTAACATGTTCATGTGCACTCAAAAATGCATCACACTGGTAAACCTTAAAAACTTGTAAAACTCTTTTGTTTACTTATTTGCTCACTAAGAAGTGGGCTGATTGTGAAACTCTCGGTTTCCTTTCCTCTAAGCCAGGAGCTATTGCTGGCCATCAGTGCCCCTATGCAGGAAGTTGCAAAAGAGAGAGAAAGAAGCAAGGCGAGCTGGCATTATTTTCCCTCTGCTTTAGAGATCGGCACAGTGCTTACCTTTTCTCATGGCGACAGATGTAACTCTCCAAGGAAGAACAATGAAGCAATGGGGAGTGACAGGGAAATATGCCCAAGGACTTTGGTACAGCAGGGTGACAGTCACACAGCTGAGCTGCCAGAGTCTAGACTCCCTGGGAGCTTATCTGTTTGGCTCCCCACTAGCAGGGATCCTACTCTGAAAAGATCACATACTATCCAACTCAGGTCTCTCCCGACTTGGGCAGGAATAATGTAATAATTTAATAATTGTAATAAATAATGTAATAATTTACCCTTCTGAGCTTCAGTCCCTGTTCTGGATGGTACTAGGCTTACGGTAATTGTGGTGCACAAAACTGCCAAGCAAGAGTTTGTGGAAACGCTGAGAGGTTTATAACTCAAATTTAAGATAGTGAGTTGTTTTTTTTTTAACTAAACTTTATTTAGCGCAGTGCAAGAAAATATTACATTACTTTACATCAGAAGCTGATAAACCACAGCCTGCTGCCTCTCTTGTTTTGTATGGACTACAAGTTGTGAATGGCTTGCACAGTTTTAAAGAAACTGAAATTGAAATTTTAAAGGTTGTAGACATCTGTCTTCTCCTTTATTTTACAAATACATTGCCCCTGTGTTTGCTTTTGAGCCTGTTAAGTCTAAGTGTTTATTACATGTTTGTTTGATTTTGTTGTTTTTAAAGCTTGCGGAACCCTGGATTGGCAGAACATGGAATTTCTGGTAAGGCAGATCTGGAGTGATCCACAGGACTGTCACTTACTGTTTGGATGACCTTGAGCATGCTACTTAATTTCCTAAATTTAGTTTCCCATCTATGAAGTGGGCACACAAGAAGTATTTACCATAGAGTTAAATGTATTTAATATGCTTAATATAATATTCATTAGAGAGTAAGAACTCCACACATTGTAATTATTGCTGTTATTATTGTTTTACCGTAAATTTATTTTGAGGAAATAAAAAATATCAAAGCTGAGTGTGGAGAGAATTTTAAGATAAATGAAAAACTGTGATATATTCTAACATATTATTTGCAGGAATTGATTTTACTTACTTTAAAAGACATTTTGAATTGAACAATAATAACAAAGGCTCACTTAGAAAAATGCTAAATCTTCTGTTGTGATAGAAGCGATAAAGTCAGACCTGGCTGCCTAGGAGAACTGAAGCTCTGAGTCTTCCAGTCAGTCACTAGATTAAAACCATGATCGTCAGAAATATGCTTGCTAAATTCTGCTCAGTTACTAGAGTGAGAAAAAAAAAATAGATCCATAGATTCAATGGATAATTTTTGTTTTTTGTTTTGTTTTTTTTTTTTTTCAGACAAGGTTTCTCTGTGTATCAGTCCTGGCTGTCTTGGAATTCACTCTGTAGACCAGGCTGGCCTCGAACTCACAAAAATCTACCTACCTCTGCTTCCCAAGTGCTGGGATCAAAGGTGTGTGCTACCACTCCCAGCACAGATAATTATTTTATTAGAGGGGAATATGCAAAAACACTAACGGAACCATTTTGCCAAGTTGTAAGCTTTATGTTTGTACCTCAATCAGAACTTTAAATTGATAAAGTCATCAATTCCCTGTGAAAAACAAAATCTTCCCAAGTAAAAAATAAATTAAATAAATAAAAAATAAAAAAGTTAAAAAAACTCATGTAAGATAAAATTGACTGACTTAATAATGTGCACAATGCAGTGGTTTTCAGTGAATTCAGAGTTGTTCTACCATAATAATGACCAAGTTTGAAACATTTTTTTGTTTTGTTTTTTGTTTTTCGAGACAGGGTTTCTCTGTGTCGCTTTGTGCCTTTCCTGGAACTCGTTTTGTAGACCAGGCTGGCCTCGAACTCACAGAGATCCATCTGGCTCTGCCTCCCAAGTGCTGGGATTAAAGGTGTGTGCCACCACCTCCCGGCCTTGAAACATTTTTATTACCATAAAAATACATGGTATCCATTAGCAGTGCCTCTTAAATTTCCAATCCTTTGCCACTACAGACCTGTTTTCTGTCTCTAGACTTGCCTATCCTGGGCATACTGTACAAATGGACTTACACAATGTGTGGTCTTTGTGAATGGCTTTATTTTTAGCCTGATTTTGAGACTTGTTCCCCTGGTAGCAAGCAGGTCACCAGTACTTTGTAACTGTTTGTTGCCAACTCATTTTTCCCTGTCTGGATACACCACTTTATCTGTCAGTTGATGGGTGTTTGGGGTACACTGAACACCTGGTGTATTTTCTTTTGGGCCACCAACCAGCTCCCAAATCATGATACAGAGACTTATTATTAGTTTTGAATGATCGGCCTAGCATAGGCATGTTTCTGGTTAGCTCTTTTAACTTAAATTAACCTGTTTCTCTCTATCTACCTTTTGCCTTGGGGCTTTTTACCTCTTCTTACTGTCTTGCTGTCTCTATGTCTGCCTGGCTTCTCTCCTCTCTTCCTTCCTCCTTTCTCTTCTCTCAAGTCTAGATTTCTCCTACTATTTATTCTCTCTGCCTGCTAGCCCTACCTATCCTTTCTCCTGCCTAGCTATTGGCTGTTCAGCTTTTTATTAGACCAATCAGGTGCCTTAGGCAGGCAAGGGGAAACAAACACACAATCTTTACATAATTAAACAAATGCAACATTAACAAAAGCAACACATCTTTACACAAAGTAATATTCTGCAGCATAAACAAATGAAGCAAATCTTTGCCTAGTTAAAATAAGGTTCTACAACAAACTCTTTCTACTCTGAGTAAAGCCTCATTTTGACACAACATTGCTTGCTAGCCACCTGGACTGAACTATCCTCCTAAGGCCAAGCATTAAATATGGCCAAAAACACATAAAAACATGCTCAGTCTTGTTCATAAACCAACAAAATGCAACTGGAGATCACACTGGCGTATTATTTTGTATGTAATTGGTAAAGGATTAATGTCTGCTAATACTGGGCACTAGATCAATACAATCTCTTCCATTGTTGGGAAAATGTATGAATATCTCAAAACAAAACAGCAACACCTGAAAACAATTGACAGGAAACTCAGAAGTGAAGCTGGAAATACAGCAACCCCCAAGAGATTATACACATTGTATGACACTCTTTTTATGAAGTTGAAAAACAAGCATTATTTATTGTGCATGTGTATAAGGACACAACAAATATGTAAAGGAATGTTCAGCAATTCCAAGCAAATTCATGATTTTGGTTAGTATTCTAGGTTAGAATAGAAGAGGTACAACTTAAAGTTTTTGGGCTAGGGGTGCTGTGAACGAGTCCAGTATAACAAATGCAAAGTAGCGTTCTCCATGGATTATTATGAGCCATCAAATTAAATAATGAACTGAGTTTACCTGATATCTAAGTAAACAACAAGAAGTAAACCAAACTAGTATAAATTACTACATTTTAAAAGATCAGATAGCTGTACTGTGTAATTATAATTGTAAAAAGTTTCGCTAGTTATCCTTCTGGTAGAAAAGTTACAATTCAGAGCATGACTTCATAATCATTCTTTTCCTTGTGAATGAAAAAAAAAAAAAGGACTTACTGAGAGTAATTAAAGTCTGTCCTGTGGGAACGGCTTTGGTGAAGCCGCTCCAAGTCCTAACCTGCCTAGCTTCAACCCTAGCAACAGACAGTAGCTAGCTGCAGGAGGGAGCCCTCTCCAGCTCGGAGGCAAGAGCGCCCCTAGCGTCATAACAATACAGTGCAGCTTGGTTCGCCCTCAGAGGACACGCCCCTAGAGCGTGCCTCACATCCGGGGGTGTGTCCCGCCCTAGGAGGGGCGTGCCCATTGCGCGTGTGGGCGGGCTCATCTCGGCAGAGGGGCGTGCCTTCCCGGGAAGGCGCGTCTGGTTCAAGTCGGGCCGTAGCTGGAGAGTCTGGCTGTGCGGCGCGTCGTGGTGACGTCATCAGCGCGGCGCTGACTGGATCCAGTCGCAGGAAGTCTACTGTGGCAGCTTTCTTCCCGCTGAGGGGCTGTGTACTGCCTATCGGTGGCATGTTACCGGCTATGAAAACTGTGGCGGCGGAAGAGGAGTACGCGGAGGAGGACTGTCCTGAATTGGTTCCCATTGAGACCAACAACCAAGAAGGAGAGGAAAATCTTGACTTCTTCATTAAGATTCCAGTCACAATTATCACCGGGTACTTAGGTAATTAATGGTCGCTCGGAGAAGGCCGTGACCTGTGCTCTCGGATGGGGGGGTCTGCCGTGTCTCTCAGGCACCCGGGCCTCCCGGCCGAGGACGAAAGTCTTCGAGGTAGGGGCTGGGGTCTCTTTCCCCTCGCGTTTTCCAAGGCGGTTTTGAAACCCAGACTCACCATACTGTCCTTGTCGCCTCGTGATACGCTGGCTTCTTACCTTTGTGCAGCTCATCCACCTCAGTTTAGAAGGAAAATGATAAAATGTCATCTGAGTTTGTTTTTTCAGCTGAGAGAAAAAAACAAAACAACAAAACCGACAGTCTATTGTTATTAAAAGATGCCCTGATCAAGAAAAAAAGGAAGGAAATAAAAAGATGCCCTGTATGCAAGATGCTCTCACCCTGCTTAGCTTGGGAGAGTCCACTGCACAGGACACAGCAACCAAACTCTCAGCCATTAGTGGGAAGTTTTTACCTGTCGTAACCTGCCCCCACCCTCTTTTGGAGGACTGCTTGCAAAGCCCTGCAGGACAGCGGAGTTAGAGTAAGATCTTTGCCTTGAACACTTCCTTAAGCTGGGGCTACACAGGGGATACCCGAAAACACAGATTTTCCAACACAGTGCAGTTTTTTGAAGGACAGTTCACGTGCTTATCTTTCGTTGGGACCGTTTCCAAATATCCTTTTAAAACAGTATAGGTAACAGAGGACAACAACAAATGACTAAACATGTGACTAACTCATCCCTGTGTGCTCCAAGAGACCTGGCCCTCCTTTTACATCTGACTAAGAAATCACTGGTGCCTTTCATCACCAGTTTTTTTTTTTTTCTTCTTCTAGAGTCAGACCGAGTATATTCTAGATTTTACTAGATTTCATAAAGGAATAGTGTTTTGAATTCAGAGGCTAGTCCACAGAAGTTGAGCACATTCCTTGTTCAAAGAGCACACTTCAGACTTGCCCCTCTGTCTGTCCACATTTTGTTTACTGGTATGTGAAAGGAACAGTCAGGTAATGGTCTGAAGCTTGGGGTCAGGACTAACCCCAGCAACCTCCTTGTTGCTGGCTGAACCTAGGGACAGTGTGCCTCCTCTGCCATTTTTTTTTTTATTTTGGAAATAGTGGGAACACTGTTGTGCCTGCAGCCTACGTTTTCCTTCCTATTTCTCCGGCTCCCACCCTTTAGTTTCATTTCTGTATAGTTTCTGTTTTGATGTCCTACAGACACTCCAGACTTCACATGTCCAACACTCCATACACTAATATCTCCTCAAACCCTGCTCCTGAGAATCCAAACCGCCTGCAACACTAACGGTGTCTCCTAACTACAGTAGTACCGAGTCTCCCAGCTCCTTCATGTAGCCGCGTGCTAGTCCGACTGATCTTTACAAAGTGTTAGTTTGATCACGTCACACTCTTTAGTGTCTTCTACTTGGGTGAAAGTTCAGGTTCCTTAGCAGGAATTCAAGGACCTTTGTGGTTTGGTTCTTGCCTACCTCCCTAGCCTGTCAGATGGCCCAACATATTGAACTCATCTTACTTTTTTGTTTTTTTGAGACAGGGTTTCTCTGTGTAGCTTTGTACCTTTTCTGGAACTCACTCTGTAGCCCAGGCTGGCCTTGAACTCACAGAGATCCTCCTGGCTCTGCCTCCCGAGTGCTGGGATTAAAGGCGTGCACCACCACCGCCCGGCTCATTTTACTTTTTAAAGCAGTGGTTCTCAACCTTACTAATGCTGCAACCCTCTAATGCAGTTCCTCATGTTGTGATGACCCCCAAACATAAAATTATTTTTGTTGCTACTTTATAGCTGTAATTTGGTACTGTTATGAATCATACTGTAAATATCTGATTTACAGGATGCAGGATGGTCTTAGGCAATTCCTGTGAAAGGGTCTTTTGACTCTCAAAGGGGTCATGACCCACAGGTTGAGAACTGCTGTCTTAAAAGTACCCCTTGGAATATTTCTTCCTGTAACTGCTCTGACTAAATAGCCCTCTTAAGTTCTCCATAGTATTTTGTATGTCTCCTCTTAAATGATCAACTTGTGACAAAATAGCTTCCTAATTTATATCTAAGTTCTCTACCCATCCCCCTTCAACATTTTTAAGCTCTGTGGAGGCAGAGCCTTAAATTTGATGCACAGTAGATACTTTGAATGAATGTAGACTATATCTTGATGTCTTTTTTTCATAATGTGGTTAATTACTAAAATAATAATTCTTCGGGGAAATCTCCTACATTCATGGCTTTCAACTTTGTCATTGGCCTGTACATAATTATGTTCAGGGCCTCTTGATTTAAGACTTTCCTTATGGTTCTGTGTTCTTAAACCTGTCTCTCCTTCATGCCACCCATTTATGTTGAGCTTCACAGCATTTTTAAAAACAAAGTGTCATCTCTTCAAAAACTCTTCAAAGGAAAATGACCTAAACATTGAAGATATCAGTATCCTGTACTCCCTGACTCTATCTTACTATACCCTAGGAAACTTGCAAATGTATTTACGTAGACATGTGTAAACTATGTGTAAGACTCTAGCATTACTGCTTGTGACAGTAAAACATTGGAGACACTCAAAATGTCTGCCTACAGAAAAGTGAATGATACATTCCAATAACTGAACTACATTGCTGTGCAGTTAAGGGGTTGTTGATTTTTTGAAAATATATATTCCATTATGAACTTTGGAATCTTTGGTTCACATGATTAATGTTTTTCTTTTGCTTGAGATGAACAAACTAGGTTTCTTATGCCACCTGCTGGATAAAGTTAGTGTAGTTTTCCGAATGTCTCTACTGAATAGTCTGTTGTGTACTATCTCTGCATCCCATTTTATGAAACCAGTTTTATAGTAATAGACTGCTTAGACATACTAAAAGTAGCTTTATAGTCAACCTGAATTTATAGCTAGTTCATGGACGTTGCAATAGGTTGAATAAATTTAGGGAAGTAACCAAGTATTTTTACTTGAGAAAGGGGGCATCATGAAAGAAATCTACATATTGTTTATTTTAGAAGTGACATTTCTTAGAAACCATAATTCATTATTTTTTCATTAGGCATAAGTTTTAGATGTTCTTTGTTGCTCTATTATTAGCTACAGACATATTAGTCATATTAAGTTAGAAAACTGACTCAATTTGTAAGATTATTTGTAAGTATTTATAAAATATACATAAGGAATATTATGATAGTTTTCAAAGATTGTTCTAATCTCTCCTGTGAAGTCCTCTGTGCTATTGTTAGGTATGTCTTGAAAATTAGTCTCTGAGTTTTGTTGCTTTAATATATTTCATAGGTGCTGGAAAGACAACACTTCTGAACTACATTTTGACAGAACAGCATAATAGAAAAATAGCAGTTATTTTAAATGAATTTGGAGAAGGTAAGTAAAGTTCATTAACTGTCGTGTTGTAATAATATTTGGGACCCTTTATTCTACTGGTAAATTGATACTCTGTACTTAAAATCAGAGCAGATGCTAATATGAGGCCATTATTGAATAGTTTCAGAAAATTAAAATTAATTTTTATTAAGCTAGCCTGGAGTGTGCAGTACAGTGGAAGCTAGCCTGGAGTATGTATGCAGTGTAATGGAAGCTAGCCTGGAGTGTGCAGTGCAGTGGAAGCTAGCCTGGAGTATGTATGCAGTGTAGTGGAAGCTAGCCTGGAGTATGCAGTGTAATGGAAGCTAGCCTGGAGTGTGCAGTGCAGTGGAAGCTAGCCTGGAGTGTGCAGTGCAGTGGAAGCTAGCCTGGAGTGTGCAGTGCAGTGGGAGCTAGCCTGGAGTATGTATGCAGTATAGTGACAAAAGGCAACAAGAGAGACCCTGCCTCAGCCAGTCGAGAACCACCTCCCAAAAGTTTGACCTCTGCATATAGTCTGTCCACATCAAACACAAGCCCTTCCTCCATACATAATAAGTACATTTAAAGAGACTGATTGATGGATGGATGGATTGATGGATTGTGGTGTAAGGTTTCCTGTATGCTAAGAAAGTTCTCACTCTAGTCTCTCTCTGAGCTATGCTTTTAGCCATTAATAATTGGAAGATTTCTTTGTTTTTTCGAGACAGTTTTTCCGTATAGTTTTGGTGCCTGTCCTGGATCTCACTCTGTAGCCCAGGCTGCCCTTGAACTCACAGATATCTGCTTGGCTCTGCCTCCCAAGTGCTGGGATTAAAGGCATGCGCCACCAGCACCTGGCTGGAAGATTTCTAATAGTCCTTTTCAAGCTTTTTATTAATAGGTATTTTCTTGTATATTAGTTAATAATATTATTTCTTACTGGTTTTCTTCATTTTGTATGGTTTTGCCTTTTGCAACATCCTCAGTATTTTTTAATGTTTTATATAGCCTAGTATTATGTGATACTCTACCATCACCCAACTGAAATATGAACAGAAAATACATAGATGAAAAATGAAAAATTTTTTTCTATTTGAAACTTTTTTGGGGCATTGTTCCATTATATGTAAAACATCTAAAATCATTCTTATGATACACATCTCATGTATACTTATTTCCCAGGTAAACTTTACTAAGAGACTTTTTCATTTGAATAATAGTCTAATTTTTTAAGTGATTACATGATACTTTGGCTAAAAACCTTTGTCAGAATGAAGTAGTGTTTTTATATATATTTAGAATCCTGTGTAACCTTAGAACAGAAACCACCAACTTAGTGAGGAATTAAAAGGAAAACAATCTCATAGAAGGTTGAAGAACATACGAAACCCAGTATTTAAAAAGCCTATCAGTATATTTAGAAAGTTTTCAATGGATAAGAAGAAAAAATATTTTTTTAACAGCTCCTCGGTTAAGAGATAGAATTAGACAAGTTAGCGTCTGAAGGAGGAAGGAGATGTAGTTATTAATTTTGGATTTGTCTTCTTAGAACTTAAATTATTTAATATTTTGTAAATATTTTATGTATATAAGTGTTTTGCCTGCATGTATGTTTATATACTACAGGAATGCCTGGTGACTGGAGAAGAGGGTGTTGGATCCCCTGGAACTGGAATTATAGCCAGTTGTTAGCTGCCATGTGGGTGCTGAGAATCCAGGTCCTCTGCAAGAGCAACAAGTGTTCTTAACCTTTGAGCATCTCTTCAGCCCCTAGTTGTTAAAGTTTTTAATTTGTGTGTGTGTGTGTGTGTGTGTGTGTGTGTGTGTGTATGGAGGCTCTTTGGAGGCTAGAAATGGACCTTGAATCCCCTAGAGCTGGAGTTATAGGTAGTTTTCAGCTATCCTATCTAATGTGCAGTGTGTGTGTGCTAGAACTGAACTCTGGTGTTCTGCAAGAGCAGCAAATACTTTTAACCACTACCCAGTCTGTTCAGCCCTTGTTTATTCACATTTTTTAGATAAGGTCTCACTGTGTAGCCCAGGCTGATCTGGAAATTGCCCAGTTGTATCTTAGATCTTTCTGCCTCAGGCTCCCAAGTGTTGGGATTGCAGGTGTACACCATGCCTGGCTTATTTAAATCTTAATAGAAAGAAAAGTGAAAATCTTCTAGAGTACCATAATATGAGTATTTACTGAATTAAATACTGACTTTAGGTTTACTTTTTGTTGTTCAAAAGAAGAGAGATTCTGGCTTGCATCACTGAAGAGTCATCTATATTCTTGAGACTTGTAAGCTGTTAATAGAATTTGAAGTTTTGTGATTGATTTAGAGTTATGAAAGAGTACATGTTCTAAGCTATAGTTTCTGCATTGGAATCTACTCTGTTTCTAAACATCTTCCTCTTGTTTTTGCTTGGCTAGTGAACATAATCTAAAGGCTGCCTGTTTCTGTTTCTAGGAAGTGCAGTAGAGAAATCCTTATCAATCAGTCAAGGAGGAGAACTCTACGAAGAGTGGCTGGAACTTAGAAATGGTTGCCTCTGCTGTTCAGTGAAGTAAGGAGCACGTTTACTGTGTGCTTGCTGACTGACTTAGGATGTCTCTTGATTATATTTCCAGCTTTGATTTTTCTGTGTAATTTAACTGAATTTACTTACATAGCTTGTACCATTGTATTTTTGGATAGGATATACATTCATTAGATTGTGCTTTCTTTAAGTGTTTTTTGCTATTATTTTCAGTTTGTTCTAATGTTCTTATTCTTTTTTTTTTTTTTTTTTTTTTTTTTTTTTTGTTTTTCGAGACAAGCTTTGCGCCTTTTCCTGGAACTCACTTGGTAGCCCAGGCTGGCCTCGAACTCACAGAGATCCGCCTGCCTCTTTGCTTTTAATGTTCTTATTCTTTCATTGAATTTTTTTTTTTTTTTTTTTTTTCGAGACAGGATTTGTCTGTGTAGCTTTGGAGCCTGTCCTGGAACTCCCTCTGTAGACCAGGCTGGCCTGGAATTCACAGAGATCCACCTGTCTCTGCCTCCTGCTGGGATAAAGGTGTGCGCTACCACTGCTGGCTCTTTCATTGAATTTTTAAAAATTATTTTCAGAGTCTTATTTCACATGTTAAAAAAAAGATTATTCTGAATTTAATGTGTCATTTATCTTATTTCCAAGTATTCAACCTCTTTTTTTCTTTAAAAAGTTTTTATTTTATGTGTATTGGTATTTTGCCTGCATGTGTGCCTATGTACCACATTCATGCATGGTGCCCACAGAGTCCAGAGAGGGTGCTGAATGCCTTGAAACTGGAGTTACAGACAGTTGTAAAAAGCAAATTGAACTCTGGTCCTCTGGAAGATCAACAATTGCTCTTACCCACTGATTCATCTCTCCAGCCCCTAAGTATTCCGTCTCTTTCAACTAAAAAAATAAGTTTACTCTCATAAGAGAGAGTAACTGTGGGCTGGGAAATGTCTGTGGTAAGTGCTTCCTACAGAAGCTTGAAGACCTGTGTTTAAAACCTCAGTATCAACATGGAAAGTCAGGTGTGGCAGTGTGAGCTTGTAATCCAGTGCTGGGTAGACAGGGAGACTGGTAGATCCCAGAAGCTTACTTACTGGGCAGTCTAGCTGGTGAGCTCCAGGAGCAAATGAGAGACCCTGTCAGAAAAAAATGAGGTAGGAAGCCATTGAGAAAGACACTCAACATTGGTATCTGTCCTCTGCATGCGCACATGCCTACACATGCAAACACAAAAGAAAGAGAGAAGATTCAGCTAGTCCTGGTTACACAGATTCGTAATCCTAGCTACTTGAGAGGCTGATGCAAGAGGATCCCAAATAAAGGCCTACCTGAGCTACCAAGTGAGCCAAAGCTAGCCTGGGCAGCTTAATGAGATCCTGTCTCAAAATAAAAAGTAAAAGAAGGACTGGGAACATAGCTCAGTAGTAGTGTGCTTACTTAGCATATGTGTGGCTCCGTGTTCAAATCCCAGTATCAACACATAAACACACAGAGAAACAGAGAAAAGAACCTTATGTTAAGTTACTACTTAAGTTTTCATGGGCAGTTTCTTTTTAGTTTACTAAGCTACCATCAGTCCTAGAAGAGTACCTGAAATAAGAACAACTCAGATAAATTATCTGATAAACTCTTGGATAAATGATAATAATTACTACACGTGCTATTGATTTTTCTATATTATAGTGAATTAAATTTCTCCTGCATTATTTACAATTGTAGATGTTTGAAACTGAGTCAAACTTTTTGGAAAGAGGAAATAGTTATAAAGATTTTTTTTTAACCAAAAGGCACCACATTCAATACTTACCTTAACTTTTGGTATTATGGGAATGAAAAACAGGTAATAAAAGTCTGTAGTCCCACCATTTGGGAGGCAGAAGCAGGAAGATTGACAGTTCCAGCCCAGGTTGACTGCATAGTGAGAGGCTGACTTTTTTTTTTTTTTAAGAAAATTACAATGTACCCTAGTTCAGACTAGAGTTAAAAGGTATGCAGTGACAATATCCTCCTTTAATTTTATTAAGAACTACTCTAGACAATAAATTTCATCATTATTTATACTGGTTTTCTTTTATAAAGCTGTAAAATAAATACTGACTTTTGTTAGATAACATCCCCTTTGCTTTTAGGTTTTGTTTTGTTTTTTGGTGTGTGTGTGTGTATGTACCTGAAAATATTTTTGTGTTGTGTTGTGACTATTTTAAAATGTTTAGGTAGTCAGTTATTACTGTTTTTGGTATTCTCAGGGACAGTGGCCTTAGAGCTATAGAGAATCTGATGCAGAAGAAGGGGAAATTTGATTACATACTATTGGAGACCACTGGACTAGCAGATCCTGGTAAGAAATGATATTATTAGTAACCAGCATTTAGTTCTTTGATACCTTAGAGAAATAGTTAAATGAGATTAAAGCCTTATTATTGCATATATTTGTGTGATGTACATCCATATATGTGTGTGTAGCCAGATTTCTAAGCTGTCTTATTAAATAAAAAACACAGAGCCAAATATAGGGATGAAAGCCTTAGATCAGGGTAATAGGGAAAGCCACCAGCCTACCTTACCTCACCAATTCTGCAGCTTCCAAATGCACGACTTTCTGTCTACCCAGGCTTTATTGCCTTGCTTTTCTGCCCTCTCACTGGCTCTTAGCCCAGCTACCTCACTTCCTCTTCCTACACAGCTCTATCACTTTCTGTCTGTCTGTACAGACCTCCAGGTCTCTATGGTTGGTACTGGGATTAAAGGTGTATGTCACCACGTTTGACTCTGTTCCCTGGTGTGACTTGTGTTCCCTAGTGTGGCCTTGAATACACAGAGATCCTGCCTGCTAAGGGATTAAGGGCGTGTGCTACCACTGCCTGACTTTCGTGTTTATCTAAAATGTCTTGCTATTTCCTCTGATCTCCAGGCAAGCTTTATTTATTAATGAACAAATAAAATATCACCACATGTATGCATATTCAAATGTGTGTGGGATTTTTACCTTGGGTATTGACGATGCGTAGTCTCTCAATGAATTAAGAGCTGAGCTTGTCACTTTTGCTGGTCTGGCTATCCAGCTTGCTTCAGGAGTTCCCTATCTCCACCTTCTCTTTGTTTACTTCCCCATGAAGAGTTACAGGTGACTGACCATGCCCACCAGCTTTTCCGTGGACAATTCAGGTCTAGTCTTGGCTCTTGCTTTACCTGTTGAGCATTTCACCAGCCCTAAAGCTTCACTGTGGGTTTACTTTTTGTTATTGTTCAGGGGAGAAGAAATTCTGGCTTGTGTCCTGTAAGAGTCATCTGTGTGCTTCTTGAGACATTTAAGCTGTTAATAGAATTTAAAGTTTTGTTAATTGATAGAGTTATTGGCAGGAATAAGTTATTTTTATAAAGATTTATTTTTATGTGGATGTATGTGTGGGTGTTTGTATGAGTATGTGCCATATGTATATAGCATATGGTGCAGATATATGTGCATGCAAAATACTAGTGCACATAAAATTTTTTTAAAAAAATAATTAGATCCCTAATGTTTGCAAAATACATCAAAAGTCACTAGGGTCAGGCCTCAAATAGTTATGGTCTGGTAAAAATGTGGGAATTTGTTTTTCTTTTTAGCCATTTTTCCCCTATACTTTAAGGATGTTTTCATTTTTTTTATTACTGTAAATATTTTTTCTGTCAAATTATTTGGTTCTATATTAATGAGACCAATTTTCTTCATAATGAATTTTATTTTGTTCTTTTAACTAGTCTGATTTTCTTTTTTAAGTCTTACTAATTTGTTTATATATTTATGTTTACAAGGGAAGGGGGCTGGAGGGGGTGATGGAGGCAGAGGGAGAGAAAGTGAATGACTGTGACTAAAGAGAGTGAATCTGAATATGCTGTGGTACACGTCTGCGGGAGTTGCCTCTCCACCATGGTGGCCAGTTGTCTCTCTTCACCATGTGGGTCCTGGTTTGGCAATGTGCACCCTTGCCTGTTGAGCCATCTCTTGGGCTTCTGATTTCTTTTTTACTGCTTTTGAGTACCTTGCACATCCTAGGTAGGTTCTCCACCACTAAGCTGTACCCTTAGCCCTATTTTAATTGTTCTGATTTATCTTTTGCAGCTATGTTTACTCTGATAATCTTTTTTTTTTTGTCTTTTTCTGGAGCTGAGGACCGAACCCAGGGCCTTGCACTTGCTAGGCAAGCACTCTACCACTGAGCTAAATCCCCAACCCCTTACTCTGATAATCTTATGTTTTCCTTATGTCAATAATTGCCCTCATATTTGTTTCTTATCTGTTTTTTACTATTGTAAATTAATTTATTGGTTAAACAATGGTGATATTAAATTGATTCCAAATATATTTCATTAGTGATACAAAGCCTCAGAATATTATTTTGCTCTTTTTTTGACCTTCAAGCTTGTTTTTGTATTGTATTGCTTTCATATTTTTTTCTATAAATAGCTACTTCAAAGTTTTATTTGATTTCTTAAATCGTTTCCTTGCAGAATGAATCCTTTGACATTTGTTGTGCTATTAAGTTACTCCATTCTTTTTCCCTTCTTGGCATTTATCTGTATTTGTTTTCCTCTGCTGAAATCACATATGTACTTTTGTACCCCAGATGGGAGGTCAGATGACTTTCCTTTACCTGTGTTCATTGATGAGGAATTCCTTTTAATATCTTCACTATCTTATCCTAATTTTTTTTTTTTTGAGCCCCAGTTTGAAAACTGGGTATTATTGGGACACCTGAAATGAGAAGCTAGTGGAAATGAGTGACTAGACAGACAGATGAGGTAAAATGGCTATTAGCTTCTGCCCTCGAATATCCAGTGTGGCTATCTTGGGTTTGTTCCACTCATCTGGTAGTGCATAGCCAGCCCTTGTTGTGGGTCATCATTAGACCTCAGAGCTCTTGTTCCTTTTGCCCATGGTCCCACAAAGAAAATTCCCCTGACACAGAAGTATTTGTGGTTATCATTGACCTCCCCCCCCCCCCATTGCTTTCCAGTTAGTCCTACGTCTTGCCTTTGGGGGAGATGTTTCTGATAAGTAGTAGGATTTTGTAAACTGTTCTTCTGCAACCTCTCTTGTGGGTGGAAATTGAGTTAGTAAAGATCACAGTAACACACTGTCTTAGCCAGGTTCTTTTACTGTGAAGAGACACTATGGCCACAGCCACTCTTATAAAGCAAAGCATTTAACTGAGGCTTGCTCATAGTTTCAGAGGTTTAGTCCATTATCCTCTTTATCAGGAGCATGGCAGCACACAGGCAGACATGGTAGTTGAGAATTCTACATCTGAATCTGAGGGCAACACAAAGAGCGAGACACTGGGCCTGGCTTGAGCATTTGAAACCCCAACGCCCATCCCTGGTGACGCACTTCCTCCAAGGCCACGCCTCCTAATCCCTGTCAAGTAGCAGCGCTCCCTAATGACCAAGCATTCGACTAGATTAGCCTGTGGGGCCATTCTATTCAAACCACCACACTCACAGAGAACTTTGTTTCCAATTTTGACTATTACACTTCTAAATTTATGGTTAGGGAATTGATCTTTTCTTATTATTTGGTTGTTCTGATAACATTTTGATATTTTAAACATTTTTTTGTTTGTTTTATCAGGTTTTGAAGAAGGGAGATTCTATAATGTAGTTCAGAATTTCTCAGCCTTGACACAAATGATGTTTTGAATGACCAGTCATCTTCTGTGAGGGGTGTATCTTGAGCATTATAGAATGTTTAACAGCACTCCTAGTTCTGCCTGCCAGTAGCATATTCCTAGAAGCAACCAAAATTATCTTCAGACATTGCCTAATATTCCGTGGGGAGAAGAATCACTTACTCCATTTCCTCAACTTTACTGTTCCTGAGCACCTACATCTATAGTTCAAATAGTTCTTTCTTGTGCATCCTGTAAGGATTGTATCAGATGTAAATGATATTTAGAGTAAAAACTGTAATACACATTTACAATTCATCCTCTTAAGAAGTAAGGCTTAAAGCCATTTATATTTGAATAAAAAGCAGTAAGGTTTTAAAGTTATGAAAGTATGATGCTAACATACCTATGTCTTTGGCTAAGTAAATAAATTAATACTTTTTTGTATCTTATTGTTTGGTGTCATGATGTGCTAAATTTACTTTCTTCTCCTTTATTAATTAAAACCATGTTTTTAGCCAAGAAAGTGGAAATAATTCTTATTGGCAATTCAGTTGTTTCTCGCTTAGGAGACTGACACTCTCCAGTTCTTAGCTAAATAATTGTCATGGTAAAGTAATTTCCTTGAAGAGGACAGACATTGATTCTGCTCCTGTTACTCACAAATCCTATTTCAGTCAAATTGGAAAACTATTAAGTTTTTGGGAAAAAATCAATAGGTATCAGGAAACCATTAGATCTTGTGGCCCTTGCTATATCTTGCATGAGTAATCACTGTAAACAGCTGACAGGTGTTTCACTGTTGACACAGAGTGATGCTTAGCAGGACCACATCTTGTCAGAGGAGGTAGACAGCTTTAGACAGTGGAATGAGTTCAGTTATCCTTGTTTGCCCCTGTGCTCATTCTTTCAGACAGCACCATCACTAACTGGGACGGGGATGCTTTGAAAACTCAAATGCTTTCTCTTGCTGTCAGTTCCTTTTCCTTGTATCGTGCCACACTAATCAGAATGCGTGGTTTTGTGTGAAACCAGTTCCTGTCAAAAACATTTTAATTTCTCTCTTAGAAATAATTTTTCTTCAGATGCAAATTTTATGTCCAATACTAAGTAAATATATGACAATGAATACCAGCAGAAAACTTGTAATTTTTCTTGTTATTTGATTTATTTGGGGCAAGTGATTTTTGGAGTTAATGTGTTTTATTTGCTTTTTCTTGGGAGGAATTTATTATTTGTAAACTGTATGATAATCATATTCAGGAAATAAAAAATGTCATGTATTTTCAGCTATTATGTCCAATTTTATTTCACAGTATATATTGGTAAATTATCTTGGCATCAGTAGAAGCATGATGTGTGATGAGTGCTAAGAGTTTATTGTTTTTAGAAGTAGGGAGAGGAATAGAATGCAGTCAGATCTTGAAAAGTCCTATCACTGTAATTCTCATAAAAAGATTGACATATAGGTTTAGTTTAGCAACTGATTCCACTGGTGAAAAATAAGACTGATAATCATGTTTTGCAATTTGAAGAATATTATTATATTATGTATTTTCAGGTGCAGTGGCTTCTATGTTTTGGGTTGATGCTGAGTTAGGGAGTGATATTTATCTTGATGGTAAGTTAAAATAATTTCTTTTGTTTTTAATTAAGATTTATTTTATGGTTGCGCTCATTTTGTTTATATTGCAGTTTTAATTCCTACAACATTGTTCTTCTCAAACTTGTTTAATTTTTGATGAATCAAATTTTTGTTCATAGGGGTTCTAAAGTCCTAGACAGTGATAAAACTGGACTGTTAGGTATTGCTCTCAACTCTGGTTCAGGATTTCTACTGAGACTTTTCTTTCAAAATGCTCCTCCGTAGATTGCTTGTGTCCTCCGTTGCCATGGCACACATAGTATAATGCTAAAGCTTTGTAGTTAGTCAAGAAGACAATGGAAAGATCATATTCTTGCTTTCATTTTTCCTTGAAGATAAGATTTCAGAATGTTGTACACATACATACACTATGTCAGTCTGTATAAATTTATAAGCTTGATACTACCTTCTTAGTGTAGCAACTATATTCATTTCTCCTCTTTATATTTCTTTAAACTAGTCACGTAGACTATAGGGTAAGAATCATTGAATCTAGGTTTCATTAGGCAGATATATATGTGTGTGTGTGTGTGTGTGTGTGTGTGTGTGTGTGTGTGTATGTATATCATGTAGCTTGTTTCATAGATATCACATTATACTGTTACATTTTTCAAAGTGATTTGACATATATTCAGAAATTACTGAACTAATTGATCTTTTGAGAATTTAGCTACTAGCAGAGGTTAGGAATATAATGTCCTAAGATGTCTCAGATTCTTTAAACAATAATTTAAACACTTAGAAAAGCCTCATTTTGACTGTGAAAATAAAAAGAGCCTGTCTTGTATAATTTGTCTTATTTTACTATATATTATAGAATGTGTCTTAGTTCGGACTTTAAACTTTTAAATACCAAAGAAGTTTTATTGTTGACTTAATTTTTAAATTTTATAAATGTTCTAGTTTCTTAAAAACAGAGCTAGTCATTCAATATATATTTGAAACATTTTTGTGTATTCCTGAGATTGAGTTAGTTTGCCATATTGATAAGAGAAAAAATAATTTATTGAATAGTATTTGTGAACTAAAGGATGTTTTAATTTTCCTTCTCAAGTATAGTTGCATAAAACTGATAACTTTAAAGAGTAACTAACATGTTTATTTCTTTGTAGGTATCGTAACTGTTGTAGATTCAAAGTATGGATTAAAAGTAAGTTGAGCAAATATAATTTGCTAATTGTCAAGGAGTAGGAATGGAAGAGTTGGTTGTATTGTTTTCTCTTTCTGTTAAATTTTTCTTAAGAAAAACCTTTTTCAAAATAATAGTCCAAGTAAAAGATACACTTTGATTGTGTGTATTTATATTATTATTATGTGTTTTTTTTTTTTGTTTGTTTTGTTTTTGTGTTTTGAGACAGGGTTTCTCTGTGTAGTTTTGGAGCCTGTCCTGGATCTCACTCTAGACCAGGCTGGCCTCGAACTCACAGAGATCCACCTGCCTCTGCCTCCTGAGTGCTGGGATTAAAGATGTGTGCTACCACTGCCCGGCATTATTATGTGGTTTTAAACATAGTATTTATTTTAGTCTGGTTTGGTGTTATGATAAAAATTAGAGTTATTATAATGTTTTATAATAAGGTTGTAGGGTCAGTATAAAGTTTGGATATGTGTTACTTGTCACTAGAATCCATTTCCACTACAGAAAAAAAAATCAGCTTAATAAAATATATGAGATCTTAGTTTTTGTTAAGAACTCTTAGCAAACATGAACTATAAATTAGTTTTTTTTAAACAAAATACTGATTTGTTTAATGTTGAAAAAAATAAATATTAGTGCATAATAAGAAGAGATTCTTTATTAAATGATACTCAGTTGTGCTTTTGCCAACTGCTGAGGTCTTTAAGAGTGTATTTATTTAGCCTCAACTTATAAAATGCACTGAAAATGCTTAAAAGCTTATTGCTGCATAAGATAAAATGGCACTTCCCAGATTTCAAGTGAACTGAGAAAATTCTTCAAGAAACGGAAATGTTGCCCAAGGCATTGGAGAATAAGCTTACCTCTGTCCTAGTGCCAGTCCTCCACCCCACCACCTGGCGGGCATGCGGGTTGGAACAAGCAGTCAGTTCATGGAGGCTGAGTATGGTGGTGCACACCTTTTGTCTCAGGAGTTGGGAGCTAGAGACAAGTGGATGTCAGTGAGTTGGAGGATAGCATCATCTACATAGTGAATTCCAGGCCATCCAGTGCTATACAGTGAGAACCTGTCTCAGGAAACAAATAGAATTTCTTGGGAGTTAAAAATCAGTGTTTAAACATTTGTTGGGTGTTTTACCTTTTGATGTATCTAAACTTAATTTTTATGTTGGTCCTTCTTCCAACTCTTCAATGAAATTATGTTGTGGGAAAATTTATCAAGTCTGTCCAGATGGCTATCAGTCTACTTTACTGGCCCTTTACACCCCAACTCTCAGTACCCTATTTGAGACATTTGAACCCTGTTCTAGAGTTTACAATTTAAACTTATGAATAGAATAGGACTCAAAGAAAGTTTGCAAATATTATAGTTTTACTCAGAAAAATTCTAATGGCTGTGTGTGTGTGTGTGTGTGTGTGTGTGTGTGTGTGTATGTATGTATGTGTGTGTATGATGGTCCTACTGTTTAGCCAATGTAGTCTTGAATTTGGTAGGGAACCCAGGCTGCCCTCAAATTTATAATCCTTCTTCTAGATCTCCTGAGTGCTGAGATTATAGTTGAGGGTCACCACACCTTGCTTAATAGGTTTCTTCTAAAAAGAGTAGTTGTAATTTGTTAAAAAAAAAATTGTCTTTAAACATAGATTTAACTACAGGCATTCAGAGCTGGGTAAGAGGGAGGGAAGAAGAGGAAGGGAGAGAAAGAGAGAAAACAGACTGACTTAGAATAACACATATACGTATGCGTGAGTGTGCACTTTTCAACTGAAAAAAATAATGTTAATGGCCATTTTCAAATCATATTTTAAGAAAATGTAAATGGAGATAGTAAAAAAACAAAAACCCACTAGAAAACTTAAATTTCCTCATTTTGAACTTTTTTGTTTGTTTTTTGAGACAGGGTTTCTCTGTATAGTTTTGGTGCCTGTCCTAGATCTCACTCTGTAGACTAGGCTGGCCTTGAACTTACAGAGATCCACCTGGCTCTGCCTCCCAAGTGCTGGGATTAAAGGCGTGCGCCACAGCCACCTGGCTCATTTTGAACATTTTTATAGGTATGTTTGAATTAATTTCCTCTATAAGTTGATTCACAAATTTGGGGTACATAAGATAGCAGCTAGGACATTTCATTGATTTTTTTTTTTTTTTTTTTTGTATAGACTTAACATGCTTTACCCAAAGTCAAACTCTAGTGTTTTATACTTACAGAAATAGTTTTATATATATAGTTGGATATAGAGAGGAATTACATAGAATCTTTTACTGGCATGATAGGACCCCAAAACAAAGCAGTGTTCTGAATAATGCAAACAAAGTATATGTTTAACCCCTTGCCACTTTGATAAAACCTCTTAAATTATTAAATCAATATACCTACACAAAACTGACATACTGTCAGAATAATGGAAACTTTAGATTTTCCAAGTCAGATGTCAGATAAATAACTTTGCCTTTATATAAAGAATTTGCCAACTTGTTCAATTCCTCTGGTTGCAAAGCTTGACCTCAGTAGCTGCTTGTGATTCAGAGAATTCTGAGGCAGTACAAGTAATGACAGTTGGATAATGGGCAGCAATTTAAGGGTGTCATGCTTCACAGAGCCAGCCCATCACAAGTAAAGCTGAGAAATGGTACCCTGTGGCCAGCCAGCCAAATTGAAACTGAAGTGGTAATTGATATCATAGGCTATCACTCTAATGGGATTGTCACCCATTGATCTGAAATATTCATTTTTTAATCATGGGCAAAGAATTGGACAACTTAAAATGACAGCTCTCTATTCTCAAGGCTTGACATCTAGGCACTGACATTGTTCTTTTCAGTTCTACAAATGTGACAGCATTTAATGCAATAGAATCAATAAATGAAGTTTACACATAAAAGGTCAAGTAAGAGGTTCCTTTCTGAGTCTTCTGTTGTATTGCACAAGCTATTGAAACAATTCAGTAAGAAATCAGTTTGGCTTGGAAAAGTCCAGAAAAATAAATAGACTGACATTATGTGATAATTTTTTCCAAGCTGAAACCACATTAGATGTCTAACCACTCCTTGTGAAAAAACAAAAACAACAACAAAAAACCATGCTGCTATTTCTCTCCTTTTTCTTTGTCTGATGTCTGACATCTTTGACATTGAATTTGTTTCCACTGTGGTCAGCATACAGTTCTTTCTTGGTTAATGAATTTTTAGACCATTTTGATTTATTTTCTTTGTTTGCTCCTGCTTTTTTCTTTATTTCTGCAGGAAAGAACTCCTGTAGCCCTTCTTGAAGTTGTGACTATAGTAGTAATTTATTTTTAATGATTTCTTTTTGTTCCCCATCTTTATGAGCCATAAGCCACAAATAAACATTGTATAGATTTAAGATATACAATTTGCTACCCTGATCTGTCTGTGTAGATATTCTAAAACATTGTGAAGCAATCAGAATACTAACCTTGTCCACCCACTTACATAGGTACCAGTGTTTGATCACTTGGGAAATTTCTATTATTCCATCCCATAGGCCTAATTATAGTTGCCATGCTGTAATTAGCTTTCCAGAATAAATTTCCAGAACTTACTCCTCCTGCGAAATTAGAACTTGTATACATTGGCTACCATCTCACCTCCTTATTTTGTTTGTCGTGGTAGGGCACATTGGGAGTTTGAACCTTTACTCATTGAATATGTTGGTTTGTTGGGTTCATTAGTACTAAAATTATTATTGCCTGTTTTGAAATATAAACAAAAGCTACAATCTCTAGCAGAGATGAGGAATCCTTTGGAGATAGTTGATTTTTTTTTTTAACTTTTATAAAACTTTCATTGTATGCCTGTATAGGTAGAATAGAATATCAGAATTTACATTTTTGTTATTTTACAAATGGAGGTTTGACTTATGACCAAATATTTTCTGCATAGCAAACAAGGTCTTGGCCTTTTTTGTTAAGCTTGGCTTAGGGAAGTAGAACTTTCATAAGGGAAATGTAGGGCTCATGCCCAGAAAAAGAAATGTTAATCTACATTTACTACTTTTCATATTTAGAAAGCTTTCATATGTGCATAGGCAGGGCATTTATCTCTTTCTGTAATTATCACATGTACTTGTAATCAAGTTGTACATATTGGCAGGCTTTTCTTTTGGGAGTTTTTAGAGTATTTTTGTTTTTAATCTCTTACATGTCTGGAGGTAATCAAATGTTAGTCTCTGAGTAAAAATTTATCTTAGATAAATGACTCAAAACATTGTAAGTTGCTTTGTGAAACTGCCAAGTTTTTTAAATTCCAATTAAGAAAAATTTTAAAGTCGTTAATTTTAATATCTTTTTTCCATGTTACAAAGTCACAGTCAGATACATCTATTGATAATGCATGCAAATGAAGCTTCCAGTAGAGCATCTTAAACACTATTTCAGTTTTAAAGAATGTTGTATAGGATCATCCAGATGCAGATGTATCATTTTTGACTGCTTAGTGGAAAGAGATGTGTTGCTACATGTGTATAGCATTTTTCAAATAACAGAATTTATGTGTCTATTATGTCAACAAATGGTTGTGTTAACTACAGTTCATTTATAGACTGTTCCAGGGGACGGATGATAGCTTTATTCTCTAGATGCAGAGTATATCATGCTAAATGGATTTGTTAACAATAAGAAGCCATGAATAATTATGAAAATATTAATATTACACTTGGTCCTTTGGCATGGAATAATTATTGATACACTCTATGGTCTGTGAACTCTGTAACTAGGGAGTGAGTATGTGGTTGAATTTGTAAAATTGGATTAAAAAAGGAAATGACTATGTCACTGTCATGACTTTTGTTCTGATTGGTTCTGTTGTACCTAAATGGTATTTGGTAAACCTTTAGAAGAAAAAAAGATCACCTCTGTAGTCTTAACCAAGTCTATTAAATAATCCTCAGTGTGTCTTAAATCCTAAGCTATAATAATCACCTCCCCATGAATTGTGAAACCAGCCTGAGAAAATATGATATAATTTGTACATAATTTTACATATGCTCTTATGTAATTATTAAGTAACATTCTAAATAAGACTGGTTGTACATGGCATAAAAGCTTTTAAAAAAGATTTTAAATTGTGTTCACTTTACTTCTATCAGGTGTACTTTTAATAAAAAATAATCTGGTGGTGGTATGTAAAAACAGTATTCTGTGCTGATGAGGGCATTAGATTTAAGTGTTTTTATATATGTAAATGAAAATAGCTACTTCTCATGTCATGATGCCTAAATGAGTTAAAATGTTTTAAAAGTGAAATAATTTATTTTGGTTGTGAGTCTAGCTTTTAACAGCTAAGCCATCTCTCTCTCTAGCTCCACAATTAAATATTTATAAAATTCTATTAGAATGTAAAATGTTAATATCAAGTTGTCTGTAGTCCTCAGTAGCCAGCTTTTTGTTGTGATAGAGAGTCTCTGTTGAGAGGTAAGGTGATAGGTTGAAAACATTAATTTACAGAAGACAGCCCCTGGTAACCTTATGGCATAGATGACTTCAGGATATGAATAGTATTGAGAGAAGGGCTGCTTCTGGAGATGAAAAGTACCTAATGGCCTTCTAAGTCAATTAGAGTAACTAACTAAATCTTTCTGCATTTGTATTTCATAATGGAACTTAAAGTCTCATTAAGACAAAAAACAATAGTTTTAAAGTAAAATCCTTTGTGTTGACACTAGATTTTTGTATTGTATTATAGTAATTGTTTTAAAATTTTGTTTTGTTCAGCATTTAACTGAAGAAAAACCTGATGGCCTTGTCAATGAAGCTACTAGGTATTCATATTTAAAGCTTATATTGATTGCTAACCAGCTAGAAGAAGATAAAGTAACATAAAAACAAACAAACAAACAAAAAACCTGAAAAACAATATGAAGATAGTTAAGGCAAGCTTACTTTCTTTTCTTCCCACACATTATTGCTATCTACCCATCACAGACTCATAACTAGCATTTTATTTAAACCATTTATATTGTGGGGATAAATGAATGGTGGGCACAGGACGTAGTTGATTTTGATGAACTTAGAAGATTCTTAACATTTAGAAGCATTTTATTTTCATGCCACTTCTCTGGAATTGAAGATGGTTAATTTGCTCCCTTAGACACTGCCTCATTCCTCACTTGGTACTCAGTACAGAGGAACAAATACTGAAAGACTTTGACTTGGCACTTAAAATGATTTTTAATAACTTCTGTATTCTTAATTGTTTTGTCTGTAGACTTACAAGTATTTAAATTAGTTTCCCTACCCTAAGCATTTTTTCACTAATGGGATGTAGGTTTTGAAACCAAATGTGCTGCTAGGCTTAAGAATGAGGTCTCCTGGGATTTGCTACAGATGATCCCAGCACAGGACATAAAGACTGTGAGCAAATGAGTCCTTGTTATCTTGGAGTTTGATAATTCTTTTGTAGCCCTTCCTAAATATTGTGTTGTTGTATAATTGTGATTTAAATTAAAATTAATTTAAATAGGATTATAACTTTTTCCTCACAAAATGGTTATTATAGAAAATATACATAAGTCAAATAGAAAATATCAGAAATTTGTGAAGTTTATGAAAGATTAAATGGAAGGTCTCCAACTTAAAGACTGTAGCTGTTAATATTTGGAAATGTGTGCATTCTGTCGTTCGCCACATCAACTTAAACAGAAGTAGGATTACGATACACAGTCCGGAGTTATTTTTTTCAATTTTGCTTGTGTTCTTATATTTATATCTTAACAGAAATAGAAACTAGTAGTTTAGTGATTAGAATTTCCTGAAGAATTGAGAAAAATAATCTGTTATGTAGCATTTTATCAGTTAAAGTCTTTAACTGGGATTTCTGTGTATCTCTTTTACAACAATAATATTCATAGGGAAGATATTTATACAAGATCTTGATATATATTTTTAAAGTATATTAATATAAAGCAAATTTTTAATGTTAAGTGAACTTTTTCTCTGTATTTCTTTGAAACTCATGGTAAATTTTGCAATTTTTATCAAATAGGCTATCCTTATTCCTGTCATAAGGGATATCTGAATTTTATACTTTTCTTTAATAACACACACTCACACATACACCATGAATTGAAAATTATTCTCTGATTAAAAACTCTGGAGGCTTATCTTTATAGAATTAGTAACAAATAATTTTTGGATGAGCTTACATAGTGATATATGAAATTCTTCTGTAGAATGAGTAGATTGGGAATAAACTGAACCCAAGCTAGTTCTTAATTGAAATGTTGTTTCTAACATTTTTGTGATTTCTTAACATTTTTCTTCTGATACTTGTTCTTTGCTTTTTTAGGCAAGTTGCTTTGGCAGACATGATTCTTATCAATAAAACAGACTTGGTTTCAGAAGAGGAGCTAAACAAATTAAGAACAACTATCAGGTACAGTAGACAGCAGTTGACTATTGTATATTAAAAGCCAGAAGAAAGAATGTTGGAGGAGATAGGTATGTTTACCTAAGTGTGTCAGTCTGTACATATATTACACAGCACCCCATCTTTATGAACTGTTTTTATATGTCAATTAAAAATAAACCTAATTCATTTTTAAAGAACAGTTAAAATTATAAGTATGTTAAATGCCTTCAGATCTAAATTTTAATATGTAAAATATTTTTTATGATGACTGTTGCTCTATAGGAACATGAAATAAGATTCAAGGTTGACTGACTTCAAGGATCATTAAGGAATCACATATATTATTCTTGACTAATTGACTGTTAAATAAATAGGAATGTATGAAATAATTCACCAGTGCTTGCAAAACAAAATGCAGAATTTTTAGGCTGATATTCTAGGCCCACTAACTCCCTTTATAAATTTTCATTTCCTGTCTTTTCTTTGACTCTTTCCTAAGGTCAAGCCTCCATAACACCCTAAGATGGTTAATTCACTTTTTCATGTATGTGTCTTTCCAGGTCCCACCTACTCATAATGTTTTCTCAATTGCTGGTTTCTGAGTCCATCCCCTCCTTTATAATATATAACATTATATATTTTCATCTGTAGAGCCTATTTTCTCTTTTCCTCCCATTCCTTTTTTTTTTTTTTTGGTTTTCGAGACAGGGTTTCTCTGTGTAGCTTTGCGCCTTTCCTGGAACTCACTTGGTAGCCCAGGCTGGCCTCAAACTCACAGAGATCTGCCTGGCTCTGCCTCCCGAGTGCTGGGATTAAAGGCATGTGCCACCACCGCCCAGCTTCTTCTATTCCTTAATGAAGTCTTCCTTACTCAAATTTTGTCTCTTCCACTTGAATTCTCCTTGATTTTATTGGTTTCCTTAATTGTCAACAATGATTTGTATTCCAGCTTGCCTTATATCTACATTGCCTATGTGCACAACTAATTAAAATAGAATAATATGAATCATACTGTTATTAATAAATAGCCATCAAAATTATTTTGGAGAGTTCCATTCCTTTTGAAACCAAAGGTGGACTTTTCAAATGAGGGTGAAGTTCAGGGACTGTGTCTTGAATTATTTTGTAAGACCTAAATTAGACACTGCCATATATTTCAGTAACTTTCCCTATTGGTCACTTTTAGTGACTATAGAGTTTTCTATAATGGATTAGCACTAGCATATTTAATAAAATTTTTATTGACTTTACATGTTGATTATAGTACCACTAGTTTATATAGTATATGCTATAAAACTGAATCAAAAATATATCTCATTAAAGAGGTCATTTGTAGTGATTATGATTACAAGAGAAAGACATTTATACTTTTTCTTTTATATTTTTCTCTTATTTTAATAATAATGTCCTTAGGTTTCACTATGAAAAGTAATGTCTCCTGTAGAAGGCAGGTAATATTATATAGTGCTTAGGAATATGGAATTGAAGTCTACTTTGGTTGTAATCCTTGTTCTGTTTCTCACTGTTCTTAGGGGTTTTATTTAAGCTTCTTAAACATCATCTTCAAAACAAGATTTAAACCTATCCTATAAGTTTGCTTTAAGTGGTGCAGGAGACCTTTGAAATTGCTGGTGAGCCATGCAGAGTGCCTGGCACTTAGTAAGTGTACAGGAGACCTGTGAAATTGCTGGTGAGCCATGCAGAGTGCCTGGCTCTTAGTAAGAGTACAGGAGACCTGTGAAATTGCTGGTGAGCCATGCAGAGTGCTTGGCCCTTAGTAAACACTTCCTGAGCTGTTACTACAATGGAGATTAGCTTCTTTGAAGAGAAGATTAAGACTCTTGTTAAGTAGTTCAAAAGTGAGACTTACCTCAGAGTTATTGTACACAAGAAGGCTTACCCGTGAGAACATACCCAACAAGCAGCACAGACTTTGGATATGTATCTGTAAAGAAAAGATAATTAATCCTCTAAAAATACATTGGTGTTCACGGTGTTTCAAGGAATTAAAGTGTCTTTTGTGGCATACAAAGGGGACCATTTTCCTTTATTTTGTGTTCTGTAGTCACCATTTCTACAAAGTATATGGGTTAAAATTGACTGTCATGCAAAAGTTTTTAGTATACAAGAACATTAGGAATCCCTGCTTCTTATGAATCATCTTTTTTCTTCCTTTTCTTTTTGGCAGTGCTGGGGTTAAACCTAGGAGTTTTGTGCATGCTAGGCAAGCACTGTACCACCAAGTCACATGCTATGCAAAGACTGTACCACTGAGTCACATCCTTACCCCTTTCCTAAAGTGAAGGACCTTTTATAACTGAGAGTCTTGCCTAGCCTTCCAGTTGTATGGCAGGCTTTGAGTAGCAAGTTTTCTTAAATGCACAGCTAGATTATGCTAGATTTGTGGTTTAAGAGAAAGAATCTAATCCATAAAAAAATGCAAGTTTGTTTTTCAATTTTTACTAGTTCTGGTTACACTTGTATCTGTTTACTTTTATTTTAGGAATGATTGATTTTGTATGCTTTTTTAAAAAGTTACCATTTTTTTTAACCTTTCCTTTTGGTTTTTATTTCAGATCAATAAATGGACTGGGGAAAGTTTTAGAAACTCAAAGATCAAGGTACTTTTTAAAGTTATTACTAGGACTGAAGGTACATGTCAGTCGGGAGATTGTTGCCTAACATGAATAAGGCCCTGGAGTTGACTGCAGCACTCATAAACTGTGCATAGTGCACATACCTATAATCTCAGCACTTTGGATATATAGGCAGGAGGCTAGAAGTTCAAGATCAGCCTTGACTATGTAGGAAGTTCAAGGATGTGCTGGGCTACATGAGGTGGAAGGAGGGAGGAAGAAAAGAAAAAAAAATATTATTAATACCAACAACAAGTAACTTAGCCTTTAGTTATTAAAAATTGATAACTTGATTGTGATGTAATAAAGACATAGATGCATTAAAGTCAGACCTAAATATTGTCTGAATGCTCTTTACGAATTAATTTGCTATATTTAGTTAGTACCTTTGCTAAGAACTACACAGCTATGATACATAAATCTGGGAAAGCATATTCAGGAATCTTTTTGTTGTTGTTGTGTAGCTAGAGTTTTCCGCCTTGCCACAGTCAGGACAAATCTTTTCACTGCCAGTCCACAGCGCTCAGACCAACAAGTAAACACAGAGACTTATATTGCATAAAAACTGTATGGCCGTGCAGCTTCTTGCTAACTGTTCTTATGCCATGTCCTAGATGTCTCACATGCTGCTGTAGACCAGGCTGGCCTTGAACTCTCAGAGATCCACCTGGCTCTGCCTGCCTAATCAGTGTTTGGATTACAACAGAGCATGACAACACCACACATTGTGGCCCTGTAGTCTCAGTATTTGCAGGAATCTCTGTTAAGTTTTAAAGGCCTCATAAGTTTAGGTCTGTTTTTAATACTTTAAAACCTTAGTGTTGCAAGAAACTGCAATAAGAATACATGGATTTTTTTATGTTTAATTTTAATGCATCTCTTTATTTACATCTTCTAATAGCTTCATGTAGTTCTGTTCATAAAGATGTGCATAATCTTCTGAAATAGTTGTACTCTTTTAAAAACCTCTGTGACCTGTACTTTTGTAGATTGAACTGTTTTCCATTGAATGCTGCATGATTTCAGAAAAGTTCAGTGCAAGGGTATTTTGTTAAGCTCATGTTGGAAACAAGAGTGACTTAGTAGCCAATAGACCCTTTTGAGACACAGCTGGCAGTGTAGTGCCACCCAGACTCTAGCTGAGAGAGTCTTCCATTGTCAAATTCAGAAGAAGCCTTAGCTGTGTGGCTTGCTGCAATAGCAAAGATTAGAGGTGCTGACAGACTGACAGAAGTGTGAGGCAGTAACAGAGGCAGCTGCTCTGAGCATGTGTGCAGCTGGAGAATGAATTTGGTAGGCATTTGCAGGCGCCCCAAATGCCTTTGGTGTGATCCTGCTATCCATGCGCTTCCAGATTTTTCAACTCTACTGTAGAAGTATGATATCTAACACATGCTCTGAGCCATTCCTCAGTATGTCTTCTTCCTATCACAGTCTATATTTGTTTTTGCCTTGATTTTCTTTCCTTTCTAAATGACAGATATCTTCGTAACACTTAAATTAGCTTTTAAGAATCATACCTATCAGTAATGGTGTTTCTGTTGTGACAGCATGTATTCAGTTCATATTTTCTTTATTTCCACTTTAAAATTATTTATGTTCTAAATAAAGTTCCCTCTTTATTAGCTTATTGTGTAATGGTTTCATTCATCATGTATTTGTAACATTTGCTCTCTTACAAGAATATTAATCATGCAGTGTTTATTACTTAAGAATGAGGGTGCAAGTGAAGAAAATCTTTATCTTCTTGTTCTTCATTATCTGCTGTTGGCAGTGGATCTGAGACTAAAATAACATGTCCTTACTGGGAACACTGGAGTTAAGTTAAAGACCTTGTCCATGAAGATCAGCTATGCGTAGGAGTCTTATTATTGGGTCATGAATCTTACGTTAAGTATTTCCCCAAATTCCTTGAGATATATGGCAACTTGAGCTTCCTAGTATAGAAACTAGAGATTTAGTTCTTAGCAAAATAATTGGAGTCATTATTTATTTTTACCATTTTAATCCCGTTAGTATTTTGAGGTTGGCAAAAGCGAAAGTGCTATAAGCATGTATAAGCAAAAGCTCACCTTGACTTTGTAAAAACAGGAGTAAGAATCATGTGTGGGGTTGTCTTACTGGCAGTGTTTAAGTGGATTGGCAGGCAAGTACTAGTTCTAAGGGCTGCATAGACTTCCGAAGTAGGAGTGGACATTGGATGGCATGCATTTTTATCTTTTCTGGACTTTTTAAATTTTAGAGATTCAAGTGAATTGAACAGAGGAAAATCAAAATGCAGCTGGTCAATAATAAGTTAACCATTTCAATTTTCCACTGGTTCTAGGCATTTCAGGTTGGGTTCAGGAATAAGGGACAGTTACAAGTTCTTTTAAGACACTGATCATTTGGGAAAAACTGAGAAGTGAACAAGCAAAAAGCAACACCTTAGATATTCTTAACATATCACAACAGAAATATTGTCTGCACAGAGTTCTATAAGAATAAGAAGGCAGAGAAATGACCATTCAATTTTTCTTGATGAAGAGTCGGGAAAACTTAACTAGGAAAATGATTTGATTAGAGTCCTAAACAGTGAATGGATGTTTTTCCAGATTGCCTGGAGTACAGGTGATTTTTCCAGGTGTACAGAAACCTTTATTTCAAAGATACTATTTTAGAGTGACTAGGACACATGGCTGCATGAACTGAGGGGAAAGATATAGCAGTCTTCCATAAAGGACCATGAATGCCATGACACGTGGGATTTTCTGTCGGCAGCAAGGAGTTACTAAAAGATTTCACAGCAGTGAGACACTTGAGGGGTGGACTCACTGTGGTCTAGTGTCTGAAGTTTACGGCATACAGGAAGGTTGGAAAGACTTGGGTAGAGTAGGATGGGTGTGGGTTTAAAAAGGGTAATGAGAATGTTTGGAACCTTAGTGCTAGAGTTTAGCACCAAGTTTTTGGAAATAACGGTAGCTGAGTGGACCTGGTGAACCCTGTGGAAAGACTCACTGAGTTAGAAAAGATGGCTAGGAGGCACTCTCTAAAGTTGCAGCTGCAGGCTGTCTAAGACAGTAGGAGAAGAATGAACTTTTGAGGGTTTTTTTCCTTCTTTGATTTATTTCCCTATTTAATTTAAAATAATAATGTTTTTTTGATCTTACTGTTTGAATGTCTTGGAAAATATCTGATATTTTTATTTCTGAAGGAAGAAATTAAATGAACATAATCAATGCCATGAAAATTTTTCTAGTCATGTTCTCACCCTGGTGGTTTGACTCCTTTTGGTATTTTTTGTATGTATTTTGGTTGTTGCTGGAGGGCTTCTCTCCAGGTTCCCCAAGCCCTGCAGTCCCACAATCCACTTATAAAATAATCACTCAGACGCTTATATCACTTATAAACTGTATGGCTGTGGCAGGCTTCTTGCTAACTGTTCTTTTATCTTAAATTAACCCATTTCTATAAATCTATACATTGCCACATGGCTGGTGGCTTACCAGTGTCTTTCTTTACATGCTGCTTGTCCTGGCAGTGGCTGCAGTGTCTCTCTTCCTTCTTCCTGTTTCCCCAGTTCTCTTCTCTCTTTGTCCTGCCTATACTTCCTGCCTGGTCACTGGCCATCAGTGTTTTATTTATATAGAGTGATATCCACAGCATTTGGTATTTAGGATTGATTCCATGGTTTTACATAGGCTTTGTCAAGGTGCTGTACTTCCAGCCCCAGAGTCCTAGTATCCCCACCACCACCACCAGACAGGGTCTCACTATATAGCTGTCCTGAAACTCATTATGGAGACCAGGCTGGCCTCAGACTCACAGAGATCCACCTGCCTTTGCCTCTCAAGTGCTGGGATTAAAGGTATACACCACCATGCTCAGCTTTAGAGTCCTAGTATTTTTTTTTATAATTTATTTATTTTATGTACATTGGTGTCTTATCTATATGTATGTCTGTGTGAGGGTGTCAGATGCCCTGGAACAGGAGTTAAAGACAGCTATAAGCTACCAAGTGGGTGCTGGGAAATGAACCCAGGTCCTCTGGAAGAACAGCCAGTGCTCTTAACCACTGAGCCTAGTATTTTTATATTATCTCTCTCTAGTCCTAGTATTTTTCTATTACATATTTTATTATAAGAAGAAATTAAAGAATTGGGAAAATCCCAAAGGCATTTGGAATGTTTGTAAAGCACTGTCCATGTGTTACTTCTTTTATTTGGGGTCATAGTTGCTTAGAAAAGGTTATTTAGATCATTTTTAACTCTAAAAATATTTTAAAGCATGTGGAGTTATAATTGAAGGACAATCAGAAGTGGAAAGGAAAACTCCTTTTTTTTTTTTTTGAACAAGTAATTATTTATTTGTTTGTTTGCCTGATCTTTACCATTCAGCTACTTTTAGGAATTTTAGGTAGAATTCTCTTTTTTTTTCTAGCCTGTCATTTCATGTACCTACCTAAATGTAATATGCTAGTTTTTAAAAATATTTATTTTTATTTTGTATGTAGGATTGTTTTGCCTGCATGTGTGTATGTGTACCACATGTGTGTCTAATACTCATGGAGGTCAGAAAACAGCGTCAGATCTCCTGAAACTAGAGTTTCAGGCAGTTGTGAGCCACCGAGAAGTGCTGAGAACCAAACCCAGGTCCTCTGTAAGAACAGCAGATGCTTTAACCATTCAGCTCTCTCTCCAACTCCAAGGCTGATTATCTTTATGCTTACATATTTTGATAAAGATCCTTAGAGATTTTTCTTTTTGAGACAGGGTCTCATGTAGCCCAGGCTGACCTTGAACTCAGTCTGTAGCCATGGATGTGCTGCTTCAGATCCTTTTATCTACCTCCTCAATGCTGAGATTTTAGACCTGTGCCACTGTGCCAATTTGAAATTTTATTCTTAATCAGTTGGATATATTTCACAAGTTTTTCAGCTGTTTAAATGCATTTCCTTTCTTTTAGAGTTCATCTCTCAAATATATTAGATCTTCATGCCTATGATATTCTCTCTGGAATAAGGTATGTTTTCAATATATTGGTCGTTATTTATGTAATGTGTTTTATTCCTGTTTCCTATTATTTAAGATGCCATTTCTTTGATATACAAGTTTGTTCTTTGTATTATTTTCTGAATAAAAAGAAAATCTTAATTTGTAGCACAGGCTGGCCTTTAAACTTGTCATCGTCTGCCTCAGCCTCCTAAGTACTGAGATTACAGGCATGTACCACCAAACTTGGCTCATAAGATCATTTCTAATTATGATCATGAAAGCTGTATCTACAGAAATTATAATGTAAATGATAACTAAGCCTAGAAACTCACCAGTAGTTTTGTACCAACCATTACAATACTCTAAAAAAAAAAATTCATGAAATACATGGAAAAATCTAACTGACTACTCTCACAGACCATTCCCTTCCCCTTAGCAATAGTCTTCTGTTTCTTTTTGGAGGGATCCTTATGATAAGAGTTGGAAAAATTTATTCTTGGACATCAGTGCTTTGTTGTTGTTTTGTTTTCTTTTGTTTTGAGGTAGGATCTTGCTATGTAGCTTTGGCTGGCCTAGAACTTGCTATGTAGACTGGCAGGCCTGAACTCACATAGATCTGTCTGCCTCTGCCTCTAGAGTACTAGAATTAAAAGCATGTGCCAAAGTGTCCACCTCAGTTATTTATTTACTTTTCTAATTGTACTAAGAATATATAACATAAGATCTTTTTAAGTTACAATATAGGATTGTTAACTTTAGGCATGATGGTATATAACACAGACTTGTAAAATTCATTGAATGAGAGGTCCTTATCTTTCTCTCTTGGAAACCAATATATTCAAGTGCCTGCTTCTATGGGCTGTGGTATTTTGTCCTTCAGTGACAGATGGCAGGATTTCCTTCTTTTTAAAGTCCACTTACATATACACAAACATGCATATACACAAAGTACACACATTTATTTTATCTATTCATCCAAAAATAAACATTTAGGTTGTTTTCACATCTTAGCTATTGTAAATAATGCTTATAGTATCTTTCAAGTTTCATATGTGTCTACTCAATATCATGAAAATAGATACTTCTCTGAGTATTTTTCATTAGTAAGGCTGTTATTCTTATGAGTAGGTATAGTGAGTGTTTCTATACTTGTGAGCTACAAGTAGGCACCCTGTCCCCATGGCTTTAGTATTGTTCACCCTTTAAAACAGCTTCTAAAATAACCCATGAGGACATGACATGGTATTTATTGGACCTCTTTATCTTATAGAGAATTTTAATTCCTGTTTACTGTGATTTTTAAAAATGGGACTACTTCGGTGCCTAGATGTGTGGAATATGCAAGGCAGCTATTTCCTCATGTTTTAAATGGAAATCCAGAGAGGTAGCTTTGTCATCCTACAAGTCAAGGACTAGAACTAGTCATTCTAGAAGTTAAGTCCTCAGTAGAGAGCTACTTCCACTCATTGCTTCTAGTGTTGGACTTTTAGAGTCACCCAGTAACAAATTAAAATGCCCATTGCTGGAACACCTGAACAAAATCTACTCCGCTTTTCTTGGTCTAGTCAGTAGGACGATAGGAATGCTTGGTATATGTAAATCACTTATGACTGTATGTTCATTTAAATACATTCCTATGTATATGGTGTGGTCAGAGCTCCTGATTGTTGCTTTCCACAGTGTGAAGTTTTCCTGACCCATTTTCCTGCTATACATTTTGAGCACTCGAGAGTTTTTTTTTTTATGCTAAATGATGATTGCATATGAAACTGCCTCTACTGAATGTACCAGGCTCTGCTGACTCCCCATGGGAGGCCTTACCTTGTTGGAGGAGGAAATGAGGGGTGGGTTGTGTGTGTGTGTGGGGGGGGAGGCTGGAAGGGTGGGAGGAGGGAAGAGAGGGGGATCTGTGGTTGGTATGTAAAATGAATTAAAAAATTCCTTAAGAAAAAAAAAAGAAACATGAAAATCATTAGGAATTGCACTGGTTATTTTTCACACAAAAGATTCTGATTAATAAATTTCAGGTTTTAGTAGTATATGCTTGTCCACTAGACTAGAGTATAGTTCCTTTTCTTTTTATGATAGGACTAAATTAAGGGCACACAATTCTGAGACTTACTAGGAACTAATCCTAAATGTTCTTTGTTAATTTTTTTTTTGACGTTTTACTTGCAAGTGAAGTTGTATGTACTCACTGTCTGACAACACTGAAACGTGATTTTCCAACCATTTTCTATTTTCCTTCTGGGTTTGATTAAGAGCAGTTATAATGTTTTAGTAATACTTAAAGGAGTATGTGCGTAATGTTTTCCCCCAGTTGTAGATAAGGCTTTCTTTTTGCTTAGCTGTTAAACAGAAGATGCCTGTCCTAAGCAACCAGCTGGGAAGGATTTAATTTGACACTTTCTCCCTACCAAGACCCCCCAGTGTGAGTCATTCCTTCCACAATGGTTCCTACAGCCTAAACTTGCTGTTACTAATTTACCCCTCACTGTGCTTCAAGACAACATCTGCAAAGCTCCTCCCCTTCCTCTGCCCTGTCACCATCACTGTCTAAATGTGTGCTCCAGTTGTTGTGGTAGTAATTTGTTCTGTGTATTGGTCTTCTGGCTCTTCTCATAACAGAACGATGCATTCTTCAGATTCTGACTTAATTTTTTCTCTCTTTCTTTCTTCCTTCCTTATTTATTTTATTTTTTGAGACAGGCTCTCGCTATGTAGCTCTGGCTGTCCTGGAACTCCCTATGTAGACAAGGCTGGCTTTGAATTCACAGAGATCTGCCTGCCTCTGCCTCCTGAGTGCTGGGATTAAAGGTGTGCATCACTATGCCTAGCTTCATTTTTTTCTTAACTGGTAACTGACTATATAGGAAATTTGTACTTGGATTCTACATGTCCTTTAATAATATATATATGTACATCCTATGGAAACCCTTAACAAAGGAAAATTTACATTCCTAACTTTTTAAAGCTATCAACATATTTTCCTATCAGGAAGCATGGGAATGAAGAAACTTGGAGCACTACAAAATGGCCATGCATATATTTCTAAGCCTGTTGAAATTATTGTATTAACCTACAGGGATTTTAAAGAAATCTACTGACATTTAACAATCAAATGTTGCTAAAATATTAGTTTTTCTCTTCATTGTATGATACGATGTGATTGGGTATACATTTAAAAGCATTTTTTATATCTTAGATCTGTCAGCTTTTCTCTGCATATATCTTAGATCTCTCAACTGTTATATACAGATATTGATTGCATATATGTATAAATTTAGAATATATGAAGAGTAAGTAAGTTGGAACTTTGTGGTAGACTCAATTATGAAATGTTTGTTCCGTAATTGGCCTTGTGTCTTTGGGTAATGGATAATATTAAATCAGAAGTGTACTGATCTTTGAATCTGTAATTGGTTGTTCTTAGTTTACAGAAAAAACTTCAGCATGTGCCAACAGCACCCCACCTTGATCAGGTAAAATTAAAAATTTAAAGTGTCTCTTTCAACTAAGTTGGTTCTACTTAGGATACTTCTTACTAGATCTCTTTCTAAAATAGTATCGATTAGCTTGGCAGTTTTCAGAGTTTTACATGTCTTTGGAGGTGTGTAATCTAGTTAAACAGGAGAATTTGTCACGTGTTAAGAACATTCTAATCGTCCATGTGTCCTGATATTTTAGAAAGTCCTGTATTGAAGCTTATTTTGACGAGAATTTCTACCTAAATGAAACCTGGAGGTTCTATCTGCTTTCTGCTTAACCTGTATTTAAAAATTGAATAGAGAAAATAAAGGATGGCTTATTTAAATAAAAACTGACCTGAATTTTACCTTCAGTGGCACTATAAATTTGAACTCTGGTTTTTGTGATCCCCAGGATGATATTTAAGATGCTCGGAACAGGGGGTTGGGGATTTAGCTCAGTGGTAGAGTGCTTGCCTAGCAAGCACAAGGCCCTGGGTTTAGTCCTCTGCTCGGGGTGGGAGCGGGGGGTTGGGGGAAGATGCTAGGAACAAAGTTAATAGGTTTTCTCTAATCCATGTTTCTCCTAAGCAAGTCTTAGAGGGTAGAACTTTAGGGCGACTCCTTGACTTCATTTAAAGCAGTAAGAGTACTTATGAGTGAATTGTGTGCCTGGCTCCTCTGTCTACAAGCTGTAACTGAGTTCTCAAGTCTTTATCATTTGTGTTTTTTTTTTTTTTTTTTTTTTTTTTTTGAAGGTTTCTTGTTAGTTTGGCTTTCTGGACCTTTGTAGACAGGTGGCTCGAATACAGAGATCATGCTTGTCCGAGTGATTAAGCAT
The DNA here is from genome assembly GCF_004664715.2 of Peromyscus leucopus. Lineage (NCBI taxonomy): Eukaryota > Metazoa > Chordata > Mammalia > Rodentia > Cricetidae > Peromyscus > Peromyscus leucopus. Next base: position 18,713,360 of record NC_051063.1, on the reverse strand, counting down.
GCACCACCACCGCAGTCTTTATCATTTGTTGCCGATAAACAGTCATTTGTGCATTTGCCTTCATGTTCATAGGGGCTGTTCCACTTATGTTCATGGCATGTTTCTCCAAGATTGTAACATTCATTACCTCTAAAATGAGTAAGTGAGAGAAATAGTAAGTCCTTGGCAGTGGAATTTTAGAGGCAATTCAGTGATTGTGGCATTCAGTAGCAGTCCTAGGATGAGGTTTAAGCACATTCTTACTCAGCTCCTGGGTTCAAGATATCACATTAGGAATCTGGGATTAAAAGAGGAAGAAAATGGAGTCCTCACAAGAACCTTATGATGGCTGGTATCTACATTCATGGTATCCTGAATGCACCCCATCGTGGTATTTATAACATCATGCAGTGTGATTTGAAATGCTTCCCCCTTGAATTACTCTACAGATTCTTTAGAAATAGTTGTTCATTGCATAGCGTAGGATTTGATATGTAATAGCATCTCAGTGAATAATTGTCAAAGGAATGAAAAGCTGAGATTCTCAAACAGTGGTGTAATTCAGAATCACTTCAGATACTCCATAGTTCCCCTCAAATCTCCAGAAATGAGGCTTGGGCACATATATATTAATCATAGTTTAACATTTTACTATGAATATTTTCAGTGCTAGGCAAAAGTAAGGAGACTAAAATGGATCTCCTGTATACATCATTTAGTTTAAACAGTGTCCAGATTTTGCCAATTTTATTTCATCTGTCTTCCCAACATTCCTTTGCTAGAGTTTAACATACATATTTTTAAATAGTAAATTTCAGACATATATAAAAGTAGAATTGCATAAAGAACCTGTATATACTTATGACTCCTGCTGCAGTGTGTTGAAGCAAAACCCAGACATTACGTCATTTCTCCAGTAAATAGGGCATGTCTGTTTTTGTTAAAAATCAACGTGAGTCTCTGATACACTGCCCTGCTTTAAATGCATAAACATAGGGCAAAGGAATATTCTAGACAAAGAGTCCTAGGACTCCAGCATGAACCCTTTTGTTGGTTTATTGGGTCAGAGTTGTAGAGGAGGAACTGCATCTCTTCTTCACTCACTGCAAGGTCAGGGTCAAGGTCCCCATCATAAGGCAGATTAGCAAGAAGAAAGCATACAGTTTTACCTACTTAGTTTATGTGATATGGAAGCCTTCATAATGCAATCCTTAAAAACTGGTTAAACCTGAATGTTTCTGTGTTAGGTTTGATTAATAATAGAGAGTTGTGGAGGGATAAGATAGGAGAAAGAATATGGCCTAACAATACTAAATTGGAAGATTTAGCACAAGTTCATTTGTTTAGACTCTTCTTTGTGACTTTTATCTTCAGACATAAGTGGTGTGTCTATCCTCTGCTCCAGGGACTTGGATCTGACTAGGATGGTGAGAGAATGAGGAAAAGACAGACACAGGCTGTCAGAAAGAAACAGAAAAGCTGGGGTTGGGTGGTCTGGTCTCTTGACTGAAAAAAACTTCAACATGCCAGAAGCTCAGGGTTTATTTTATAGAGTTGAACAGAATTTATGGTTTACAGCATGATCAAGAAGACAAGTTTAGCTAATTTTGGTGGGAGCAGTCTCTGTAGGGGGCAGACCTCAGACCATAAATATCTGGTTATGGTGGATATTCTCTGCACACACTGTCCACACTTGGTCCCCCAAACAAGGCTTTGCCATTCCTCTGAACCTGAGGTGGTGCCCTGACATGGCTGAGCCTTTGTCAGCAACACATATTCACTCAGGACTTCACTCACTCAGGGTTTCCTCCCTTCCCTACAGATAAGGATGCTCTTTTCTTCTTGGCACTTCTCACATGAGAATTGTAAGATCAGTTACAGGGGAAGCTCAGGAAGGCAGTCCCTTGTTTATGGCTAGGGTCAAGGAAAAGGCAGACCGGGTAGGGTGGGTGAGAGTGGCTTTCTTGTTTTTATTTTTCAAATGCCAAAGTGCTATATTTTGGGCTAGAATCTTGTACTGGTTACTTTTCTTGTCGCTTTAACAAAACACCTGACGCGAGCAACTTAAGAAGAAAGGATTAATTTTGGCTGACAGTTTGAAGTGTGGAAGTCATGGCTTGCAGGAGCATGGGGCAGCTGGTCACATTGCATCTGCAGTCAGGAAGCAGAGAGAGATGCATGCTGGTGCTCAGCTTGTTCTGTCCTTTTTCTTCCTTTGCTGTAGCCTGTTGGATAGTACCTGCACGTCCAGGATGGGTCTTCCGCCACTTAAACCTTGCTGCAAACGTGCTTAGTGGTTTCCATAGTGGTTTTTTAAATTTACTTTTATTTTATGTGCATTGGTGTTCTGTCTGCATGTTTGTCTGTGTGAGGGTGTGGGATCTTTTGGTACTGGAGCCACAGAAAGTTTTGAGCTGCCATGTCATTTCTGGGTATTGAATCCAGGTCCTTTGGAACAGCAGCCAGTGCTCTTAACCAGTCCCAGTCACCTAAATCCAACTCTCCAGCCCCTCCATAGTGTTTCTAAATCTAGTCAAATGACAATGAAGGTTAACCATTACATCTGTCCTTAACCTCATCCAAAGCTTTACGAAAGGTAGTATTTTTCATATAAAGTAAATCATTCGGGTTTTAGTGTGTAATTCAGTGTTATTTGTACACACACACACACACACACACACACACACACACTCGTCCATGTGTACAAACACCTACCTTTATATCTCCTACTCAGATCAATATAATAAGTATCTAAAAATGTAATCTTATTATTTAGTAATAATAAAAATGTAAGTGGTGGCGCACGCCTTTAATCCCAGCATTTGGGAGGCAGAGCCAGGCGGATCTCTGTGAGTTCGAGGCCAGCCTGGGCTACCAAGTGAGTCCCAGGAAAGGTGCAAAGCTACACAGAGAAACCCTCTCTCAAAAAACCAAAAAAAAAAAAAAAAAAAAAAAAAAAAAATAAATAAAAAAAAAAAAAAAAAGTAATATTATTTAAGTCTTCTTATTTAATAAGACTGTTTAGAAATTCATCTACAAGAGAAGTCCCTTATGCACCTTCTGGTCCAAGAAAGGGCAGTTGCCATTCTGACTTGAATACTAAAGAGAAATTTTGAACTAGTAGGGTTTTGTTGGCTGGTTGGCTGGTTTCTATGTTTTTTATTTTTGTTTGTTTGTTTTAGTAGATACAGTGGAAGGGGACAGGTAATCCAAACATTGAAAAGTGAGAACGTTTGTCCCAGAGAAGCAGGCTTTTAGTGCAGAAGTCTTTTTAGGTGACTGGAGGTTTGTTCTAAGTGTTGTGGTATAATTTGTAAGGCAAAGAAGGCTTACACTGCTGTGTGTCAGTGTTAGAGAGGCAGGACTTGTCTTTGGGATCTAGAGACCAAGCATGAAGATGCTATCCCATGGAGTGAATACCTGTGTACAAACAGGGTAAAGCATGAGCTATCTGCATATGAATGAGTAAGAAGAGGGAAGAATGGTGGGAAGTGGAGACTAGCTAGAAAAATCTCGAGGACATAGATTTGAATGAGAATGCCACATGCTCAGCTTGGCATTTGGAGGTAGAAAATACCACAGAGGCAAAGAGCATTAAAGGCTGGAGCATGGAGACAGAGGTACTGAGTTTGACTGCATTGCTGAGTTGGTTTTTCAGATGAAGAAACCATGTAGAAGTTATTGCATAGTAGATCTTATTTACATAAGATATAAAACAGAATCTAGTAAGTTAACTGAGAAAATAAGTCAAACCAACAAGCCAGAATTACTGTTAATTTTATTTTAGGGGAATTTCTTTATTAGGCTTTAGTTTTCTGAATTATTGCCTCATTTTTCTGCTTTTGTGTCATTAGCCATGAGAAAAGACAGTTTTAGATTCCAAGCAGAAATAAATTTCAAAATCTAGTCTGAAGGTGGTAATACCTAGGATATGCTATATATGAGTTATTGAAGCTTTATTCCTGAGAAATAGTTACTGTGATTCACCTTTTTTTATTTTGCATTATTCCTTGTTTAATCCTAATGATGAGCTGGGGTGGGAATAAGCCCAAGTGACAGTCTATGGTTAGTTTTATTTGTAGAAGCAATCTTGAATTCTGACTTTTTATCACAATTTATAGCTTTCATCATTTTTGAGTTTTTCTCATATGAAAAGAGTTTAATTGGTTTGAAAAGCCACAGTTCCAAAGTAGGGGCATCCACCTTGAGCCTTATTGTGTATTCTCTTTATTTCAAGAATCATTTGTACCTATTGCTGGAGTTAATTATACCCTTTTAAATAACTAAATGATAGCAAGGTGTTGCGATGCCTGTCTCTAATGCCTGTATTCCCGCTTCTGAGGAGGTTGATGCAGGAGGATCAGCAGTTCAAAGCCAACCTGGGTTACTTGAAACTGTCTCAGAAAACCAAAACTAACTGAACGAGGTCATGTCCCTAGTCTGCAAAAGAAAAAAAATGATTTTAAAAGTCTTTATGCTAACAATAAAGCAGCAAGTATACTGAGTCCTGTGTTGAGACATTCTCAGTAGTAAAAGCTAAGTTATTAAATTTAAATGAAATACATTTATGCGTTTTTTGAAGACAAAATTACTTTCTTTGGAAACTGACACATTGAGTTTCATTTGGTAACCTTTTACAATATAGCTAGATAGAGGATTCTAGGCACTTATAGTGATCTCTTTTAATGAGGGAAAAAAATCACAGTTTTATTTAAATTCATTGTTGGAGCCCACTAGGTTTCCTAGTGGCTGTACCCAGCAGGACTGCATAAGAGGTTGATTGGACCATGGGCCTGGGTACCAGGTGACTGTAACTAGCAAGGGGAGGCTTTTTGCTCCACCCCTTCGCATTGTTATAAATAGACCTTTGGAATCAAGTTCTGGGCCCCTTTGGATAAGGATCCAGGCCCACCCAAGTCTATCCTGTGTTTTTTCTCTGTGTCTTAACTCTCTAACTAAGTGTCTTACCCCTCATTCCTCAAGAGTTCCTGGGGTGAATAAGTGTGGGGGCTGGTCCTCTACAATGCATAATATTACTTTGAACTACGAAAAAAACCCAAATAGTTTTGAAGTAGGATATGTTTACTAAGATCTTAAAATAAGTACTTTGTATTGTTGTGAAAAACAACAACAACAAAAACTGCTGAAGTTGCTCTCTGTCCTTCAAAGAAATCCTAAGTGTGCATTGTTGTGTGTGTGTGTGTGTGTGTGTGTGTGTGTGTGTGTGTGTGTGTGTGGACAGCAGGACTTGTGTCTTATGGACTGACGGGACTCACTGGACAGCAGCTGCTCGGTGCTGCCTCACAGTTTCCTTTTCTGATTTCTGTAAGTTTACTGTTTTAAGTACTTAATACAAGTGGAGTTGTACAATATGTGTTCTGTTCCTAGCACATTTCACCTAGTATAGCATCCTCAAGGTTTATTCACATTTTACTGTGTGGCAGAATTTCCTTCCTTCCTTCCTGAGACTAAATAATAATCCATTGTAGGTACCCGTCACTTTTTTAAACTCATTTGTTGATGAGCATTGAAATAATTTCTAGCTTGTGGTTTAATTATTATAACAAAATACAGGTAGAGCCCTCACAATCTATGGTTTCCATTCTGTGTAGCCAGCTGCAGTCCAAAATATTAAGTGGAAAAGTTCCAGAAATAAATAATTCATCAGTGTGAAACTGTGCTGTTCTGAGTAGCATTATGAATCCTCTCACCATTCTGCTGTGTCCTGAGTGTTGTGTGAATCCCATTGTCTGCTGGATCCATGCTGAATACAGTACCTGCCCATCATTCAATGAGATGGCATCTCTGTTGCCAGATCTACTATTACAATATCATAATGTTATGTTCATGTGACTCTTGTGTTAGTGAATCAGCTCCTGAAGCACAAGACTAATAATACTGACAATACAATGTGTCAAAGAGAAGCTGTAGAGTGCTTCCTGTGTGTGAAAAGGTGATTAAATAAGAAAGGGCGAAATCATATATTGAGATTGCTAAGATATCTGGTCAGAATGAATTAAATGAATCCATGACATTGTGAAGAAAGAAAAAGAAACTTGTGCTAATTTTGCAGTTGGGGTTAAATATGGAAGTTATAATCACGGCATGTTAAGTCCTTAGTTTAAACTGGAAAGACATTACCTTGTGGCTCAGTATTATTTGTAGTTTCATACAAATACTATATTGTATGTCCCACAGATAAGGAGAAGTGATTTTATAAGTCCAACAAGCTTTTTTAAATTGACTTTACTTCCGATGTTTGAATAAGAAAGCACTCTGCTTTGCATATTGACAATATCAGAGGATTAAGTGTTAACCTATTGATTGTCCTACATTGATCTTTAATGCTTTTAGCTAGTCTCTTAAGTTTGCATAAAAAATAATTCAGAAGCTGGGATGCATAAAAATAATTCAGAAGCTGGGATGCTGATGCACACCTGAAGCCCCAGCATACAAGCTTTAAACAGGGGGATTTTGAGTTCAAAGCCAGCTTGGAATACATAGCAAGACCCTGTTTCAAAACCATGAAACAAAAATTAAATAAGTAAACAAAACAACTCAGACCTATTTATGTTTTCTTCTACAGTCTTATGAGGCCTTTTTGGGGAGTTGAGCATTTCTAAGATGTCACACAGAGTCTCTGCCCTCTTTCTTCCTGTTAGAAATGTTCTGAGCTTGACTTGAGCAGCCTACTCTCCAGGGTGGGAGTGGTACCTTTAATGATGTGCTTAGCCTCTGTATTTTCATTGCTAAGTTTGAGGTTTGGGGTTATATTGTTGTCTGAGGGAGGTCTGAGTTTTAATTATATAACTTGAAGCATCTTTAGAGAAGACAGATCTTTTGAGATCAGGAGGAAAAATAAATCTGAATTCTGTAAGTGATGCTCCAAAGACCTGAGCCAGAAATTCCACTGCTGCCTGCCAGCCTGGCTGAGAATTCCTTTCACTCAGCACAGTGCTTGCTCATTTAGAGACCAAACATGCCTTTCTTTCTAAGAGAGCAGAATTACACTTTTGTCGTGAGCAGTGCTTCTGCATCAGGGTGGTTATTTTTTCTGAGCGTCATTCACACAACTATAAAGTGAAATAGTTCCCACCTCCCGGGATTGTCGTGAAGAGCAAAGGAAAAGATAGGACAACACAGGCAGAAGGCACACAGTGTGTGCTATGCTCCTGTTTTGCTCAGACCCCTTACCTGAAAAGGTTTTTGTTTGTTTGTTTGTTTTTGTTTTTAAATACTGTTGATCTACTTTGTAGAATTGATAATTCCCAAAGAGGGAATTAATGATTAATAATATTATTAGTCAGCTAAAGCTCAATAAGTATGACTCTTTTCTTTTTTCATCTTAGAGCTGATTATAGTTTTAAAAATAGGTGGATGATTCTATAAAAATTATGAATTATTCTCTTGATTTACAGAGTATTGTTACAGTCACATTTGAAGTACCAGGAAGTGCAAAGGAAGAGAGTCTAAATGTTTTTATCCAGGTGAATGCAATTTTTAACTGATTAATGATTGATCAGCTGTTTCGTTGCATAGTTGTTGCATTTGCAGTGGTTGGTCTTATGAAATTGTGTCGCCCCATACAGAATCTCCTGTGGGAAAAGGACGTGCAGAACAAGGACGGCCACTGCATGGAGGTCATCCGGCTGAAGGTGCAGTATGCAGTTTGCCCTCACCGGCTGTTATGTCAAAACCAGATTTGGTTTTAAACAGAAACACTACTTTTATGCAAATAACCGTTGTCTGCCCTCATTTTCATGATTTCCATTGCCGAAAAGGCGCTTTAGAAATCACTGTAAAAACAGCAGCAGCAGCAGCAGCAACAAAACAACTTGTGTGCCCTGGCTCTTTAGCCCAGATCTCTGCCTGGTGTTCCCAGCAGTTACCTGGTGCATAAGCTTGACACCATCAAAACTGGTCTTTGCACAGATTGGTCACTTAGAGAAATGGTTTATTTTTCCAAGAGTGCTTCATTTCTTTTCTTTTCTTTTTTGGTTTTTCAAGACAGGGTTTCTCTGTGTAGCTTTGGAGCCTGTCCTGGAACTTGCTCTGTAGCCCAGGCTGGCCTCGAACTCACAGAGATCTGCCTGCTCTGCCTCCCAAGTGCTGGGATTAAAGGCGTGCGCCACCATTGCCCGGAGAGCTTCATTAAACAGAGAAATAATGTTGAAAATTGTACCACTGTTGAACCTTATGTCACTTGATGACTTATGTCACTATAAGCATTTGTCATATTTTATACAGAGGTCAAAACACGGGAATTCTTGTTCAGTTTTTGGAAAGCCATTCATATGACTTCACATTTGGATGTGTGTGTGCATTTGTGTTTGTCTGAATGTGGGTGAACACATAACACAATGTGCAGGAGGAGGAGAGGACAGCTTTGTGGAGTCAGTTCTCTTCCAGTGGGTTCTGGGACTCGAACTCAGTTTGTCACGTCTGAGAGGTAAGTGCCTTTACTCTCTGGCCACCCACACATTGAACTTTTATTCAGATGAATAGATTAGCTTTCTATTTGACCTTTGCCTAACTTTATTGTAATATATTTCCAAAACAGACTCACTAACAAAATACCTTAACTTCTCAAATTTTCTTGTTAAATTTGTGAAAGAAGTACCAAATCCTTAAAGGCAGAGAAATTAGTATGATATGGTGCAATAACAGATTTAATCACTTTCAGGTTTTTGTTGTGATAAATAACATTGAAAAAAATCCTAATATATTAGTTTTATTATTAGAAAAGGGAATCATTGCTAGGCATGGTGATGCAGTCAGGAAGTGGATCTCTACGAGTTTGAGGCCAGCTGGCCTGCATAGCAAGTGTCAGGCTAGCTGGGGCTCCATAGCAAGACCCTGTCTCAAACAAACAAACAAAAACAGAAAGAGAAAGAAATTCTCTATTTTAAAGAAGTAGCCATGAAATGTGGTTCGTGCCTTTAATCCCAGTACTCAGGAGATAATAAAGGCTGGCAAGTTTCTGAGTTTGAGGCCAGCTTGGTCTACACTGGGAATTGCAGGACAGCCAGAGCTACACAGAGAAACCCTGTCTTGGGAAGTGGGTGGAATCAACGTACATAAAATGATTAGAAGTTTTTAAAAAAACTTAAAATATGCAAATAATTGAATCAGGTGATTTTCATAGCTTTGTCATGAGTTTGTCTTTTGAAAAGTAATATTTTTAAATTTTATGTACTGTATCTGCTTGCAAATCTGAACTGGAGCTGAATGATCATTGTCCTTTGAGCAGGGGCTGGTGTCCATCAAAGACAAACCACAGCAAATGATTGTACAAGGCATCCATGAGCTGTACGACCTGGAAGAGAGCCTACTAAGCTGGAAGGACGATGCTGAGAGAACAAATCAGTTGGTCTTCATTGGTAAGTAACGAATTTCTGAAGGAAAATACAAAATAGGTTTGTAGGAGATATAGTGTGTTGTTTAACCAGTATTAACTAAATAAGCTTGTGTATTTGTCTGAATCACAGATAATGTAAGGTTTTGCTCTTTAGACAACTTAGAAAAGTGCTAACTTAGATTTGAGGATTAACTAGAAAGTTGTAGAAGGAATCATGCAGTCACTGTTAATTTTGTAGATCACTAGAGAACGCCATGCATTTAACACTCTGGAAATTAAAATGTTGTTTTAATAAGCCTCGATGTTTTGTTTTATTCTCAGGCAAGAATTTAGATAAGGATATTCTTAAACAGCTCTTCATCACTGCTGTAGCAGAAACGGAAGAGCAGACAGCACCTGGCAAAGATCAGGATTGTCCATCACACTAGAAGCTATTTCTTACCAAAAGAACTGAGAAGAAAAACAAGGATCAGTTTCCTGCTGGATGTATCTCAATCCTCAAGTCTTTCATTACCTCTCTTAGGAGTTAGGAGTATATTTTATGATAGTATTTATTTTATAAAATACATAAGGTTTTAGTAAATCATTATAAAAACATTTGATATTGATATAATAAAATATGTCCTGAAGGGTTTTTTTTTTTTTTGAGACAAGTATTTCACAAAAATTCCAGAATTTTCTTGGAAGTTTAAACATGAATTCTGACAAGTTATGCTTCATTAGTTGTAAAAATGATGGCAAACTTTAACATTTTCATTTTCCCTTTAAACTTCAGATAATTGCAGAGATACAATGATTGCATTGATAGTAACAAAAATATTAAATGCTGTCATTGTATTTAAAAAAATGCTTAACCTTTATTTTTATGTTATGTGCATGGGTGTTTTGCCTGCATGTGTGTCTGTGCAATATGTGCATCCATTGCCTGAGGAATCCAGAAGAGGGCATTGGACCCTCTGGGACTGGAAGGTCCTCTGGAAGAGCGACCAGCGCTCTTAACCACTGAGCGTCTGTGCAGCCCTGTCACTATGTTTTTAATGGAATGAGGCTCCCGTGTTCCTAAAGACGTAAAGAGGAAGAAATCCGAGTCAAAGAAATTAAGCTATTTCTTACAATCCGTGCCAAACCTTACTGATAGTGTAATGATACCTCTGCTCTTTGTTCTGTATTATGCTTTGAAGATTATCATTGTGGAATGTTAAACTGTAGTTTTATTGCTGGCATTAAATTCATCTTGCCTATTTTGAACTGTGTTAGTTTTTTGTATAATCTGAGAAGTAATGAGGTACACTACCTCTACTAACCATAACTGCAGATAACTTGTGTGTGTGTGTGTGTGTGTGTGTGTGTGTGTGTGTGTGTGTGCGTGCGCGCGCGCGCGCGCATGTGCATGAACACATGTAGATCAGTGGACAACTCTTGAGTCAGTTCTCCCCCTCCACCTTGTTTTGAGACAGGTAATTTATTTCTGCTACTGTGCTGTGCACACCAGCCTTTGGAACTTGCAGCTAATTCTCCTGTCTCTGCCTCCCATCTCACTATAGAAGTGCCAGAGCTGGGGTTATAAACCCAAAACAAGCCTGAATTCTAGTTGCCAAAGGTTTATGGCAAGCACTTTATCCATAGCTCAGCCATCTTGCCTCAAAGATAACTTTTTTTAAAAGATGTCTAAAATTTATGTTTATATATGTTCACATATGTGAGCACGTGTGTTAATGTCTGTGGAGACCTGGAAAAAAAGCATCAAGACTCCCTCAAGCTGGCGGAACATGTGGTGAGTCACTGTTCATGCTGGCACTGAATTCAGGTCTTCTGCACATTAACAGTAAGAGTTCTTCTTTTTTTTTTTTAATTAGAAAAATCTTTTATTTCTGCTCCTTTCATGCTTCATATTGTCCAGGAAACATTCTTGCATATGTATCTGAAATGGCATAGTACCACACACATTGTTTAAAGGCAAAGGACCACTGGAGGAACTGACCAGCTGTCCAAATTCCTCAGACCTCAGGACCTTCTCAAGTTACATTAATCTGAAAATCTGAAATACCATGTCCAAAAAATGGCTAGGGGTGTGTTAGTCATGCTTCTCTAGAGCAGTGGTTCTCAACCTTCCTTAATACAGTTCCTCATGTTGTGTGACCCCAACCATAAAATTACTTCATTGCTACTGTTAGGAACCATAGTGTAAAATCTGATATGCAGGATATCTGATATGTCACCCCTGAGCAAGGGTCATTTGATCCCCCAAGGGCTTGCCATCCACAGGCTGAGAACCACTGCTCTAGAGGCACAGAACAGATAGAATGCCAACGATGGCTGTCTCCTGACCGGAAGAATCCCGCAGTTGTTCAGTCCACAAGGCTGGATTCTCAGTTGGGATCCCAAAGAAGTAGGTTCTAATCCCAGCAAAAGAGCGCCTCGGCAGCAGGAGAGACGAAGTTGACAAGGCCGAGTAGGCAACAAAAGCTCCTTCCATGTCTTTTTATGTGGCCTGCCAACAGAAGGTGTGGCCCAGACTTAGGGTGGATTTTCTGACCTCAGGACCCAATCAAGAAAAATCCTTCACAGCCATACCCGGCAGCTTAGGTTTTAGTTGACTCCAGATGTAGTCATGTTGTCAAGCAAAATTAGCCATCACAAGGGTGTTGTAAAAAAAAAAAACAAAAAAAAAAACAATCACTTTATTCAATATAGTTTTAGAAGTGGACTACATTTCCTTTAAGAAATAAACTCAGAAGAAAATGCTGCTTAACCTAGTTGATGCCGTGATGCTGGAGTGAACTCTGATGCTGAGGGATCTAATCTGAGCTTTAATGCGCCTGCTAGGTTGTCATTCAGTGCTGCTTTCACTCTGCGGTCCTTTCTTTCCCACATGGCACAGGAAGTGACTCAGCCTTGAAAACTTGGCTAATAGGAGAACATCCGGGATCCACTGGTTTCTTAGAAGCATTCGCCCATCAGATAAGCTGGCAATTTCGTTCTCACGAATATGGTAGCCATGAAGAAATTCAGTAGGACACAGACAAAGCCAACGAAGAGAAGAAGAAAGCTATTGAGTTTTGGATATTTGATAATTGGATCTGTCCAAGATGAGGAAATCTAAACCTCCATTTATCCTTTTACAATATATTGTCTATTTGCTTGGTAGCCTCTGGTGCCCCTGTTTGTCAGATGAGCCAGCACTTGGAGGTTCAGCAATACGATCATAGATTATTCCTTCAAGTGATGTGCAATACAGACACCACCAGGGCATATGCCATCATGGCCAGGGGCATGTGCACCCAAGTTGGCTTCTTCAGCTTCAGGTTGGGGCATTCCAGCACTAAGAACTGGAATTGGGAGAGTCTCCATGTTGGTAGTGGCAGGGCCAGTGCTGTGGCCTCCAGCCATCCCTCCAGCCTCTCAGATAACTTTTTTTTTTTTTTTTTTTTTTTTTTTTGGTTTTTCGAGACAGGGTTTCTCTGTATAGCTTTGTGCCTTTGCTAGAACTCACTCTGTAGCCCAGGCTGGCCTCGAACTCACAGAGATCCGCCTGCTCTGCCTCCCGAGTGCTGGGATTAAAGGCGTGCGCCACCAACACCTGGCTTCAGATAACTTTTGATAATGATCTTTATGTGTGTGTCTGTGTGCAATAACTCAGTTTTCTCCTGTTCTTACTGAAAGCCATGCCTGCATTAACTGCTCAGATTGTATGTGTGGAATATAATGAAGCGCTTTCCCAAACTAACAGTTGTTGAACATCAGATAATGCTCTTAAAATGACTTTGAGGATATCCCACCCCTAGATTTAATTAATTAATTAGATTAAGTTAATTAATTACTTTTGAGAAGGGTGTCATTGTGTTAGCGAGACAAGCCTGGAACTCATAACCTTCCTGTCTCAGCCTTCCAAATGCTGAATGGTTGTACTGGCTGCCAAGGGGAGGCTAATTGATTAAGTAATTTCAGATTGATTATTGCTATTATTTTCTTGTGGGCATATCAGTAAAGGAGAACTTGTCCTTCCTTCACATTAGTGTTTATTTTTAAAGTTTTTCTTATCACTCATCTCTGAAATCCTTTCTCATAGGAAATGCATTTATTTTATGGCAATGAGATTTTCAATAGAAAGTTAGCTAATATTTCAGTCAGATCTGGGCTTTAAGTTTATTCATTAAAAATTGTTTTTTAACAATGCCATAATACTATTTGACAAATAAATGTTTAAACATTGAAAAGAACTTGTAGTTTGTATATCTTGTAGGAGAAATGCATAAAATAGTACTCTATACTTTCTAAAAATTTACTTTTATTTTTATTTATGTATATGTATCTGTGTGTGGGGATGTGCATGTGTGAGTACACTGCCCCATGCTGCCAGAATCCAGGACCCCCTTGAGCTGGAGTTACAGGCAATTGTGACCTGCTGGATGTGGGTGCTGGGAACCCACATCAGGTCCTCTGTAAGAACAAGTGTTCTTAACCACCAGGCGCTTCCCTGCTCCTAACATTCATACTCCTCACAGGTCTGTCTTTGTATGACTTGTGTGCTTTGCCTTTAAGTGTTTCTCACTGCACATGGATTGCACACATACACTGTGGTTTAAAAATACAGGCTGTCCTCTTCATCCTGGTCACTCAGAAGTCTTCTTGTTTCCAAAGTCAATGATCAGATCAGAGTCATAGTCTAAAGTACTTGTATTTTAAACTTAAAACTTGACACGCATAGCCTCAAGGTTTTATTATTTATGTGTGTTTAATAAAATATATGTGATAGTGCAATTTACCTAACAGTTTAGGATATTTCTATGACACTCCAAATAAACTTTATTCTTTAACTGCTTTGTAAAAAAAAAAAATCAGACTACAACATAAAATGCATCCATGCTGTAAAACTTTCTGGAGCACTCTGAAGTTTGCTTGGTATCCGTGCCTGGGCACTAATGGCACACAATGGATAAAGCCAAGTTCTCAAACCACATAGTCTAGTGGAGGACAGACGTAAATAACAAAGTAGGAAGTAGAGCTGGGCCACCTGATAAAGATGAGCTTTAGATGGAGTGCTCATGGAAGGCCCCTGTCGAGAGGTGACCCTTTGAGAACTGAATCTCAGGTGTCATACATAACGGGGTGGATGGGGTGGGGCAGAGAAGACCTTTAGGTGGGGAGCAGCATAATGTGTTGGGAGACATACAGGGAAGGAGGCAGGGGTGGCTCAGTGTTAAAAAGCAAGGGCATAATACAGAACAGCAGGGTTTGCTGTTCTTTGTGGGACAAAATAAGCGCTTGGATTTTAATTTCCCTTTCTTTGAGATAAAGTCTCACTGTAAAGCCAAGGCTGGCCTGAAACTTGCTGAATAGAACATGCTGGCCTCAAGCTTGAGAGATCCGCCTGCCTCTGCCCCCGAGTGCTGGGATTAAAGGTGTGTCACCATGCCCAGACTACACTTTAAAAAGGTGCTGTTTGGATGGGTGAGAACTATGGCTGTGACACACGTGTAAAGGCCAGAGGACAACTTTATGGAATTGATCTCTTTCCACCTTCACCTGAGTCCCTGGTGTCGTACTCAGGTCATGGCTCTGTTCACTGAGTCATCTCGTTAGCCTTGGGATGCCACTAGAGCACTGAGAGCTGAGAGATGGTTCAACTAGTTGTCCTTGGCTTGAAATCGAAAGTGGTGTTGGTGTGAACATCGTTGTGTACACCTCTATAGGAATATTTCTTCAGATTGTGTGTGTGGAGTCACTAGTGTGTAGGATTTGCACATTTAAACTTTTAATAGATATTGATGAATTGCCCTACAAAATCTATGTCTTTCCCCTTCATTCACTAGTATTTAAAAGTACCTGTTTTCCTAAATATAATTAAAACACATTTCAGCTTTTGCTGATCCAAGTGGACAAGCTTACCACTGTTTTTTTTTATTTTATTCTGCATATTATTTTTATTCCTTAAAAGATATATTGTCCTGCTTTTTTTTTTTTTATTTTCATTTTTCCCAGAATGAAGAATTTCCCAGTGACCAGTGTCTTATTCTAACTGTAGCTTTTGGAGATGTTGTACTTTACTTCGGCTATTGTAAGGAGTTGGTTTTTTGTTGGTTTGTTTTTTTGTAATGCAGCAATAATGTGGGCCACCAAAGGGGTCCTATAGACCCCCAAACATCACAGCCTATTGCAAATGCTATTGGTTGCTCTCCACAACCTGATAGTCAGACCTACTGCTAAGGGCACCTGTGTTTATGGCACAGAACATAGAGAAATCAGGCTAGTACTTTCATTCCCACCAGCTAGCACAGTGCTGGAAGGTGCCGGGCATGCTACCAGAGGAGAAAGGTAACTGTCCGTTTCGCCCAACTATGAACCCTGATTGCTATAATGACCTGCCTGTAAGATAATGCTGGTGCAATTGTGGCACATACGTTATTGGAGAACCAATTTTTTTTTTTTTTTTTTTAATTCAAGGCCCATTCCATGAGTTGGAACCCGTACCTGACACTGTTAATGAGGCCAGGAACCTGAGACTAGATAGGTCCTGTGTTCTATGGGAAAATCTACTATTATTCTCCTAAAGGAACATAGCAATAAAATAACTCCTGGTGTCATTTGCTATATGCATAGATCAGTATATTTCTCAACCTCATCAGAGAAATTTCTCACAGTAGATGATAATTGACACAGATAACTGAAATGAACAACATGTAGAGAGTAAGGGACTTTGGAGTACTCAGCCATGAATGGGATCACAACCCCCCCCCCCAGGGCTCAGTGATGTATGCAGAAGAGGGGACTTATTCCTAATAAGCTGTTTATTAATTATTAATAAACTAAGAAACTTGGTTATATATAAAAAATAATAATGTGGGCCACCCTTTGCTTTGGAAGGCTTGCAGGGTATTCTGATGATGGTGATCAAGGTTTAGATATGGTTTACCTAAGACTTTACAGTTTACATGGGATATAGGACCAAAGACTACATTTCACTGAACCCCTGTCTCCCAATTTATAAAGTGGAGGTAATAATACACAATTTTCTCTGGATTATCCCAACAACTAAATTTCAAGTATGCTGAATAAAGCATCCCAGCAAATGTGAATTTCCACTTTCTAGCAAGGTTTGCTGTACAATTCAGCCTCTACATAACATAAGCAGGCCTTTGGGGAGCTTTTTTCAGCTCTAAGTAAAAAGGGTTGAGAAAAATTGGTACCATCTCTTAAGACAGTCGCGGAAGTGTCAGCACAGTTGTGGGGGATACTAGATGATTGACAGTCAGCTTAGTAAGACCTTGGAGCTCAGGCCTGTAGTTTCCCTCTGAGTGGCTGACAATGTATAACCTAGAAAAGACCCTCAAATTACTCACCTAAGCAGACTTGGGGGCTTCTTATTATCTCCCTTCTTGGAAACTCAGATTTCTTTTGTGGACTTTTGCTGAATTATATAGATTATAAAAATACAAAATATATTTACAATAAATGTATTTTAGTATATATCTAATGTATATTTACATATTAGATAAAATATAAGATACTTATATTTAATTTTTATGTTATATAGTACTATATAATATTAAGTATAATATTGATAACATATTTTTATTATATAACACTGTATAATATATTAATATCTATTTGTGTAGTAAATAAGTATATAATATTTAGAATATATAAAAAGATATAGAATATATATAAAACATAAAAAGACTTTTAAATCTTTTTGGGTCTGAGGCTATAGTTCCATAGTAGAGCATGTGCAAGTCTTTAATTCCTAGACTGAATGTTGAAGGTAATTATCAGCAAACTAAAGACTTCTAAAGCAGTGATGGCCAATACATTGTGATAGTAGGGCTTGGTGGATTGGAGAGTCAGTGCTTTATTGAGATCTAGGTGACTTTGGTGGCTAATGTACTGTCTGTGAACTAGGTAATTAGTACCTTTAGCTTACTAGTCTAGGTGAAAAAAACTATATTTATATTGCTTTGAAAGGACTTTTCCATGTCTAGAAATGCCTTATATTTGTGGGCATGATGTTGAAAAAAGTGAATTCTGCCTTAAAATGCTAAGTCATTTTCTCAGAATGAGGCTTTTTTAAAACTAGTGTTTATTCTGGAAAAACAATGGCAGCAAAACTGTTCAGTCTTTGGAGAGTTGATCACCAAGCACTGTTGAGTTCTCACTGACCTGGGGCTGCTTCAGATATTGAGGAGAGTTGATCACCAAACACTGTTGAGTTCCCACTGTCCTGGGGCTGCTTCAAATGTCCAGGAGCTAAGGAAAGAGAAGAGAAGAGAAGAGAAGAGAAGAGAAGAGAAGAGAAGAGAAGAGAAGAGAAGAGAAGAGAAGAAGAGAAGACTCAAAGCTTAAACCCCATCAATGAGGTGGAACACTGTCTTTTCTTTTGTTCTTCAGAGTGAGGAACCATGACGGACTTCCTGCAGGGCATTCAACTTAGTTTTCATTGCTATAGCTCTTTGCTTTATTCAATTCATACTCCCATACATTTGACACCTTCCCTAAAGTATACAATTCACAGGTTTCACTAAGTCCACAGTTAACTAACTATTACAGGTATCTAGTGCAGAACATTATAATTAACCTCCAAAGAAGCCCTATGTCCCTTAACAAGTACTTCCCATGTTCCTTACACTAATCTCTGAAGAATTGTATATTCAAACCCCTTAGCATGTTTCTTCAAGGCCTATTTGAGTAAATGTGTATGAGTACTTCATTCTGTGTTCCTGAATAATATTCCATTGTGTGGTTACATCATACACTGTGTATCTACTGATCAGTTGACAGATAGATACTTGAGCTTTTAGGTTCTGTTTATAATCACTCCCAGCCCCTTTACATGACGGGGAACTGAATGCAGGGCTTCATATGTGCTTGGCAACTCTGTGCCACTGAACTGTACCCTAGCTGTTCTGGTTTGCTGTTCTGTTGCTGTGTTAAATCATTGACCAAAAGTGACATTGGCGGGGAGGGGCTTATTTCGACTTACCTTCCAGGTAATAGTACATCAGCAAGCAAAGTCGGGGCAGGAAGTCAAGGCAGGGACTTGAAGCAGGAACCACAGAGGAACAATGCAGCCAGCTTATGCTTAGCTTGCTTCCTTGCAATCCAGGCTCACTTGCCCACAGTGAGTGACCAGTCAAGACAATCTCTCACACACGTGACCACTGGCCAATCTGATGGAAGCAGTTCTTCAGTTGAGGTTCCCTCTTCCCAGGTGACTTTAGGTTGGGTCAAATAAACAAGAAAACTAAGCAGCACACCAGCCCTCTTCCTTCTTTGAGCTTAGAGCTCACTAAGTTTCCCAGGCTGGTCTTAAACGCACTCTTAATAGACCTGGCAGGTCTTCAACTTGGAATCCTCCTGGCCCAGCTGTTCTAGAGTAGCTAAGGTTACAGGCTTAATTCACCAGAACTGGCTGAATTTTTAAGAATTAGTTGTCTTGTATTGTGATTGTGTACACACCTGTGGAGGCCAGAGGACAAACTCAGGAATTGTTCTTCAGGTGCCAGTCTCTTTCTTTTCATTTTTTCATCATCGTTGTCATCGTCGTCGTCATCATCATCATCATCATCATCATCTCATCCTGAAACTCTCCAAGTAGTCAAGGCTAGCTGACCAGGGAGCCTCAGGGATCTGCCCATCTCTACCTTCCTAGCCCTGGGATTACAGTGTGCTGCCATGCCTAGCATTTTTATGTGGGTTCTGGGGATCCAACTCAAGACCTTGAGCATACAAGACAAGCACTTTACCAACTGAGCTATCCAATACCCACCCTGGGATGTGTTAAAGGTTTAGGTTTATAGACGCACCAACATCTCACCATGCTACGGTACATGTGTTACTGTTAGTAACCAACATTGATACAGGTTCCGATTGTTTGGAATCCTTACCTCATATTCCTTTTCTATTGCATCCATCCAGGATAGAACAGTGCATGTAGACGAAATTCTAAACGGTCTTGTTAAATAAGAAACACAGAGCCAAATACAGAGTTAAAAGCCCAAGAGATCAGAGCACTAGTGAAGTCCAAGACTACCTTTTGCTTACCACTAGCTGCCGTCCTTCCCCCGAGAGACCTTCCTGTGTGTCTTGCATTTTATTGCTTTCCTGTTCTGCCTTCTCATTGGTTCTAAGCCCAGCCACATGACTTCCTCATCACTGCCTGTCTATACAGACCTCCTGGTCTCTATGGTTGATACTGAGATTAAAGACTCAAGGGTCACCATGCTTGGCTGTGTCCTTGACCACACAGAGCTCTGCCTGCCATATGATTGGGATTAAGAACGTGGGCTACCACCGCCTGACTTCTATTCCTGGCTCTCAGCTAATGACCTCTGATCTCCAGGCAAACTTTATTTATTAACATACAAATAAAATCACATTTCAGCACAATTAAAATATCAGCACAAGTGCATTCAATAGTGTCAGGTTCCTGTAGACTACAACAGTGCCTTAGCTACCCCTCGTTTTTATGCTCTTGGCTCTTCATTTGGGACTTGTCTTTTATAGCTGGGCTTCGGGGGAAGGTCAGAGTGTCAGTTTCATCACATCAAGCAGCCTCACATCAACATGCTGCATGAAAGTGGGTGTGGTCTTCAACCCCTGGCTGGGGTTAATTAGGTTAGATTAGATTGATTAGATTTCTCCACAGGAA
This sequence comes from Peromyscus leucopus, assembly GCF_004664715.2. NCBI lineage: Eukaryota > Metazoa > Chordata > Mammalia > Rodentia > Cricetidae > Peromyscus > Peromyscus leucopus. The sequence goes on along the minus strand of NC_051063.1, from coordinate 18,693,378 downwards.
AGGCTACTCTTTCCCTCTTCCTGTTGTACTTTTTGGGAGAAAAATCTCATGTGTGCAGCCCACACAGAAAGTAGTTGGGAATTGGGCTCCATCTCCAATAGCTACGTAAGTTATTTGAAATTCTGCAAGAGAGATTTCCTTTATCGATTTAATCATTGATTTTTAGCAATGTGGACACACAAGTATATTTTAGACATTGAGTTATAACTCAGCTACTGTGCTGGATTGCCCCAGTTTTGGCCACAGGGAGATCTTTAGTTGGCTCCCAGGGTCACCTTTGAGACCCACCATAATGTGGGATTTGGTTTTGTTTTTGAGCTCATCCTTACACCCTTTCACTTGTAAATAACTCAAAGGCCCATAGAAGTTGACTTTAGGGAAACCAACAATACTCTTTCTCTCAGGTAATCAGGGAGGGGGCCCTGCATCCCTCCAGCAGGGGGTGAGGGCAGCATCTGGGGGTATCCGATTGAATGAGACACCTGCCTGGCCCTCCTGCAGTTTAGAATCACACAAATAATCATTGGTCAACTTTGGATTCAAACGCAAATCTGTCAGGCTCAGACTTGTTGTTTGTTCTACCTGACCAAATAGCCACACAAAATAGGAGCTTTGGAGGGTAAAAACCTCCACAGAGCACCAAGCTTAACTCAGGCTTGCATGGGAGCTGTTCTCCAAAAGGAGAAACATCTTTTCATACTGTGTCTTATTAGATTCCACCTCGGGAGTTCCCCAATGTGTACCATGGTGTTGTATTCTGTCTACAATCTCTATTCATGTAACAAACACATTCTACCATATTGCTACTTTATTTGCTGGGCTAATGTACATGAAACCGATCTAAAAGCTTAGGTACTCCAAAGCCTTCAAGTAAGTCCTGGGAAAGTGTGGGTGCTTCTCAATGGACCCGGACTTATCTAGTAGCAGAAACGCTGAAGCCCAGCCCTTCCTAAGTTTAATTTCAAGCTTTATCACTAAAGTAAAAGTGCTTCGTGTTTATGGATGGATGTTGGGGGGTGGCCGGTAGGGGTAAGGGCAGGCAGGCGGGCAGGCAGGCACACCCTTACACTGAGGGCATTCCTTTATTTATAGGACTACTTTGGGGAAACAGTAGCTTTTATGGTGAAACCAATGTAGTTGGTCAAGCCTATTTAAAAAAAAAAAAAAGAAAGAAAGAAAAGAAAATATCAGTTGTCATTAGGGTGCAAGAATGTTGCTTTCCTGAAGCCTTCTCTAGGCATATCTGAATGAATGTGAAAGATAATTATGCACCTTTTTGGAGAATCGGGACTGTAAAGAGACTAAGGAAATCCGATTTTTTTTTTTTTTTGGCCTTTTAAAATTCACACTGAACTTCCACAGCTTATTGCTAGGATGTTTTAATCTTTAGGGAAATCGAGATAGGAAGGACGATTGGTGGAGCCATTTCTCTTGAACAGGGCATATAGCATTAAGTCGGTGAGCCAATTTGTTTGAGATACATTCCTTTACCCTCTCCTTCGCCAAAGCCAGCACTTGCGAGTTCTGAATGTCGATGCGGTCACAGGTCTTTGGGTTTCATGTTTTCCTCTCTGCGTTTTACTTGCGCAGTTTTAGAGCAAAATTAACCGAGCCTAGACGACGTCAGAGCAGTTTGGCTGGTTAAACCAAGCCCAGAGCATCCTCCTTGGTTAGTAGGTGGGTATAAGAGAGGACCGAGGACCCTCATCATTGGACCGCGTCAGGAGGAAGTGGCCCCACTCCGAGGAAGGGAAGAAGGATATATAGCGGGAAGTCCATCGCATACGTCTCAGAGAAACTTAGGACACTAAGTGCACCTTACCGTATGGTGTTGGAGAGAAGGAACAGAAAGAACTAGGAAGCCTAACCCAGGAGCGCTCCAGCTTCCCAGCAGACGCATCCCAGCTAACCGCCCCTCCCTGCCCCCAAACCAGGTGAGCTGCCACCGCGCCTATCCCTTCCTCTCCCTCCTCCATGAACTTGGCAAGAGCTGGGCACCTTCGCTCCCCTCCGCAGCCCAGTCCCCTAAGCTCGGACCAGGATGAGGTTGAGATCGACGTGCTGGCAGAGGAGGAAGATGGAGACCAGACGGAGGACGACGAGGAGAAGGCGGAGGAGATAAGCCAGAAGTGCCTGGAGCCGCCGCTGCCGGGGCCCGGAGCCCGCACGCTTCCCCGGAGGAGCGCGGGGGACCGCGGCAGCCTGAGCACCTCCTCGGGATTCATCCGTAAGTTCCGAGCGCCGCGGACAGCCGCGACCGCCGCAGCCGACGGCCCGCAGCCCGCCAAGCCCCCGTACTCCTACATCGCGCTCATCACCATGGCCATCCTGCAGAGCCCGCACAAGCGCCTGACGCTCAGCGGCATCTGCGCCTTCATCAGCGGCCGCTTCCCCTATTACCGCCGCAAGTTCCCCGCCTGGCAGAACAGCATCCGCCACAACCTGTCGCTCAACGACTGCTTCGTCAAAATCCCCCGCGAGCCCGGCCACCCGGGCAAGGGCAACTACTGGAGCCTGGACCCAGCCTCCCAGGACATGTTCGATAACGGCAGCTTCCTCCGGCGCAGGAAGCGCTTCAAGCGCCACCACCCGCCCCCGGGAGGCCCCCCGCACGGCCCCTTCCCTCCGCCCGCTGTGCCCGCCACCCTGCACGTCTCCCACCCCAGCCTCCTGTTCCGCTACTCTGCCCCGCCGCAGCCTGGCCTCGGAGCCCATCCTGCCGCCCCGCCCGGGAGCCGCCCGTGCGCGCCGCTGCACCCGCATCCGCTCCGCTACCTACTGCTCGCCGCCCCCGCCTACGCCGAAGCGCCCAGAAAAGCCGAAGAGGCGGACCCGGCTACACCCCGCGCCATTCCCGCGCTGCAACCCGTCCTGGGTTCCCAGCCTTGGGACGGGGACGAGGGCTCCGGATCTCAGCCCGGACGTGGGTGTACCTCGTTCACCATCGAGAGTATCATGCAAGGGGTGAGAGGAGGGGGAGGAACCGGGGCTGCTCAGAGTCCGCCCTCCGCTCCGTGGAGCTACTGCCACCTGCTGCAGCACCGGTCGTGCCTGCTGCACCCCCAGGCCGTTTCCCCTTTGCTGCAAGTGTCCGCCGCCGCCCGGACAATGCTGCAGCAGCAGCCTCAGCAGGAGCAGCAGCAGCAGCAGCAGCAGCAGCAGCACTGTGCCCGGAGCTGCGCTCCAGGTAAAGGCATGCTCCTGGGCCGACACCTGTCGGCCGTTGCGGCGCTGCTGAGGCATCAGCCTGCGGCCGAGGACTGCAGGCTGACAACTCTGGCCGCTCTTTCCGGCAGAGAGGGGACCTTGCCTGCATTTTAAACAACATCCGCGCCCAGCCTCCAGGCTGATTCACCCTGGCACACCTGGAGTCAAGTGGCAGGGTGAAACCACTCGCTGTCTGGGTTTGCACCCCCCCCACCCGCGCCCCGCCTGCTAGGCTTGTGCGTGGAAAACCAGCAGCGGAGCATGCACTAAGTCCCGCCAAACTGTTACTACTGTGTTCTGCTCCCTTGGTGACCCGAACGCAGGGAAATCTGGGGGCTTCAAGTCTCGCTTGTCCGCTTCAGTTGTGGCTTCCTCGGCTTTTCCGATTTGCATACTTCCTGGGGACCTATGAACTATGAACGTGAGTGAGATGTTTCGTTGTTAATAAAAACAGAACAGCTGGCAACACAAAAACACTTCCCCCATCTTCATTCCCTAGGGACTGCAAGTGTTCCCCAGTCAAATGCAGAATGCGTACATGCTCTGATTCCCGAAATCCGTATGTAATATAAGTAGAATAATTTCGGAACTTTTATTTCTTGTATCTGTGGCATGCCCTACTCCAGCGGGGAGTGTTAAAATTAAACCTAGTCATACAGATTGAATAAAATACTAAATCGGGATGCTATATCGCTTGTTTCCTTTTATGTCTCTTTATTCGCTTTCATAAATGGGATTTCTTTTAAAATTTACATTCTTATCTAAAAATTCGTTTTCATGCCTTATATCCATTAAAAAAATATCAGGAATGATACATTTTAAGTATGGGCTTTAAAACTCCGAATATTTGTGTACGAAAAGTTTATCTTATGAAATAGTTTTAATACTTATGAAACGTCTAGAAGGAACAGAATTCGAGTAATTAATACAGCCTCCATTCCGTCTCACCCCCACCCATCACTTTCTTGTTTTGGTTTTTGAAAGGGGAGTTTCCGCAGTGTGCTTCTTCGTGGCCCAGAACCAGCGACCTTCCTATTTCAGCCTCCAGAATTCTTAGCATGCCCCATCATGCCGAGTTTATTCGCTATTTTTCGAAAGTTGATTACTTTTCTGAGGCAAACAGGAGGATGACTGCAGATCAATTGGAAACAAAGCGCTTCTACTCTTGGAAAATAAACGGCTATTCGGTATATTTAAACAAATACTAGTATTTTCATGGCCTTTTCTTTAAAAAATAATTTCTGAGAGGCCTTTGCAACAGCAATTCAGCTTCAGGGTGCAGGGAAAACAAGACAATGCCCATCACCTACGGCGGCCAGAAAAGGCGGGATTTTAGAGGTTAGGTCCATCGTAAGCGGATTCTATAATTAGTGGCTTTGGGGGAGAGGTACTCTGAGTAGAGGAAATGGCTCGCACTCCCCACTCTTAGCAACGATGTTCACATTTTTATTGCTTACATTTTTATTGCCCAGAACTCCACTCCATCTGCTGCCCCCACCCCTTCCGACTTGAGTGCTTTGTGAGACCTTCTGGAAAGTTCCTCAACTCAGACCTTGGTAGCTTTAAGCATTCAAGCAGGCAGCTCTCCTCCGCTTGGCCCCTGGCCCCTGGGTCCTCACATTACCAGCTCTTCGGTGGCCAGCGGCAGTCTGGGAGTTTAGAAGCAAATAAAAAAGATAACGATCCTCTATCGCTCTTCTCCGCTGTGCTATTCTGCTTTGCACTTTTTGTGCAAAGATGTCCCGAGCCTGGCCACCTTCAGGTATTCAGTTAACACTGCCTCCCCGCTGCCCCCGCGCTCTAGCCAACTCCGGGACAGGAATGATTCCTGGCTGGGCTCCCTCGCACGGAATTCCCATTCCTGCCGCGGCGCCCAAACCCGGCCCAGCACGAGGATGAGCGACCAGACCCTGGCCCAGGCTCGCCCCTCAGTTGTAATGCTTCTCAAGTGAAACCATAACAAGACCAGATTTCCAAGACCGTTGCTGGAATGGCGAGGTAAGATGAAGGTCGTTCCAGGAGTCCACTGGGCCAGAGCGCCCTGAGGACTGGGACAGCTCGAACCTCCTCCGGGTGCTACCTGCACTGCGCCCGCTCAGTTGGCAGAGGGGACCGTGCGTGCGGCAGTGGCGGCTCCTGAGAACCCGCAGCCGAGCCGTCCGTCCATCCTTGGAGCACTCGGGCGCATGGCTGGAACGCAGCGTGCTCAGCCTGGTCACGAACACAGCCTCCTCCAGACCCACGCTAGCCCCAGCCCGCTGGTTTGGATTACACGTCTTGGGGTGGGTTTTAAAAAACAATGTGGCTTCCGAGACCCCGAAGTTTGGAGGTCTGGTTGGGCACAGACTGACTGGGTGCGCCCAGAACGGAATTGAGTGCAGGCCATTCCCACCAGCCAAGGCGAGCAGGAGGGGACTGTCGCAGTCTCTGCCTTCCAGGAATGAATGACATACACCATTAGCTGCCCTCGGCCCCCTACTCCTGGTGCGCCAAGCACTAAATCCACGGCTGTACCTCGAACATTCACTGAGGAACACTCACTGTAGAAACGCAGGGTTTGCAGAGGAGAACTTTCCAACTAGGAGAAATTGTCTCCTAAGGACTTCCAGGTGGCACATGTGGTTTCTAAACCTTGAACTCTTCACGAACGTGTGGCCTCCTGCCCCAGCCTTCCGGGGGGGGGGGGGGGGGGGAGGAGGCCTCAAGGTCAAGACCAGGAGCCCACCAGGTCACTAGAACCGAAGCAGCTAGGAAGAAATCAGGAAAGAATTCAAGGAGTGACTTTGTTCTAGTTCCTCCTGGCGGTCCCTAAGAACCTGGAGCCCTGGAGTAGGAGAGATTTTCCCAACACCCAACATGCAGGCCGAGAGCCACCTCCTTCCGGTAGTCTTTGGCCATGGGAGAAGTCCCCAAAGTCACTTGCTCTCCTGTCGGCTGCTTGCTGCTCAGGACAGGGAATCCGGGTGTTTTGAAACGTGCCTGGAAGAAAGCTTGAAACGGGAGAGGAGCAGCGGGCCAGTGGTGCTAAGGTACTGTTTCTCAAGTGCCTGGTCTTTATCCCAGATGAACGACCTGCTTATCGAGCTTAGGATCCTGAAAGCGGTTTCATCTCTAGATGCAATATCAGCCACTCCTTTGGTTTAGATTCCGCGACAATCTACAGCCGCCCCAGAAACGAGGGGCAAACTCTGTCCTCAACAGTGTTAAGGCTGGCAGCGAGATGAAACTAATGGTGTCTTCTAAGATGGGATCTGTGGGAGACTGTTGAGCATTTATAGAGAATATTCAGGAAAATTTTCCGACGTCAACATACAATTACAACCTACACGAAAATGTTGCTTGAATTGCTAATGTCACTTTGTAATTTTTAGTCGTAATAGCTGCCCCCCCACATCAGCCCTCAGATGATTTCAGTGCTTTGTAAGCGTTGGTTGACTTCCTACTTGCAAGCACTAACCGAAAAGAATTCGTGCAGGTGACAGCTAATCATACCCAAATTGACTTCCCACAAAAGAAAAACTTACAGGCAGGAAAAGAGCAAACATTTGAGACCACAATGTGAAATTCACTTCCACCTTAGTTCCCTCTGCTGAGGTACCTGGGTGTAAACCCCAGCTCCTTTTCCACAGGGAACAGGCATGTGTCTCTGGCAGTCAGTGACTAAGAACGTTTTAGGACAGTTGTGACTTCCGTACAGTGAAGCAGTTTCTCTTCCCCAGCCAGGCAAAGAAAAGAAAGGTTAAACGAAGTCTAAGAGGTACGAATTTTTCTGTGCATAGCTGTGAGTCTATTTAAGTTTGCTAGTTTGTTATTCCTTTATATCCTCTTTTTTTTCTCTTTCTCCCCCCCCCCCCCCCCCCCCCCCCCCCCCCCCCCCCCCCCCCCCCCCCCCCCCCCCCCCAACCAAACCCCCCCCCCCCCCCCCCCCCCCCCCCCCCAGCTATGCCATTCAAACAAACAAAAAAAAAAAAAAAACAAAAAACAAAATGAACAAAAACAAAAAAAAAAAAAAAAAAAAAAAAAAAAAAAAAAAAAAAAAAAAAAAAAAAAAAAAAAAAAAAAAAAAAAAAAAAACTTAAAAGAACACAATAAGCATCACAAGACAAAAACAAATACGAAACAAAGACAAAACCACAAAATGGACCAAAAAAGCTGTGAGTTTGAACAATGGTGATCAGGTGCTAACATTCCGTGGACTAGTCTCTTATTTGAGCAATGGTGATCAGGTGCTAACATTCCGTGGACTAGTCTCTTATTTGAGCAATGGTGATCAGGTGCTAACATTCCGTGGACTAGTCTCTTATTTGAGCAATGGTGATCAGGTGCTAATATTCCATGGACTAGTCTCTTAGCTTTCTTTTAGGCTTCCCCATCCTCTTTCCTTGCCCCCAGGGACTCTGAGGCAGTTAGAGAAAGTAACTGAGACATTTCTAGCATTCCAGATTTTTCTGCCCACGGGTGATATTCTCATGGCAAAATATACCCAGTGATAATGCTGTTCCTATAGACTTAACAACAACAAAACAAAACAAAACAAAACAAAACCCTGAGTTTCACTACATTCCCCTGACTAATCAGTAAGTCTGTGTAGATCAGGCTGGTCTTAAAATCACAAGGATGTGCCCAGATCTGCCTCCCGAGTGCTGCCAGTAAAAGCATGCATCAACACTCCTGGCCTCTTCTGCAGACTTTTGGATGTTCCCAAGCACGAGTCTTGGAAAGTTTATGTTAATTCTTCTTAAATGTAACTTATATTTTTTAAAAAAATTGATTGTCCTTTTGGGTGCATTACTAATCAAATACATCATCTACAATTTAAATCTAGTTCTATTGTGAGAAGAAAGGCCTTTATTTCTTTACATTTTTATGTTTCAACATTTTATGTTTTATATTGTGTTGTGTTTTAGGATGTAAATGCTAAAAATCTCAGTGAGTATCATGGCACCATAAGAACACGAATTCTGTGCTTATAGAAAGATTCATTTTCAGGTAACCCCAAATAAAGAGAATCGGGATATATAAAAAAATTAGACTGGACAGAAAGGACTCATTTGCACATAAGAAGCAAGTTTCATAAAAGCTGAAGGTAGCTAACCATTCTTGCTACTTATGAATGAGTTTACAAACTAAATCAGCTTCCATTTTCATTCTTCATTAATCACTGGCCTCTGTGATTTCAACTACCCACATTTTGCAGCTTTTGCACAGGTTTCTGTGCTCACAGAATCTCCAGGAAGGAAATAATCAAACCGTGTTTTACTTATTTCAAAGGAATCCTAGCATATTGTGCAAAATGCATATGATGACTAGTTGTGTTTGTAATACTGGCACGTGTGTAAATGAGTGGATATAAAATTTAGATTTAGTTGGATGTAAGTATTGTTCAAATGACCAATATTTTTGTTTAAAATGTATTATTCACTTAGAACAAACAAGAAAGGCTAGCTTGATAGGTCAAAAAAGTACTCTTTAATTTTTTTTTTTTCCAAGACAGGGTGTGGTAGTTTGAATGTAATTGGCCCTCATAAGCTCATTGGGAGTGGCACTATTAGGAGATGTGGCTTTGTTGGAGTAGGTGTGACCTTGTTTGAGGAAGTGTATCACTATGGAGGCGGGCTTTGAGGTCTCATATTTGCTCAAGCCATGCCCAGTGTCTCAGTTCACTTCCTGTTGCTTTTGGATCAAAATATATTAATTCTCAGCTCCTTCTCTGTTGCAGTAATGCCCGCGTTACTGATACCTGTTCACCATGTCTGAGCGAGGGGCTGCGGATTAAAAAACAGAGACAAGAGACAGCGAGTCATTCGCCATGGCTGAAATGCCAAATGCCAAATGCTGAATGCCGTTTATTGAAAGAGGGAGGAAACCTAAAATACAGTCTTACAGCACAATAGATGATCCCTGGAGGGCAGAAGTTCACTACCTGCTACTGAATGTTCTACATTCTTGTATCTAAGTTGTTTACACCAAATACAGGATACAGGAACAAAGAACATCCGGTGAGCTCTCCGGTGATCCTTAGGTGAGAAAGAAATGGGCAGGGAATCTAAATAGGGAGGACATCTGGTCAAGGTCGGCAAGCAAGGCGGCAGCCACTCACAGTCGGGGCCGGGCCCACGGGGCCCACACTTTTCCAGCACCACATCTGCCTGCATGCTGTCATTTCCCACCACGATGATAATGGATTGAACCTCTGAACTGTAAGCCCCTCTGATTCAATGTTTTCCTTTGTAAGAGTTGCTGTGGTCATAGTGTCTCTTCACAACAACGGAAACCCTAGCTAAGACATGGGTTTCTCTGTGTAATAGCCCTGGTTGTCCTGGAACTCGTTCTGCGGAATAGTCTGACCTTGAACTCAGAGATCTGCTTGCCTTTGCCTCCTGAGTGCTGAGATTAAAGGCATGTGTCAGCACTTCAATTTTTAATAGTTCTTATTTCCTAATCATTTTATATCTACTTGGCAAGTAGCTGGGTTTTTTTTGTTTGTTTTTGTGGGTTTTTTTTTGGGGGGGGGGGTTGAGACAGGGTTTCTCTGTGTAGTTTTGGTGCCTGTCCTGGATCTTGCTCTGTAGACCAGGCTGGCCTCAAACTCACAGAGATTCTCCTGGCTCTGCCTCCTGAGTGCTGGGATTAAAGGCAGGTACCACTGCTGCCCAGTGTAGCTGGTGTTTTATATAGTGCTGACTGTTGTTTCATTTGCTTATGCTGTTTGATTCACTACATTTGCACTTAATGCCATATATATATCATATATCACATATATGTGCAAACAAATTTTAATATGTGTCATATATTTGGCATTCAATAGTTTTAAAGCCTTAATCCTGGATAGATTATAAATTTTAAATTAAATTATTTAAGGATATATCACTTGTTTATTGAAATCAAGCTTAGACTCTGATGTTTTTTTTTTTTTGGGAACTAGTTCAGTTTCCAAGGCTAGACCCTGGGGGGAGTTGAGTTGCTGTGTGAAATCTGTGTGTTTTTTTCTAGCTCTCCTGTTCCTCAATCTCTCTGTGATTTGAGGCAAGCAACTTAACCTCTCTGACCATCAATTTCCCCAACTATATAATGGCCATAGTTTATCCTTTATGGAGTCACTGGGGGGTCACCTGTCATAACACAGGCCAAGATCAATTTGGTGCCATGTACAAATGCTCTGTAAATGAAATTATGAATTCATAACTGTAACTATGATGTGGGTCTCACTGTTGGTAGAAGCTTGCCTAATATCCTCCTAGTCAGTCTTCACATGGTGGCTTCCTTCACTTACTGCCACACAGGGCATGCTGTGTGGAGGACAGGGCATGCTGTTCCTGTCAGAGACTCCCCTGATGTGACAGACAAACCATGTACCCCATTCACTCCCAGGACCGACAAGACCCACCATTGACCTGTCTCTATTCATACAGACACCTGGCTTAGCCATGCACTGAAGCCCCACAGAACAGTAAACAACCACATTATCTCTAAAATTTAGATTAGCACACATGGACGGCAGGGACACCCTCCTCCACGGAGAACCACTGGCTTCCTTTCTGCATAACTCATTTTCACTGATGTGGAGAACTGTTCCCAATTCATTTTTTCCCTGGAAGATATTGACTAGGCGACTACTCTGTGCAAGGCACTATGTCAGGAGGAGCAAGGGACACAGCGAAGGGCAAGACAAATAAAGCCCTCACTTCTGGGGCTGAAGTCCAGCCCTGGACACAGTGTCACAAGTGGACAGCTATAAAGACAACTGATAGTGGCGTGCTGCGCAAACCCACGGTGGTGTCTTTTGCTTGTTTAGATTTTTTTTATTTTTAGTGTGTGCATGCGTGTCGGTACATAGATATGTGCATGTGTGCACAAACTCATGGTGTCTTGAGAACATATATGGAGGGACTTCTTCTTCTTTTTTTTTTTTTTCTTTTTTTTTTCTTCTTTTTTTTTTTTTGAGACAGGGTTTTTCTGTGTAGCTTTGCGCCTTTCCTGGAACTCATTCTGTAACCCAGGCTGGCCTCGAACTCACAGAGATCCGATTGCCTCTGCCTCCCGAGTGCTGGGATTAAAGGCGTGCGCCACCACCAGCCAGCCAGAAGAACTTCTTGAAGGAGGAGACACTACTACAGAGTCCTAAAGGTTGTGGAGGAGCTGCCAGGTGAAAAAGAGGGTCTGCGACAAAGGTGTGACTAGCCAGCTTAACTGTCCTGACGCTACATTTTTGCAAGGATATGTGAATATTTCTCATGGACACTAAGTAAATTTCAGCAAGACAGCCATGTGGTTTCACTTATGTCATGAGCAAGAAAGCCACCTGGAAGTACCAGGGGGCCTCAGGAGAAGGGAGCTAAGGTGCCTGCAGAGATTTAGGGCTGTGGGTGGAGTGGTAAAAAGTCAGCTGGGGTACAAATTCATCTGCCCACTCTTGGTCTTTCTTGGCAATCAAAGATATTTATAAAGATGTCACAGGTGCATCTGAGGTGTGTGTGGGGGGGGGGAGGGGAGTGACAGGGGAGGGGAATTAAAGGGAGGACAGCAGATGAGAGAAAGGAGACACCCAGCTTCACCATGTGCCAGATGCTGGAGCATGGACTGTGGTGGTATTCTAATTGTACTGAAATGTGATTTTGATTGTATGTTAATAAATAAAGTTGTCTGGGGGTCAGAGCTATTAGAGCCATAGACAGAGTGTGGCGGTGGTGGCACACGCCTTTAATCCCACAGATCTCTGTGTGTTCAGGGATACAGCCAGCATTGGAGACATATGCCTTTAAGACCTGGGGGGGGGGGCTGTACATACAGACAGTGACAAGGCAGTCACATGTTTGGGTTTACAACCAATGAGAAGGCAGAATGACTATGAAACAACTTACACACAGGGAAATCTCTCTCTTTCGGGAAGCTGGGACCATGGCAGGAGGAAGGGTGAGATTTGAGCTCTGAGCTCTGATCTCTTGGCTTTCTCTTTTACATTGGTTCTGTGTTTCTTATTTAATAAGACGGTTGGTTACATCTACAATGGACGCTGCAGCCACAGTAGGTAGGAGCAGGGTGTCACCCACTGTCCAGGGCTTGCCTAGCACACAAGAGAACAAGATAGTTGGTCATCCTATGAGCTATCTCCTCTCATAAACCTAGCTTTGGAAGGCATTAGAACACCGCTTAGCAAGCTGGAGGAGAACTAGGAGCACAAATGAAGCCCTGCACCTCAGGACAAGTCTGGCGGCTGGCTAAAGGACAAAGTCTTGGTTGTCACCAAGAGTTGACATTTTAAATTTACTGACTCAAGGTTGCGTTGTATGACATGGACTCTCCAGAGGATTGCTTTTGTGCTTTTGCTGTAAAAAAGCACACAATGTACAATTTACCATCCCGGGCATTTTTGGGTGTGCTTGTGAATAGTGTTCAGTACATCCAAACTGCCTTACAAAAGAATGGAAAATTTCCTCATCTTAAATGAGTGCAGTTCTGGGTCCATGTAGCAGCTTGTTCGTTTCCAACTTCACCTCAGCCTGAATCCTGACATGATGGTTAACAACAGTTGTCAATGCAAAGGCAGACCATGTGTGCTCCTTCACTGATGTTATGTAACAGGACCCCAGGCCATAGCACAACTGACTCCATGATGGAAGTTTCATTTAGGCCACAAAACAGCCTGCAGACATCACCACCTGCCAAAATGAAAACAAAGACCTGATTCATCAAAGTCCACAGTTCTGGAAAAGTCTCACAATGTACTAACCTGATTTTTGGCTTCTGTATTCTGCCTCTGGCTAACTGTTCTTGTTAACTGAAGTGTGTTAACCCAGATTATGGTTTTTGTGCTTAAAAGCTCACCCTGAGAAAGATTTAGGGCTACACTGGGATCACGACTACCCAGTGTAGTTGCTGGCTGGCTAATGAAGACCTTCTATTGGCTTAAACCTGTACTCTTCTCTGGTGGCTACTCCACAACATTAGGTCCCAGCTTGGCCTTCCAACATGAACTGGAGACCGGCTGCTCTTTAGGAATTCCTTCGGCCTTCAGCACCAGATTGGATGTGCTGAAGCACCCAGCCTGTGGACTGAGAAACTCCTGGTTTCTGTTGGGGAATATTTGTTTAACTATGCAAAGATGTGTTGTATTTGCTTATGTTGCATAGTATTTATTTAACTATATAAATATGTGCTGCATTTGTCTAATATGCAAAGATGTGCTGCTGTTTCACCTTGCCTGCCTAAGGCACCTGATTGGTCTAAAAAAAAAGCTGAATGGTCAGTAGTGAGGGAGGAGGTAAGGAGGGACTTCCTGGCAGGGAGAGTAAGTAGGAGGAAGAATTTAGGTTCAAGGAAGAAAGAAAAGGAGATGACAGGGAGACACCAGCGGCCAGCCAGACCTGGAGGAAACAGGGAAGTAGGACAAACAGAATGTAAGAAAGGTAAAAAGTCCTGAGACAAAACATATGGATAAAGACAGGTTACACTAAGATAAAGGAGCTGGTGGGACAAGCCTAAGCTAAGGCTGAGCACTCATAATTACTAATACACCCTGTGTCTTTATTTGGGAGCTGGTTGGCAGCCCAAAGAAAAATCACAACCACAGGGTTCTCTGCCTCTCCAAGTGTGAAACAGACATTGTTGGACCTCCTAGACTGCATTGTGTAAGCACATCTAACAAATCCCCCTTAGTTACCTGGAAACCTCTACCCCCAGAGATCTTATCCTATTTTTTTAGAGTGATACAGGAAGCATGGATGGAGGGGTGAGTGCCCTGCCTGTGTAGATTAAGAGCACTAGAGAGTCGCCTCCCGGTTACACTTGGCTGCCACACCTCTTTGCAGATCTCTGCTCTTCCCTGGGAGATGTCGTCTTGGCTACTGGTATTTTAGTGCCTGGCACAGAGCTTGTCACCTAGCAAGGATCTATGACCTGAATGAATAGGCTTTTTCCCCTGCTGTTACTGTTTTACAGAATGTATGTTTGTGATAAGAAAGTTCTGGAAGATAGAACACCAGGGATCAGTATAGCTCAGAGGCAACTGGACTGTGCACAAGATGAGTTTTGAAGAGTGTGAAGAAATGAGGAGGTCAACAAATTATGGTCCCTGCTCTTTGCTGTCACCTATTCCTGCCCTTCATGTCCTCTCCCAGCGTCTTTAACAAGGTGAGACTCTCCCTTTCATTCTGTGTAGTCCACTCTTCCCACTCAAGCATTTTTCTGCACTCCCCGCTCCCCCTGGCTAACTTGGCCTGCTGTTAATGTGCCTTCTCCTGTGGTGTCCTGGGACTGGAACTACCCATTTCTGTGGGTGGTGCACCGCTGTCACACCAGTCGGTGGCACTAGTATATAGTGTTCTCAGCCGCTTGTTGCTCTCCACTGCTCTGTCCCCAAAGAGAGTCCCCCCCCCCTTTCTTCTGTTCTGCAGCTCCCTAGTCTAGACCAAAGGGCAGACTTTTTTTTTTTAAATATAATTTCCCATTTCCTCAGGAGGCTTCAAAACCAAAACCAAAACCAAAAAACCCTTTTTGATTGATCATGAACCATAAACACACACACACACACACACACACACACACACACACACACACACACACACACCTGTGATGCTTGGCTCCAGGTTCTCAATAGCGACTCAAATCTGCACATGCCCAAGACCCTTCTAGGAAATAGTGTTATGTAACACAAACTATGCATCTCCTCCCACATTCTTTAAATGATGTCTGGATGTCTGTCATACTGGATACGGTATGTTGCTCTGTGAATGTCTGATGTACTGCTTTGTTTAGGGAATAACAACAACAATAACAGAAATCCCATGTGTTTATTACAGTTCACACTGGCTCCCATCTTGAATAATTTCTACCCATACTGGGCCAACTGTGTTAATTTTTTTTCCCTTCTCCACATCGGGATGCAGCCTCTTCAAGCAGTCGGATGCATTGCAGTAGTGATGTGTGTTTCATAGCACAGCCTTTCAGTTCTGTTTCTGGTCAGGCTGGTTCTCTCACTGGTGGTCCCAGCACTGCCATACAGATCCCCCTCTTCCAGTCCCAAGTGCCAGACTATTCCATCTCTGCCAAATCCTACATACCCTTTCCTAGCCCTGCTTGTATTTCAGGAGGCAGCTTCCCGGGTCCCCCAGACTTATTTTCCTCCGGAGTGCTGTAGCACTCAGATGAGAACTCTCCAGCTTGTTACTCATGTGTTTTATTTGTGTTATTTTATTCCCTATGACTCACAGTTGCCAGCTGTTTCTCTCTCTGATGACTTCATATTATCTCAATACAGCTAAGCCAGAACCACATTTCTCAGAATCTCTCTCCAGTTGGCTCCAGGTTAAGCTTAGCCACAAGAAAAATTGTGCGAGGACTGGAAAATGCCGTCACAGACAGCCTCTGTGATGTCTGAAAGTTGTGAGACAACACAGTGCACTGAGGACAGGTTGTCGTGGATGTTGACTTACAGGTATGCATGCATGTCCCATTGCTCCATCGGATGTCGCTCTTTGCTCTCCAGTTCCAGCTGGGGATGCATGTGTGCACTTCTGTGGCTGGGGTGCTACTTTTCTGGCATCTTTCACTGTCAGAGTCTATGCAGCATGGTGATATTGATGGTCAGCGTGGCTCTAGATCATTACTTCCATTTCATCCGTGCAGTATTGGAGACGTGGGCAAGGTTTAGGGGTACATTGCGGAAGACAGTGGGGGATTCAGAGCCAGGGAGTTTGGGAGTTTTTGGTGTGTAGCTAGCAGGGGAGCTGATGGGGCGCTGAGCTCACAGCCCAGCACCGCAGCAAGAAAAAGCAGTGATGGACTGAGGACTCTCGCGACTTAGGAGGGAGCTGGGAGTTGTGAGATTAGGGAGAAGTAGGGAGGCTGAGACAGACGAGGAAGAAGAGCATCAGTGAGGGTAAGTAAGGACCTCTCCCCCGGGCACTAGGCAGCGATGAAGATAGCATTGTTAAAATGTGTTAAGTGGGGCTGGAGAGAGATGGCTCAGTGGTTAAGGATGTTATTGTACTCACAGAGAACCTGAGTTTTGTTCCCAGCATCCGCTGCTGGTCACTCACAACTGCTTGTAACTGCCGTTCCTGGGGTCCACTGCCCTCTTGTGGCCTCTGCAGGCACTGCTACTCACATGCACGTACCTTCCCTAACCACATACACATAATTAAAAAACAACAACAACAACAACAACAAAAAACAAAACCCTTAGAAAACTCTCTTAAAGTCAGCTAGTGCTTTGGAAACATCTTTAAGTCTCTGTGGTAAGCACCCCCAATGTTCATTTTCCTGTAAAGAAGCAGAGATGGTCGGGGATGGAGAAACCGACTCAATTAGCAGCTGTTGGCTGGACTCTCTCTTGTCCTGGCTCTCTTGAGCAAAAGGACTATCGGTCTAACACGGACGGAACTTCCCTTATGGCAGGACCAGCTGTCTTGAGTACTCCACAGATGCCTTGAGATAACTATGCCCAAACTACCTGTAGCTGATTGCCCTGGCCCCTGGAGGCACAGCATCAGCCAGGGCTGTTTGAAATCAGCCTATCACAAGCCTCAGGAAACATTTCCGCCTTTGCTAGAGCGGGGTGCTTCTTGTGGTCTAATGGAAGTCTGCTGTGTTTGTTGCTCAGGCAAGGCCATGATTGGTCCAAAACATAAGCCTCAAGGACTCTGATTGGTGCTAAAAGGCAAGGTAATTGGCCCAGACAATTGGCTGTGACGGTCTATACAGCCCTTCTGTGGCTGTAAACACAGACTTCTCAGAAGCGAGAAGGTAGGAAACACTGTCCTGTGCCTCCTGCTGTCCCTGGAGTTAGAACATGAGCTTTTCTTGCTAACTTTTAGTTTTGCAGCCTGAGCAGGGAGCATGAAGAGGCAGGACAGACAGCAGGGTGGTAGGGACAGAAGTGGCAGATGTAGCAGAATGTCAGGAGCAGCTGTCCCCAAGCCATCAGTAGCCCAGGCTGTGAAAGCAGCATCTGGCTTTCTCAGCCGAGTGGTCCTGGAGTGGCCAGAGAGGAAGAAGGGAGGTGAAGGAGAGGACAGGGAGGCCGGAGAGCAAGGGCTGAAGGATAAACATCTTTAAGTAGTCAAAGGAGAGCATCTGTAAGCCATGGTTGCTAAACCAGAGAGCTGCCAAGGCCTCAGGGTCCAAGGTCTCAGACCCCAGACCATGAGCTCTGACAATGGTTGATGTCAAGGGCTGAGTATCACTGTCTGTGGCCTGTACCAAGACTTTAACACTAGAGGGTACCATTTCCACTGCTTCCTCTTTCCTGATGCCTGTGGCTCTCCATCTAAACAGGAAAGAGAGGAGAGCCACCTGCATTTGAGGAGCTTCTCCTTGCCTACCCACGGTTTCCCTCTGGGTAGAGCCAAAGGACTCTCAGACAGCTGGCTGGAGACACTGTGTGACTCAGAAGGTCACATAAAATGCAGGCTGGGTTTGCCGCAGCAGTTTATATGTAAAGGGGCCTTAGATCCAGGAGGAAGATTGTAGTGACCTAAGGGGCATGCCCATTTCATAAATATGCCCAAACAAAGCACCGGAAGCTGGGTGGCTTAAAACAATTGTCTCATAGTTCTGGAAGCCAGAAATCCAAGCTGTTGGTAGCCCCATGCATTTTCTGAAGGCTGCAGGGATGGATCTATTGCACGTCGCTTGGTTTCTGGTGTTGCTTGCCAGGCTGGGCATGTTCCCATCACTCCAGGTATTAATCACTCTGTCTGAAAGCTGCTCCATGGCAGTCTTCAGGTATCATGGTTGCTACTCTGCTATCATCTCTGCCTCTATCAAGTTTTCTTTGTGTGCATGTCTGTGTCCCTTTTCTTATGACATTAGCCACAGCAGATTAAGGGCATATGCTTAACTGACTATGTCCATAGCGACTCTGTTTACAAATAAAGCCCCCTTCTGGGGTTTCTAGGAAGGACATCGATTTGTATGAGTAGGAGCACTGTTCAAATTGATACATGAAGCAAATAACTAAGGAAAAGGAAGATTGCAGACCGAAGAAGCCACAAAGGAAGTTAAAGGCAGCTTTTTTTTTTTTTTTTTAATATGGAAGAGGTTTGAACATATTTCTGTGTTGAATATGTTGGAGAGCCTTAAGGATGGGAAGCCAAAGAGTGCAAGCAGAAAGCGAGTCATCGATGGCGCCAGCTCACAAGAGACTGGGGTCTGAAGTGCAGGTGGGTGGGTCATTCATGGACTTGGAGATGAGGGCAGAAGGGACATGTATGGGTGGGTGCAAATGCGGGTGTCGGGGGAGGAGGAGGCAAGTGGCAGAGCTGAGCGGATCTGGACAACACAGCTCTGGGAATGCTGAAGGCGTCCAGCGAGTAAATCGAGAGCAGGGGTCGGTGTGAGCAGCTGCAACAACAGCTCGGGGAACGAGCTCCACTCTGTGGGTAGAAGATGAGCAAGGGTTCTGCCCATGGGAACCGGGAGGGGGGCAACCTACTCATGCTGACGGATGGCACCTCGGGGGCACCGTCTCATTAACCTGAAAACTGTTCTGGAAGGCCGGAGGGAAGCCCCATATTCTTGGTACCTGCCTTTCCCTGCCACCCCAGGATTGCGAATACAACTACATCACCCCATCACACTCATTTTTTTCTTGGTGTGTGGTGGCCTTCACCTGGATGTGTGGGAGGCCAGAGGAGGATGTGAATGTCTTCATCTGCTGTTTTCCATCTTCTGCCTTTAAGACAAGTTCTCTCACTGAGTTTAAAGCTTGCTGTTTCAACTAGGTTGGCTGGCCAGCAAGTTTCCGGGATCCTCCTGTCTCCACTCCCCAATGCTGGAGTTAGAGACACAGACAGCCATGCTCCATTTTTATATGGGCGCCAGCGATCCACACTCAGGTTCCTATGCATGCACGACAACCACTCTTACTCACAAGTCATTTTTTTTCAGCCACACTCCCTTTTCCCCTATGGATTCTGGGATCATACTCAGGTCCTTGTGTTTCAAGGCAGCATTTTGCTGACCGAGTTGTTTCTCCAACCTGTGCAATTCTTTTCTTAACATCCTTTTTTTTTCTTTAGAAGCCGTTTGAGGTAACACTGTCTCATCATAGTCCTTTCACTTCTTTTTTTTTTTAAATTTTCTTTTTTTTTTAAACATTTTTTTTGAAATTTTTTTAAAGATTTATTTATTTATTATGTATACAGTGTTCTGCCTGCATGTATGCCTGCAGGCCAGATGAGGACACCAGATCTCATTACAGATGGTTGTGAGCCACCATGTGGTTGCTGGGAATTGAACTCAGGACCTCTGAAGGAGCGGTCAGTGCTCTTAACCTCTGAGCCATCTCTCCAGCCCTGTCCTTACACTTCTTAATGGTTTTAGTTGAGCAGTGAAAATAGGGCTCACATCACAGCTCTGAAGTTTTGAGACCATATTCAGCCACTAAAGTCCCCTGTGGAGTCAGGAAGAGTCCAGCTGGAAGCAGGCTTTAAGAAGGTCAGGTGGAAGTCCCCTGTAGGTTGGGGAAGTGGTCCATGAAAGCAATTGGCCTGAGTTTGCATCTCCAGAAATCAGGTAAAAGTCTGACATGGTAGCTTATACATTTAATTCTAGTGCCCCCTTCACAGAGGGTAGCTGAGACAGGAGACTACCAGGGAGCTCATGAGCCAGTTATCCAGGCTCAAGGCAGTACTGAAGAGACCTTTCTTCAAATGAGGTGGGAAACTGAGGACTGACCCCTTAAGATTGCCTCTAATCTCAACATACACACCACGGCACCCCCATGCCCATATGCTAGAACATGCACACACTCAGATACTCACATAACACACCCTACACGTGAACATACACACTCCCCTTTAACGCTCTCAGTTCTCCATCTTACAACACTGTTTACAAAGTGGACAAAGTTATTGAGTCTTCAGGCATGTTAGTTGCTACACATATTATCATTAAGATAAGTATAAATGATAAAAATCATGAATTTATAAATTTAAATCCCACACCCTCCTCCATATGCAGGCACATGTGCACACATGCACACACACACACACACACACACACACACAGCAGTGAACTTCCATTTATTAAAAAAATCTATCCTACAAAAACCAATCACGTAAGGCGAGGGGATGGGAAACTCCATTCTGGAATGCAGAGGCCCAGGGAGATGCCCTGATACCGGTGTGGTGGGAGGAAGGTAAGAGGAAAAAGGCGGAAGCAGCAGATCAGGTGAAGCGGTCTGGGTTTGTAGGAAAGGGAGGGAAGTGAGGACCAGGGTGTGGTGACATGTTCCATTTTTTGTGGGGATGTCAGGATGCTGGCTCTTACACGCGCCACAGCAGGGTGGGCAGGGAAAGTGAACCAATACTCCAATTGTCAAAGAAGGACTAATGAGGTAACAACATACAGCCTTCAGCTGGAGGGCATGCTTATTTGTTGGTCTCCTTCAGTCTCCTCAAGCCAGAGGATGGAACTGAACAGGTCACCAGCTGGCCCCTGGTTTGCCCAGTTCCCTTCTGGCTTTGGGGTACAGTGATGGAGTGAAATACGGGGGCTTACTCCCTAATTCACTGAAAGAGCAGAGGTGAAGGGACGGACAGGGATGATTCTTTTGACAACTGGTGGACTATCTGTTTATCCGCCTGTGGACTTTAAGGCCATGCATCTGTTTACTGGTTATGGATTTTTGTTCTTGCCTTATCAACAATATTGTTATGGATTGACTGTTCCCTAATCACTTTGTGCTTATGACTTCCACCTACAGCAATTACTGATGCCAAAAATTAATGCTACTTTAAGGACTCATGTACAATTAAATACATTAATTTACTATCTGTGTATGTATGTGAGAGTTTATGTGTCCCAGCAGGCATGCCACAGTGTGTGTGTGTGTGTGTGTGTGTGTGTGTGTGTGTGTGTGTGTGTGTGTAGGTCAGAGGACAAATTGCAGGAGGTAATTCTTTCTTTTCAGCTTGTAAGTCCTGGGCATGTAGCTCAGGTCGCCAGGCATGGTGGCAAGTGTCTACCTGCCAAGGCATCTTGAAAGCTCACATGAACAGCTTTCTATGTAAGCTGGGTGTTCATATCCTCCACTTTATCCTGCTCCCAACCTGATCCCGCTAAAATTATTATTTTTAAAATAGAGCTGGGTTTGCACTAATTAAGAAAGGTGACCAGGTTTTCTTGTCTTGCTTTCTTGGAACTGCCTTGTCCCTTTTTCCACCACTGCAGGCTGCCATACTTAAGAGATACAAAATAAACCCACTAATAATAATAATAAAATGCCTAACGTTTTATTGCTTACTCAACATGTGTGAGCGACTAAACCACACAGAAGCACTGCAGGGTTTGTTTGCTCCAGGGTGCTTCAGGATGAGGGAAGGATAAGAGTACAGCATGGGGCCTAAAGGCAGCCTGGAGTGCCCGTCTGTTCTTTGTGGACAACTGTCAAGAATTACACACCAAGATACCTTTTCATTGTAGCAATCAGACGGAATCAGCCAAGATGCACATCAATTAATGAGTAAGTAATGAAAATGTTACACATACATACAAAGGAATTTTATTTAGAAGAAGGTTTATGTATAAATAAAAAATGAAATGATAGAATTTGTAGGAAAATGGATGGAACTGGAAAATACAGTAAGTGATATAATCCAGGCCTAGAAAGACAAACACCACGTGTTCTCTTTTATCTGTGGATTTTCGCTCCTAATTTTTAGTATGTGTGGTAGTGAGTGTATGTAAAGCCCAGAAAACCAGACCGGGGCCCATGAGAGGGGAAAGGGAGGCGTTAAGTGGGGGTGGGGTGGGGTAGTAGAATGTAATTCTGCAGAAGTGGAGAGGGGAATGCTGGGAGTGGAAGGGACTTTGAGGGGAGGATGCAGGGGGATGGATGAGAGGAGGGTCCACTAAGCTAACATTCATGAAAACGCCATAAAGAAGTCCAACACTTGGTAAGCTAATTACAAAAAAAAAAAAAAAAAAAAAAAGCATGGAGCAATGGCTCAGTGGTTAAGCATGCTTACTGCTCTTGCCAAGGACATGAAGAGGACATGAAGAGGACATGAGTTAGGTTTCCAGCATCCATGTTAGGTGGTCTATAGCCACCTGTAACTCCAGCTCTGGGGGCTGCACTCAAGTTCACAATTACACACAGACACAGACACATACACAGAACTAAAAGCTAAAAATAAAATAGCAGGGCATGGTGGCACACACTTTTAATCCTAGCACTCGGGAGGCAGAGGCCTGTGGATTTCTTGAGTTCCAAGGCTACAATAGTGAGACCAGTCTCAAACAACAACAACAACAACAAAAAATAAAAACAAAACAAGACAGGTGGAAAGTTACAAAGAAAGAAGTTTGCATGGGTGGATAAAATCACTCCCAGAAATATGTTATTAAAAGAAAATCCCAGTGCTAGGGTGGGCTAGCTTGCTACAAGTTTTGGTCAGGGAGGCCCCCAAACAATATAGTCATCTACCATTGCTACTGACTGCTGTCTTAGGGTTTCTATTGCTGTGAGGAGACACCACGACCACAGCAATTCTTATAAAGGAAAAACATTTAATTGGGGTGGCTTACGTTTTCAGAGGTTTTGTCCATTATCATCATGGCGGGACATGGAAGCATGCAGGCAGACATAGTGCTGGGTAAGGACCTGAGAGTCCTACATCTTGATCCACAGGCAACAGGAAGTGGACCAAGTCGCTGGAAGTGCTTAAGCATATATGAGACCTCAAAGCCCGCCTCAGCAGTGACACACTTCCTCAAACAAGGCCATACCTACGCCAACAAAGCTACAACTCCTAATAGTGGCACTCCCAATGAGCTTATGGGGGCCAGTTACATCCAAACTACAATTGCCTATGGTGATATTTTATTTGTGCTGAAATATGATTTTATTTGTATGTTAATAAATAAAGTTGCCTGGGGGTCAGAGCTAATAGCAAGCCATAGCAGAAGTCTGGCAGTGGTAGCACACGCCCTTACTCCAATCACGTGGCAGGCAGAGTCTGTGTGTCCAAGGATACAGCTAGCATGGAGACACATACCTTTAATCTCAATACCAACCACAGAGACCTGGAGGTCTGTATAGACAGGCAGTGATGAGGAGGTCATGTGGTTGGGTTTACAACCAATGAGAAGGCAGAACATAAAGTCAATAAAAATACAGACACACAGGAAGTAGGTCTCGTTTTCAGGGGAAGAACGGCAGCACGTGATAAGACGGTGGTTTTAGTCTCAGTTCTTAGCTACTGCTCTGACCTCTTGGGCTTTTAACTCTGCATTTGGTTCTGTGTTTCTTATTTAATAAGACAGTTACATCTACAATTGTCCACCAGAACTAGCTAGTAAGAATCTGTTGCTGAAGAAATTACATACTTCAGTTGCAAGACACAGAGAAATCAAGTTGGAACTGGTCTGGAAGCTTCTAAGCCTTCTAGCTAGCTCTCATGGTGCTAGGAAAGATGCAATGCAGGTCACAACTGAAGAGTTTTCATCAATAATCTGACTCATCTATTGCCTACTAACTGGCCAGGCAATATGTACCCAGTGATGTGATAGTGGCACTTCTGTTGGATGGGTAGCCAACCACTTTCAAATTGGATTCGAGGCCTGCACAACAGGAGGAAATTCATTTTTTATACCGTAAACCTGGTTGACAGCTCATGGTTAGGGAGGTCATAGGCCCCGGTGGGGAAGCTACTGCTATTTTGCTAAATGGACATGATGTCCTCATACCGTTCCCTTGTAAATAAGCACATTTGTGCTCATGTATTAGCGTTGTTGTGAGCTTTTGTCAGAGAAGATTCTTCTTGCCGTGGGCAGTGGTAACTATGGAGACTTGTAACTGATCAAAGTGGGGTGGGGAGCAGGAGCAGGGATGGGAGGGGGATCTGTGGTTGGTATGTAAAATGAATAAAAAAAACTGATCAAAGTAATGAGAGTAAGTAATGTGGAATGTTCATCCATAAATAACTCAACCTGCATCATCCTATTTCATAGCTTGGGGAACATTGTAGAAGGAGTGGCAGGAAGAACGTAAGCACCAGAAGATGGGCGAGTAGTGGTATGGGATGCCGACTTCTGGGCAATGCTGCGGCTGCTGCACTCTTGAACCCATAGCATCTGTGGCAGATGGGTGAGAATGGCCCCCACAGGCTTCATATAATTGATGGGACTGTTTGGAAAGGATTAGGAGGTGTGTCTTGTTGGAGGAGGTGTGCCACGGGGGGTGGGGCTTTGAGGTGACAAGAGCCTACACCATTTCCAGTTTGCGCTCTCTCTCTCTGCCTAGTGCTTGTGAATCAGATGTCAGCTCTCAGCTATGGTACCAGTGCTATGCCTGCCTGTCTGCTGCCATGCTCCCCACCATAATGATCACAGACTCCAGCCCCCTGGAACTGTGACCCCTAATAAACATTTTTCTTCTATAAGCTGCCTTGGTCATGGTGTCTGTACAGCAATAGAAAAGTAACCAAGATAGCTTCTATGATTACTTGCACAAGAGCTGCATAAGACTAGGCCTGCGAACACCCTGTCAAGGAAGAGGAAAGGGCTCATGAGGCCCAACCCATCCCTGAGGATTTATATGTAGCTAATGACTAGTGGAGAGGAAGAGACATCTTCTTCTGTGGCGGGGGACAAGAGAGAGCAGCAGGAGATGAATATGACAAACTACATTATAGCCATATATGAAAATATAATGAAATGTGTAATTAATACACACCAATAAATTTTTTTATTTTGTTTTGTTTTTTTCAAGACAGGGTTTCTCTGTGTAGCTTTGATACCTGTCCTGGCTCTCGCTCTGTAGACGAGGCTGGCCTCGAACCCACAGAGATCTGCTTGGCTCTGCCTCCCGAGTGCTGGGATTAAAGGCATGCATCACCACTTCCCGGCTCAATAAAATATTTTTAAAAAGAGAGAGAATGATAGACTGAGAAAGGATGCTATAGGTAAGTGTTTTCTAAAGAAGGACCCTGAGGTTAGTTGCTCACACTAACAAATGGCCATTGAGGGCAGTCATGTAGCAGGCAGGGCCTGAGACCTTAGCAGTCACCTGTGACAACCCCGCTAGTCGAGGCTAGGGTGCCATGCAGTGGGAGGGGACCAGCTCCATGTGTGGAGCTCTGGGGCCGGAGGGTCAGGGGGCACTGGTCAGAGCTAAGAGAGAGGCCAAGGCAGATGATATGTTCTGTCAAGTACAAGAGGATTCAGCAGAGCCACCCAGAAACCTCCGGGAGGGAAAGGAAGAGGACAAGACGATGCATCAGAGAGGTTTTAAGAGGTTACCAGAGAGTGTAAAGGGGAGGAGTGGACAGCCTGGGGGGCGGGACGGGGGGACGGGACGGGACTAGAACCTTTACCACCTGGAGTCGGCTCAGGACTGAGGAAGTGGTTTTCCTTTTCGTGACCCTAAGACTGGGCTGAGGGGAGGCGAGGGGAAGTAGGAGTGGCCTCAGGTGGGGCCCTATAGTTAGTTGTCTGAAGACCATCAAGGAAGGGAAGAAAAGGGAGGGCGAGGGCAGGATCTCAGGAGAAAGCAGCTGGAGGAGGGTGGTAATGCAAATCCTTTTGCTATCTGGGGACTCGCTGATTCTGAAGAGATTGCAGTTGTCTCTTTGTTTTATGTTTCAAGTTTTCGGCTCTGAAAAAGTGAACGAGGTGTGTTACAGGCTGCTGAGGATTAAATGGGAACGCGTACCTGATGACGCCAGTCCAGCGCCTGGCACACCGAGTGGATGCTAATTATCCTAATGTTTTGTGACTGCGCATCTATGATGAACTCATCCAGAACCTCAAAGTCAGGGAAGGCATCATTTACATGTTGTCTCATCTTGGTATCCTGTATTTAACTTTGTAAGTAAGGGCTCTTTTTACAAAAAGACATACCATTTAACATATTTGAAAGATAGGCCTGGTGACGTGCTCGAAGACACATTCTTGTTATCTCTCATGTACATACGGACAGCATACATTTCAATGAAGGATTACTACATGAGCCAAACCTCCCTCTTCGTGGGCCGTGGCTTTGATTTATTTCCCGCATCTGTGTAGAAGGATTAAGACTAGCATGCTCTCTGATAAGCGATTGAACTATGCTTTCCCCATTTTGTTGAGAAACCTCCTCTAGTCTGAGACTGAGATAACTCTGTGTTTTTAAAGGATTACTCTTCTGTGGGCCAACATGATTTTAAGCAGCCATATGTCTTAGGAGAGACTCTTTCCCTGGAGGAATCTGACCCGGTTCTTTTGGTAAGAATTCCATGGGAAATAACAAAATCCAAAAGGAGAGAAGATGGGGTGCTGAGTAAGGGGTGGGGGTGAGGGGGAGAGAAGAATAGGAGAAGGAGGAGGAGGGGGAAGAGACTGAGGGACAGAATCTTTTTCTTCTCAAGGATACCAGTGATGCCCAAACTTAGTGATGTGACACTCAGTCACAGCCCTAAGTGGGGCCCAGCACCTCCTGTCAGACTAATTCCAATGAACAATCTCACCCAGGCCTGAGAGCAGAAGCAGCTGATTTCAGCAGGAGGGCCAGGTAGACACAGATGGCTTCTGAGTTAGCAAACCTCAGCAGTGCGGGGCTCACTCCTGATGCAGAGTGCAGCAGATGGGGGAAAGGTCACTGTGGTTATGCATGTAAGCCCCCCCCCCCACACACACACATGAAGAGCCCTTTTCATTTCTACAGAGATGTGAGCATATGTGAGGACATACATGGAGCTAACTGGAGAGGTTCCCCATAGACCAGTGTGGGATAGAACAGCAGAAGGCTTTGTATAGATAATGAGGGTGCATGAGATAAGGAGTGAGTTTTACGGAGAGAGAAAAGGCATTGACTGTTTCTGGGCAGCTGGTGCTTGGGAATCTGCTACTTTCTCTGGACTTCCAGCCTCCTTTGGAGATGCTGGAATACAAGGACCAGGATCTCAGGGGTCAGTAGTCCTGTCTCCCTGGTCAGGGCTTTTCTGGCTGCTATTTCGCTTGCTCTGCTTCATTTACTGTCTGCTCCATCATGTATCCTGCTTCAGGGATACTGAGAGGGTGTAGGGGGCAATGCAGGGCAGTCCTCAAGTGTGTGCACATACCCCATGTGAATAGACATTTACAAAAATTGACTAGTGGCTGTGAGTTTATTGTGAGTATTTAGAACAATGATATTGGCTTTGCAGCATGTAGTACTATAGAGTCAGCTCTTTTAGAAAATGGGATTTTTTTTTTTTGTGTGTGTGTGTGTGTGTGTGTTGTATGTATATGATGTGTGTGGTGCTGGTGTGTATATACCCACTTGGAGGCTGGAGGATGATACTGAGTGTCTTCCTCTAATTGCTCTCTGTCTTTTTGCCTTGAGACAGGATCTGTCTCTGAACTGGAGGCTTATAATTTTGACTGAGAGCTCCCGGGATCTGCTCATCTCTGCCTCCACAGTTCTGGGTTTATAGACAAGTAGAGCAGTGCTCAACTTCTTCTGAGTGCTGGGGATTCCCACTCAGGTTCTCATTCATGCTCATAGCAAGTTCTCTTACCCACGGAGCCATCTCCAGAGCCCTCAAAGATGTACTTAAAACATTCCTATTTGGTGCTGGAGAGATGGCTCAGAGGTTAAGAGCACTGGCTGATCTCCCAGAGGTCCTGAGTTCAATTCCCGAGTTCAGGAGTTCAGGAGTTCAATTCCCGGCAACCATAGGGTGGCTCACAACCATCTGTAGTGAGATCTGGCGCCCTCTTCTGGTGTGCAGCAAACGTGCAGGCAGAACACTGCATACAGAATAAATAAATGAATCCAAAAAATTAAAAAAAAATTATTTGTAATTACGTGCGCGTGTGTGTGTGTGTGTGTGTGTGTGTGTTAGTGTGTATGAGGAGGTCAAGGGACAACTTTTGCATCAGAATCTGTGACTCCCTTCTCAGCTCACTGAGCCTATTTACCGACACAGGGCATCCTGACATGTCACCACACTGACTATTTTGCTAATTCAGGAAATCAGCGTAGACACGGGGTGAAGGAACGTCCTCCCTGGCTGGCGAACTTGGGATGCCATTAGAACTGGGTCTTCTGCTTGCTCCTCCTTTTGATTTGTCCCCAAGTCAGTGAGGCTGGGGCTGCTTTCTCAGCTTGTCAATGACAGAGGGGGTGGGGCTTGTCTTCTAGATTTGTTCCAATGAGCTAATATACAATCTACCTCTGATTCCAGCCTACAGTGCCTAGTCTGATGAAGTCAGAAAACAGTACTAAACCACACACACTTCTCAATTCAAAATTACAGAAATAAAATGGCATGCCAAGAGAGCATGGTCAATCTAAAATCATTGGGGGATACTGGCCAGAGGAGTTAAGGGTGTGTTAAGGGCTGGGGTGGTCAGGGGGGGTCATCGGGTTGTCAGGAAAGTGCATTTATTCCCTGAGCCATCTCGACAGCCCAAGATAGGTCTTACATTTAGAAACAGAGCCACTCAAAAAACACTGAAGGAACGAATCAGCAAAATTATGAAGACAGGACAAGGAGGACTCAAGTTTCACAAATGCTGAGGAAGCAGACACGGGGCTGTGAGAGCGAAGGAAAGGGAGGGAACGGAAGAGCCCTTGACTTTGACTGACTGGTGCTAGCCTATGCTGGATCACTTCCGGGGCAGGCCTTCCGCTGCATTCATGTGCCGCATTACTGGAATGATTATTTCCTTTTAGATGTGTATTTCATACGTACTCACTTTCTGCTAGATATTGTTTTGGTCACTGAGGATGGGAGACAAAAATAAATCATTGATGTCAACAACAGCAACAACAGGGAAGCAAAAAGTCACAAAATAACAGCTGACACTCTCCATATTTCCACTATCACTATGAGGAAGAGGTCTGCTCATTAACAAGCTGAGAAAGCGGCCCCAGCCTGACTGACTTGGGTACAAATCAAAAGGAGGAGCAAGGAGAAGACCCGGTTCTAATGGCATCCCAAGTTCACCAGCCAGGGAGGATGTTTCTTTACCTCATGTCTATGCTGATTTCCCGAATCAACAAAATAGTCAGTGTGGTGACATGTCAGGATGCCCTGTGGCGGTGAATAAGCTCAGTGAGCTGAGAAGGTGGACATAGATTCTGATGCAAAATAAGGATTTTTATGAGAATTTTTTTTTTTCAAGACAGGGTTTCTCTGTATAGCTTTGCGCCTCACCTGGAACTCACTCTGTAGTCCAGGCTAGCCTCGAACTCACAGAGATCCGCCTGCCTCTGCCTCCCGAGTGCTGGGATTAAAGGCGTGAGCCACCACCGCCCGGCCGAGAATTCTTTAAAAAAAAAAAAAAAAAAAAAAAAAAAAAAGCACAGGAATATAGAACTCATGACCCTGGGCCTTAGCCCTTGAACACACCTCTTAACTCCTCTGGGCTTCAGCAGTCCCACCCAATGATTTTTAGGATTGGCAGTCAGGCTCTCTTTAGGCATGACATTTTAGTTTCTGTAAATTTTGAATTTGAGAAGGGGTGTGCTGTGGTTTAGGTAACTGTCTCCTGAATCCCCATGGGCTAAAGACTTGGGCATCAGACTAGGCAATGTTAGGGGGTGGAACTCTTAAGAGGTAGGGATTGGTAGGGGGTATTAGCTCACTGGGGCAAATCCTAGAAGGGGATGTTTCCCATCATGAGGTAGACAGGCCTTCTCTGCCACACTCTCCCACCGTGGCAGACTGGCCTGCCACTGGACCAAAGCAACAAGACCAAGAGAACACGGGCTGAGACTTCTAGAACTGTGAACTGAAATAAACATTTCCTCTCGTTGGTTGCCTTAGACATCTAGTTACAGTGGCAGAGAGCTGACTGACATAGGCTGCTCTGTAGAGAGCACATGAGGAAGTTAGGGTCACTGACGGTGCAGCGAGATTCGGAAGCCTACGACCTGAATTTCATTGTTTGGTCAGAATTTATCAGAAGATGGTCCTTGGGATAATAACTGCATTCAAATGAACAATAAAGTCAACTTTATTCGAACTTAGCAAGAATGCCAGTTCTTCTCTTTGATTGGAGCTGTACAAAAGGCTCATCCCAGGGAAAATGAAGCCAGAGTTGGTATGGGATTTCAATAAGGAACCTGTTAAAGGAAGGATTTAAATTCCCACCTTCACACATATGCCAAAGGACTAAGACTTCCGTTGTTAATTGTGGGTCCAGGAATTGAAAGGTGATGGTGACTGCTTGAGCCTTCCCATTTTGGCTGGCTTAGAAGCAGGTCCTAGGCTGGGCAGGCAGCCTAAAGGAACGGAGCCTGGGCAAGGCTGCCATGGGCAGCGAGGGTGGAGGTGTTTAACACTAACCATGAAGGGTCCTAAGAGAAGGTGGGGAGGCCAGAGGGCAATGCTGCCCCCTATGGGAGAGATTCTGCCCATATAGTTGTGTGTACCGCTCAGGGGAAAGTTTCTTTGTGCCGTGTTCCCTTTTAAGGGAAGACTCTGAGAAGAAGCTAGTTATGAATAAAAGAGACAGTTCCTAAAGTCTGGGTTTGCTTTGAGTTTTGTGGGGGAGCCTTGATTACAAAGAAGAAACGCTTCATTTCGTATTCCAGATGTAAGGATTCACTAGGCTATCATTTCAGATGTCAGGAGTCTTGAATGGGAAAAAAAAATTACTTTTCTCAACATGGAGTTTCTCCTCACTGTTTAGTAGAGCCTGATCTAACATTTTCTTCTTAAGAATTTGTGTTCCTTTTGAGCGATGACAAGCTAATCACACAGCCTTCCCGTCAACGTCACACTTTATGCGGTTACTGGGGTGTAGGGATGGTACCAGCTGGTTTTGCTTTGGGAATATACAACTCTGTTGCAGTTCTTGGCTTCTGCTTTAGGTGGCGCTGTTTGACCATTTTCTCCCTAGAGCCTCGGTGTGCGTTCCGAGGAATGGTCTGATATTGATAAAATCCACTTTTTCACATGATGCTCTCTTTGTGTTGAGTACAGACAGCCAGTGCTCTTTCTGGGTTGCAAGCCTGAGACGCCTCTCAGATGCCATACAAATAAAGACTTACGGATGATGTAGTGTTGCCCGAGGCATTGTTGGTCTGCTTGAAGTTGGTGGGTCTGAGGATGCCAGGTGACAGTGGCAGCCTTTGAAAGTATAAATGGAGAGTGAAAGGGGGGTATCGTGTTGTGGGATATTTGTACACTGTGTGAAAATATAATGCTGTGATTGGTGTAATAAAAAGCTCACTACCCAAAAGCTAGGCAGAAGGTAAAGGCGGGACTTCCGGGGGGAGAGAGAGAGAGAGAGAGAGAGAGAGAGAGAGAGAGAGAGAGAGAGAGAGAGAGAGAGAGAGAGAGAGAGAGAGAAGGAGATAGTCGAGGTGCAGGGAGACGCCAATGAGCCATGGAGGGAGTCGGACATACAGAATGAAAGAAAGGTAAAAAGCCACGAGGCAGAATGTAGATGAATAGAAATGGGTTAATTTAAGTTATAAGAGCTGGTGGGACAAGCCTAAGCGAAGGCCAAGCTTTCATAATTAATAAGTTTCCCTGTAGTTATTTGGGAGCTGGCTGGCGGGACAGAGAAAGACTCGTTAAGGTATGGGGAGATCTACAAATCACACAATGTGGACTGATCCTTTACATATAAAATAAGCTTGAAGAAGTAACCTGACTTGGCGCAGGAAAGAAGAAAAAGGAAGATTTGCCTTGAGGGGTTAGCAGGAGAGGTTATCATTGGCTGTTACATGCACAATAGCCATAAACTAAAATTAAATGAAAATGAAGTTTAATTTAAAATTTGTATGTATGTATATATGCATGCATGCACAGTTCCATGTAGTTGTTCATTTTTTTCTTTTACAATCAGCAAATTGAATTATTTTTCCTTCTCGTGGTCTTCTTCCTGAAGTCATTGGCCTCTTGGAAGGCTCTTTTTTTTTTTTTAAAAAAAAATATATATATTTTTAACCATCATTTGATTACAGAATACTAAAGGACAGTTGAATTTTAAGACTCTGGCTCTGGGTGGGTGTGGTAGTTTGGATACATTTGGCCTCAATAATCTCATAGAAAGTGGCACTATTAGGAGGTGTGACTTTGTTGGAGAGGGCATGGCCTTGTTGGAGGAAGTGTGTCACTGTTGGGGCAGGTTTTAAGTTTTCCTATGCTTAGGATACCTCGAGTGTCTCAGTCGACTTCCTGTTGCCTGCAAGATGTAGGACTCTCCACCACTGCCTGCCTGCCCTCCACCATGCCCCCACCCTTGATGATAATGGACTGAACTTCTGAAACTGTAAGCGTCATCCCAACTAAATGTTTCCTTTATAAGAGTTGCCCTGGTCATGGTGTCTCTTCACAGGAATACAAACCCTAAGACAGTGGAGTTGGCAACAGAAATACAGCACCTCTCAGGAGCTCACTGCTTAGGGAAGGGATGTCACTCTTGAAGCTGTGACGCCTGTTGGGCATGGTGACACACTGCTGCAGTTCCAGCCCTTGGGAGGCTAAAGCAGAATTGATAGCCTAAGCTAGAGTGACACCCTGTCTCAAAACAGCACAGCACAGCACTAAAGTCAAGTGTGACTCCTTTTAATGTTGCACTGCCTATTTCAAAGCAGTGGGTGACATCGAGCTTGTCGTCTCCTTCATAGAGGGGTGAGCTGGGGGATGATGTCACTGACAAACTGGCATCCCCTACCCCTGGTGCCAACATCCTGTGGCACTAGTGAGACCACTGTGCTGATCGGGCACCTCTTGAAGATTACTTTGGACCATTATCTTCTCAGACTAAAGACGGCATTGCATTTGTGTGGAGCCATCTGGAAGTGACCTGCTGCATTCAGTTTTCTCCCTGTCACACGTTTGGTGAAATGAATTTGACTGTGAAGTCAGGAGATTCAACAATCAGAGTTTGATATTTTTTAACCCCAGAGAAGAGGGAAATAGTTGCAGCAGTCTCAGGGAATGATCGGGAAATGTCTTGCTCAACTGGAGAGTGGTGGAATGTTACTCTCCCTGCAGACTTCCATTTCTCAACAAGCAACCTGTGGACTGCCTAGAGAACTGGGCGAGCCTGAAGACCTGGTGGCTCCGATGTTGGCCATTAGGACCCTGGTGTGGGATTTCTCGAGTTAAACTGAGGCAGCTCTGGTAGGAAGGCCTCCTGGATCCGTGCCTTCTGTCTTCTCGGGAAAATCAGATTTCAGCCGAAGGTTTGTTAGTGGTGGACCTTCATGCAGCTGAAGTCCTTCGGGAACAATGGGAAATATGGGGGTAGGTGTGGGTAAGTCATGCACTTCAACGCTATTTAGAGGCTGTGGACTTCATGATAATAAGCCAAGACAAACAAGAGTCCTTGTGTGTGTTGGAAACATTACCTTCTCTTGTTAGGTAGCGGAGCCCCAGCACAGCCACACATTTTCTCCACTGGTGACAGATTTCTCTGGTTGTGTATGTAACATCCAAATCATTAGACAAGCCTTTGGTTCAGAAACAGATACTGAATATTGCATTGTGCTAATCACCAGACCTTTCCAAGGTAGGGCCTCACCTCTGCTTTCCCTCCAGACTGTCATTTCTTAATTTTTGAATAAATATCCCGTTGGCTCTCCAGATTGCCTCCAGCGAATGACACAGAATGTTTATAGACAAGTGTTCCTGAGTGAACTATGTACAGGTTTTCACTCCTCTGGATCCCTCCTGCCTCTGGGACAGTCATGTAAAACAGCTGAATGCCATTATAGGAAAGGTTTTGTCTATTGATTTTGCAGCCTATAATTTTACTGAATTATTTAATCAGTTCCAACAGAGTGTGTGTGTGTGTGTGTGTGTGTGTGTGTGTGTGTGTGTGTGTGTGTGTACAGTTTCTTTTGTGTGTACAGTTTCTATATGTAACAAAAGCATGCCACCACCAGGGCTAGAGAGATGGCTCAGAGAGCACTGGTTGCTTTTCTAGAGAACCCCAGTTCAATTCCCTGCATCCACATGATTGGCAACCCTCTTAAACGTCCTCGTGAATTTGATGCCCTCTTCTGGCTTCCTGGGGCACTGCACAAACGCGGTGCACAGACATAGGGCAAGTAAAACACCCATACAACAGCCATGCATCAGCAGAGACAATTTCACTTTTCCTCTATGGATGCCCTCCCTCCCTCCCTCCCTCCCTCCCTCCTTTCCCCTCCCTCCCTCCCTCCCTCCCTTCCTTCTCCCCCCTTTTCTCTAGCCACCCTGGTAAGGCCTTCCAGTATTCTGTTGAGTAAAAATGGCAAGAGCAGGCATACTGCCTTAATCAAATAAAGAAAAAACTCCCAATTCTTCATCGTTGAATATGATGTTACCTATGTGTTTTTAATTTCTTTTTTTTTTTTTTGGTTGGGGTATATTTATTTTATGCTTAGTCTGTTGAGTTTCATCACAAAGGGATATTAAATGCTTTTTTTGCATGTGTCCAAGTGATCATATGTTTTTCATCTTTCATTTTATTAATGTGGTATATCCAGTTTATTGCTTTGTATAAGTTGATCTGTCCTTGCATTCCAGGGATAAATCCCTCTTGATTGTAGTAATTCTTTTTATATGCTGTTAAACTTGATTCGTGAGTATTTGGTTAGGACTTTTTTAAAATCTGTTTATCTGTAATACTATCCTGTATTTCTTGTAAGTGTCCTCATTTGGATCTGGTGTCAGGATAATGCTGACCACTTTTAGAAGTTTGAGGAAGATAACTTTAAACATTTGGTAGAATATAACCATGGAACTATCAGGTCCTGGTCTTTTCTTACACGGGTGTGTATTCTGTTACTGAACCAATCTCTTCACCCATTATTTGTCTGTGTAGACATGTTATTTCTTAACAATTAAGTCTTAGTCATTTTTTAAAAAGATTTTTAAAAAAATTTATTTGTATGGGTGTTTTGTCTGCACATCTACATATGTGTACCAAATGCATGCAGTACTCCAGGAGAACAGAAAAGGGCATCTGATCCTTTGGAACTGCAGTTACAGATGGTGGTGAGTCTCCATATGGGTGCTAGAAATCAAACCCTGGACCTCTGGAAGAGCAGCCAGCCCTCTTAACTGCTGAGCAATCTATCTCTCCAGTCCCCTTGGTAGGTTTTACATGTCTAGGAATGTATCATCTCTGTTTTATTTTTAAAATATGAGCATGTGTGTGCATGCACATGCAGGCTTGGGTGCTTTTGATAAACACGTAGGATCACAAACTTAAACCAGGCTGCACCATCACCAGACATTAGGTAGTGTTGTGACTGTTGTGTCTCCCCATGCCTCTTCCTTGGCCATCCTTCCTCTTCCAGGCAAGGCACCACAATTTGGACATGAATGCTCATTACATCAAAGCAACCATGGCAACCACACTCTTGATACACTCTCGGTGACTGCCGCCTACCCTGCACATGTGTGCTTGAGAAGCCATCCAGAGCATTCCTTTGTGTGTTTCTACATTTTTACATAAACGGTCTCATATGCCACTTTCTGAAACCAGTAAGGCATTTTCTGTTCTTTTGGAAGATGAAAGGAACCAGGGCCATGGATAATGGACATTAATTAGGGTTCCTTTGATTGAAAACAACAGGAAGTAATTCTGCTGGTTTAAGCCATAGAGGGATTCAGTGGCGCATACCTAAGTGCTTCATAACTAGGAAAGGCAGTTGAGGGCTGCTCCGTGGACAAGAGCAACAGGTAGCTGAGATTTAGTTCTCTTCTCCTCATCTTTGGCATAGGTGGACCACAATGGCCCCAGCCTCTGCATGCCTGGGTCCCAGTCTTCACATTCCTGAGATAGTGAGAAAATCTAATGAAGCCAGGAATTCTTCCCTGAGTTACCCCCTATATATGGTCATGAGTGTAGGATGATGGAGCAGGGTCACTGTAATCAGAGCCTTTCTCGGTGAATTGGGTGGGGATACTGCAGAGGAGGGCCTGTGAGCTGGGTACCTGAGCAGTTGATGACTCTATGGGAACAGAGAATTAGAGATGAGAATGAAAATACAATTTCTTTAAAAGAAAAAAGGACAAAGAAAAAAGTGTTACAATTTGGGAGTTCCTACCTGGCATTTCAATTTATTTGAGAAAAATCAGTTGAGATGAAAAAAAAAAAGATTCCTTGTTTATTAATATGACCTCTTACCATTTGTGAAAATTAAGAAACACTCACTAGCCAATTTAGAGGATGTTCTTGATGTGGAGACATCCATTGACTCTGGATCACTGACACGTGGAGTTGAAGGTTTAGTTCCACGTTGTTGGAACCAGGATGGGTGTAGAAGAGTCATTGGGTCCTGAGATCAGGATCAGGGTTTATCCCTGCCCACTGGGGACATGGGAGGAGGCGTTACCAGCTGTGGTCACAAAGCTAGCCTGACTCTTTTCCTAAACAAACCAGATACATTTAGGTTAAAGAAAGTGAAGCTGGTGTCTTCTGCCTGGGGAAAGGGGAATGCCCTTGGGGTGTATCTCCATGGTAGGATTTGCCTAGTAAAGCTTATATGAGATACTCTGAGTATGAGATACTTTGGGTACGATCTAGCTCAGATACGGGGTGGGTTGTGTTTGGGGTGGAGAGGGCAGGAAACTGATTTCACAGATAGCCCCTAAATACACACACACACATGGGGTTTTAGATTTTACATTCTTTTCCCCCATCCTCCCCTCCCTGCTCCCCTGGCTTCAGGGAAGCCCAGATGTATTTGGCCCACAGTAGTTATATATTCCTTCTGAGTCACTGTCCACTTCTGTGCGCACAGGGAATGCTAAAAACATGCTGCTGACGCACTGACTTTGAGAGCAGAGAAATGCCAGGAGTTCAGGACACGAGGAGGCAGAAAAGTGAGTAGGAAATGTCACAGGGCAGTCCTCCAAGGAAGGCCACATTCCTTTTCTAGCCTGCCTGAACACTTTCGGGTGGGGAAACATTATTTTCAAGGAACAACTAAAATACCGCCTTCCACTAAGCCATCTTTTCCCCAAGAAATGAAGCAGCCTAAGGAGATTCCAGTGGAACTCACATCTTCCTCAAGTCCTTCATGATGAGGTCACACATGAGTGCCAAGAAATACAAAGATGAGCTTCATACATGGACCTTCAGATGTTGGCCCACATGCCTCAGTGTCCTAACATTCCTGGCTTCATTTCTTCATCCACAACTACCCATGTGGCCTTAAGAAGCCAGTCAGTCTTGGGTGCTCAGTTTCTGTGTCTTTCAAGTACACACAGAGCTTCCTATCTCTTAGGGTTGGTGGGTCTTAACTAGCTGTCTCAGTGCCTGGTTTGCTGTTCTTACTATTATAAAATAGGTCTGATTACTATTGTGATCATTATCATTATTCAGTTACTATTACTAAAAATAACAGGAATTAACAGGCCTTTCCCATTGCCATAAGAATGATTCTTGTTCTTTGTATCAAAGAGTACTGATTTTAATTGAACATCAGCTTAACCTTTTAGCCTGATATCAAGTATAATAACATAAATTAGAGAATTAGGGCTAATGAAAAAGCATTTTTACTGACCCATATATGATCTCTAAGTAGTAAAAGAAATTCAGGGGGTTAGCAAGATGGTTCCGCAGGAAGATGCTTGCTGCTAAGCCTGGACACCACAGTTGATCTCAGAATGAATACATATGGTGGAAGAAGTGTCTAGGTTCTGGCAAGTTGTCCTCTGACCTCCACATGTGTGCTGTGACACAATAATGCACATAACACATGCACAACACAATAAATAAACATGTATTAAATTTTTTAAAGGAGATCCAGTTCTCTAGCAGTTCGTTTTTGGAGGTAGCCGCAGATACATGGAATATTTAAGTGCTTTCATAAGAGTCCAGCACAGGAAGCCAAGGAGGAAAATTAACATAGATATGATTCCCTACTCCCATCTGTACTTGGCCCAACCTGAAAAGCATTTAGTATTAATCAACTGAGTTGTGAGAATTATGGACTTTGGAAAGCAATGGTTTCATTTTAATTCAATTGTTCACAAAGAGAGTAGGCTTTCATCCTCCTAAGGACAAGATTGATTTCCCACTGTCCTGGATAGAAACATCAGTGACACAGAGTAAGATGATTTTAAAATTTCAGAAATAGTCTCATCGAAGTTCTTCATACACAAGAGAATTTGTGTTCTA
Organism: Peromyscus leucopus; assembly: GCF_004664715.2. Classification (NCBI taxonomy): domain Eukaryota; kingdom Metazoa; phylum Chordata; class Mammalia; order Rodentia; family Cricetidae; genus Peromyscus; species Peromyscus leucopus. Next base: position 18,655,122 of record NC_051063.1, on the reverse strand, counting down.
ATCTAAGGGAACTGTTGTTTTCTGTGGAGTAATCCTGTACGCTGTGAAGATGTGTTGCTCTCATTGCTAGTAAAAGCTGATTAACAGATAGGTAGGCAGGATTTTTAGGGCGGAGAGAATGCTGGGAAGGAGAAAGGGTGGAGTCAGGGAGTCACAAGAGTCGAGTCAGACAAGGAAGAAGTGACATGGGAAGTTCGTAGATGAGGTAAATGAGCCTTGGGGCAGCACATAGATGAATAGAAATAGGTCCATTTAAGTTGTAAGAGCTGGCTGGAGACAAGCCTAAGCTATGGACCGAGCATTTGTAATTAATAATACGTCTCTGTATTTGGGGAGCAGTTGGTGGGACAGAGCTGATTGGTGGTCTGGATGGAAAACTCCACCTGCCGTTCTTCTAACCGTTCCCTCACAGGGATCCCCCTGCCCCTGCCTCCTGAATGCTGGGGTTAAACGTGAAACCTGAACACCACCACCAGGCTTTCCCAAGGGCTTCCAAAGACTTGGAATTTCACCCGGCAGTGTTGTTCTTTCCTCTGACATCAGAAAGTGAGAGCTGTGTCCCAGAAAAGTGGTTACTTTTTGTCACCAGAGTGATTCTTACAACTACCTGTAGGAAGTTCTTACCCAACAACAGTGGAATGCTTTGTGTGTCTCAGACCCTCTCAGCCCAGGTCACTTCCGTGGTCCTTAGTGAGAACAGCTCAGGGTTCACCGTGCTTCTTTGTTAATTCTGCCACTACCTGTCCAGTAGAAGATGTTCCCACTTTCACTATTCCTTATCCCTTTGACTTCAGACGTTCACGAATGGGCCTGGGGGATGAAGAAACACTTTCTGAGAATTCGTGGGAATTCCTGAATTTGTCTGTTAGTCTATGGTCTTTCTTTGTAACCCATGTTTTTGAAAGGAAATAAATGATCAAAACAATAGGCAAGGAATCCTGTAAGAGGATTATATGAAAAGTCCTGGTGTTTTTGTTGTTATTGTCATTCTTAAAGAAGATATAATAACAAATATATAATTTACTATGTTATCATATTGAATACATCAAAAAACTTATAAAATCCAATAACATGTAAAAATATCTGTGTCATCCAAACATAAGACAATACAAAACACTGAAAGAGAAACGAAACATTTGCACAATGAAAGTGTTAAATGAACATTAAGATGTGTCAGGGCCTGGAGAAATGACTCAGTGGTTAAGAGCACCAGCTGCTCTTCCAGAGGACCTGGGTTTGATCCCCAGCACCCACATAGCAGCTCACAAGCATCTGTAACCGTGGTTCCAGGGGATCTGGGACCTTTTTGTGGTCTCTGCTGGCACTGGGCATGCAAATGGTACACAGACATACATGGAGGCAAAGCACCCGGAATATATATGTGTAAATACTTCCATATCCTTCTTAACTTCTCGAGGTGACTTTATTTTCAGGAGTAAGTCTCTCTTAGCAGCCAACAGGGCTATGGACACACAGCCCCAGCTATCACCTAGGAGTGAACCCCTGCCTCCTGACCCGCCTGCCTCTGTCTGTGATTACAAGCATGCAGAACCATAGCTACATTCTGTTTTTCACCTGGCAGTTTTACATGCTGCCTTTCCTATAATCTGACAAGTTCCTAATTGGAATACAGATAAAAAATAATGTCTTAATGCTTCAGAAAAGAAAAAGGAAAGAAAGAAGGAAAGAAAGAAAGAAAGAAAGAAAGAAAGAAAGAAAGAAAGAAAGAGAGGGAGAAAGAAAGAAAGAGAAATCAGAATGATGTAATTGGGAGAGACCCGGAGGTGTAAAGTGTCTCGTGAAACACTCTCGTCTTTGATCTATTCATTGGCATTTTAGAAAAGGACATCATTGTTAAGTAAAAGTTGGAAGTTAAAGCAGGCTCTTTTCTGCCGTTTCCCATGTCTTCAACACACTAACACGTTCTACAGACCTGTGAGAATGGGATGGGGATGAAGACTTTCAACATCTACTTACCCCAGGTTCTTACTGGGGCAGTAAGTGCAGGTCTTGCTGAGTGAGTGTGTGCTGTGTGTGAAGATGGTGGTCGGCGCTGTCTTGATAGCAAGGAAGTCTTGAGGAAGAAAGGGGACAGCAGCTGCTCCAGTTTCACACCAAGTCTTCTGGGTGGTGCTACTCACTTGGGGCTCAGACAGAGAAGGCTGAGAGACATCTCTAGGCTGGGAGCCTCCAATTCATTGTGGCTCACCTTGAGGAGAAGCTCTGAGCTCAGCGTAGAGGAGTACCAGCCCCTGGAAGTAGGGTCAGGTTTTATCCCTGTCCACCTAGGACATGGGCGGAGGTGTCACCAGCTGTGGTCACAACGACTAGTCTGGCTCCTTTGCCCTCCTCTCCCACATGGTGCATTAGATCTTAGACAAGACATTTGTCCCGTGTAGCTGAAGCTTTCTATGCTTTGATCTCTACCTCTCCACCCACTCTAGAACGGTCCCGTTCATTTCTGCTTAAGAAGTGGAGAGCAGGTCTTTGCAGGTTTCAGTTGAAAACTCCATGGGTTTCTCCATCACAGCTCAAGGATACTAATGAAGAGGAGAGGCAATAGGAGAATTTGAGCTGGCTTCCGAGGGGTGTCTTGGCTGTTTCATTGACTTCACAAAAGATTCTCTTTTCCTCATCCATAGGATGGGTCAGTATGAATGTCATCCCTATTCCTTTTGGTTGTTTTTAGCCTCGGGGGTGGGGTGAAGTAGATACAAAGCTTTAGGTTGTGTGCAAATGACTACTGAGTTATGTCACTAAAATCCAACACTATGCACCCCGGGCAACAAGTCAACTGTACTCCCAGAAAGTGGCTAATATTTTGGAAAGGAGAGCGGTGGCTAAGGCTGGCCTTGACTCTGTCGTCTCCACCGCCCATGTTCTGGGGTTACAGCTGTGCTGCCAAGCTCAGGCCTTTTCTCTCTTGAATTCCCTCCTTCTTCACTCTTCTCTGTAGGAAGATTTTCCTGGTTTGGGGTTTGAGGTGGATTTTATGGAGAGAAAGCAAAACCCCTAGGCCCTGCAGAATGCAAGAAGTCAGGCAAAAATGCTTAGCAGAGTAGGTTGTAGCTCACTTCTGTTGCAGTTGGCTTTGCTCATCTGTTTCTGGTAGACATTACATGCGCTTTAATCTCCCATTGAAGGCGCTTTATCCAGAGGAAAGTTCAACAGTGTGGACAGATGTGGTGTGAAGGGAGCACGTTTTCAAGCAGATGTGTAGGAAGGACAAACAAGACAAGAGTAAGAAAATCATGTGTTTGCTGCAATTACAACAATGAAAAAAAGAAAAGAAAAAAAAAAAAAAAAAAAAAAAAAAAAAAAAAAAAAAGCTCCCATCCTGAGAAATGGATGCCGGGGTAGGTCCCGGAGACTGAAGGGCCTGACAGGGTGTGATTCCTCACAACAAATGTTCCTGCTGAGTACACACACACACACACACACACACACACACACACACACACACACACACACACACGTTGCCCAGCCTCCAGTTTCACCTCTGGCAGAGCCTAACAATTCTCGGCTCTCCTTTCCAGGGTTATTTTTGGCTAGGACTGTTCTCTGAAGGCAGAAGGTCTTAGCCCCCTCCCACCTCTCTCTCTGTCCTTACTAGGGAGAGAAACTTGTGCTGGAGCTAAGCTGACTCCCAGGGTGTGGGGAGAGAGGGCTGCCAGCAGGAGAGGACCCGGGCTAGCTCAGACTCCAGTCCTAGGCTATCTTCTAGTGCAGCGTGTGCTCGGGAGCAGCTGGAAGGCTGAGTCCCGGCGCCGGACCGAAGGTGTAGTTGGGGACGCAGTAGCTGGCCCTGGAGTCTGGCTTTTGGGACACTCGGAAAGTCAGGCCAGCTGGGGGAAAGAAACCGAGGACAGCTGAGCGATCATCTGGGAAGAAGCTGGGCCGCGGAAAACTTTATCTGAAGGTGGAGGCAGACTCCACTCTGGGGCGTCTGAGGGGACCCGCAGGGAGCAGCGGCGGGAGGGTGGGGAGGGGCGGGGAGGGCGCGAGGCGGAGCCGGGAGCCGGGCCAGGCCGCGGGGGCCCGGGCGGGCGGCAGATCCCCGAGGCTCCCGCAGCCGCGGCAGGACCGGCCAGCGGCGCCATGGAGGGGAGCCCCATCCCGGTGCTGACGGTGCCCACGGCGCCCTACGAGGACCAGCGGCCTGCCGGCGGGGGCGGGCTGCGGCGGCCCACAGGGCTCTTCGAGGGGCAGCGCAACTACCTGCCCAACTTCATCCAGAGCGTGCTGTCGTCCATCGACCTGCGCGACCGCCAGGGTTGCACCATGGTGGTGGGCAGCGATGGCAGGTACTTCAGCAGGACGGCCACCGAGATCGTGGTGCAGATGGCTGCGGCCAACGGGGTGAGTGACTCTCACGCCCGGCTGTGCGGGTCCCCGCGCCCCGGCCACCTCCCTAGTGTTCTCTTCAGCGTCCCACACCAGCGCACTGGGCACACTTGAGGCACTGGCCTTGAAGGGGCTGTTCTTCTCAAAACCCTGGGTCTGGAACCTTAGATTTCTCCAGCACCTGTTCCACTTTCTTCTGTATTCACTTCCACATCCATTTTCCACTCCATCCCACCTCTGGGTTTTCCACATTCTCCAAACTGGTTTGTTGCCCACCTCCCCACACAGACTTTTTTTTGAGTCTGCCAACATGATTTCCCACCCCGGTGTCCTTTATTATTATTATTATTATTATTATTATTATTATTATTATTATTATTATTATTTTGCCACTATACTCTCTCTTCCAAATCTTAGCTGTCAAACTTAATAATAAACTGCATGCACATACCAATATTGAGCCGGTGAGCTATTTGCCAAGAGCGGGCCCCGGCGAATCGCTTTAGCCCAGTAGTCCCTTAGTGACTACTTTGATTGGGACAAGGATGAGGTGGACGGCTTTAGGGGCATGCAGCCTGGCCTCTCAGTTCCCAGGAGGCACATCTCCAAAGGCTATCGCAATTCCCAACTTCCCTCCAAGATGCTCTGGGCATTTGACAAGCCAGGCCTCCTCCTCCTCATCTACATCTTCGTTTTCGTCTCCCTCCTCCCAAGACCTCTGCAGTTTTCTACTGTAACTTGATTTTTCAGACTTTGAGTTCCTTGCCTTCTGAACCCTCTTCCTTACCCTACAGACAGAAGCACGTTCTGGTAAATCCACCCTGCTCTCCCCACTTCGCTCCCCTCACCCCCAGATCTAGCTGCCAAAACTCGTGACTGCCAAACTTTAGGGGTCTCTGAATTATCTGTAGGAAACATGGTTGAAAATGTTATCTGAGCCTGATTCAGGACCAGATTCACACCAACGAAACTTTGCCCGAAGTGAAATCTCTTGCAGATGTACAGACGTAAACAACTTTAAAAGTGAAACTAGATAATTACCTGTCGTGTGGATTCTGGCCATCCCACACTTCTGTCTATGCTCATTTCATAGTGTTTCTTCTTAAAGGGATGCCTGTGCTTCACGTTTCCTACCACGATCTTTTCCTTCTCACCATTTTAGGAATGAAATAGGGAAGAAAAGATGTTTTGTGAGATTTTTGTTGTTGTTGCTTTTTTTTTTTTTAATGTCCAGAAAATGTTTGCGGGGGGAAATGAGACCAGAGGTTTTGGAGTGGATTCCAGACTGGCATTTATCTTTGGCTCTTCAGCTGGGATTGATGAATGTTGGCTGGAGTCTGAGGTTGGTGAGAGGTTGACAAATGCTCATTCTCTCTTGTCTGACAAAGCTATTCCTGGGAATGATGGGAGGATAATGAGCCCCAGGAGAGCTGGGACAGCATCCACCCTGCTCCATGCTCTAGTTTGTCAGGGGGCAAGAGAAACATAGCCTATCCAGTATTTATTGTGGGTCAGAATATTGGTGGGAGGTAGTTGTTGATTTGCATTTCAAGCAGTGACTTGGACCAGTCATCTCCTCTTCATTTTTCTTCATCTTCTGGGAGACTTGTTCTGAAGGGAAGAGTCAGATGGTTGGCTCTAGAAGAAATGTAGTTTTTTGGCAGGACTGGAAAACAATGAGCTGTATAGGTCCTTGTGTGATTGAACATGGATGGGAACTTACTTGCCTTTTTTTAAAAAATATTTTTATTTTATAATTGATTTAATTTTACATATCAGCCACAGATTCCCCTGTCCTCCCTCCTCCCATCCCCCAGCCTTCCCCCCCAGTCCAACCCCCATTCCCACCTCCTCCAAGGCAACACTTGCCTTTTAACCTGCATGCTGTGTTAGGCTGAGGGGTGACCAACCTGGATTCCTAAAGCCTTTAAATAGATTCCTGACTGGACATTCATAAACAGCATACAAAAATGACAAAAATTAGAGTTTATTCTTTCTGAATGGGAAAATCTGATTGTCAAGTGGTCTGCCATTTCTCCATCTGAAAAAGTGTGGGTTTGATTGAAAAGTTAATGTGGTGATTTGAATAAGAGTGGGCCCCCATAGGCTCATATATTTGAACGCTTTAGTCATCAGGGAGTGGCACTATTTGAGAAGGATTAGAAGGTGTGGCCTTGTTGGAGTAGGTGCGGTCTTGTTGGAGGAAGTGAGTCACTGGGGGTGGGTTTTGAGGTTCAGAAGTCTAGTCTAGGTCCAGTCTCTTTCTCCCTGCTCCCTGTGGATTAGAAGGTAGAACTCTCACTACTTTTCCGGGCCATGTCTGCCTGTACACCTCCATGCTCCCCATCATGCTGATAATGGATTAAGCCTCTGAAACTGTAAGCAAGTCCCAATTAAAGGCTTTCTTTTATAAGAGTTGCTGTGATCATGGTGTCTCTTCACAGTCATAGAACGTTGACCAAGACAGTCAATTTTACAAGGAACTTTCCTGAGAAAAGCTGTACTCGGTATTTGGTAATTGCTGGGGGAGAACAGAACGATGAGATTTCTAAATGGTGAACATATTACACATATTTTACAAGTTCGTCAGACTTCAAACTGGAGTCTTTCACACTAGTAAAGTGTGTAACTTGGAATTTGAACATTTCTTGGATAAAATTATGAGTATGGACCCAGAAAGATGGCTCAGAAGTAACGGTTCTTGCCTCTAAACCTGATAATTTGAGTTCGATTTCTGGAACCCATGTGGCAGGAGAGAACTGACTCCTACAAATTGTCCTCTGACTTCCACATGTGCATTGTGATATATGTGTGCACATGTGTGCATGTGCGCACACACATATAATAAGTAAGGGTAAAAAGTTAAAAGTTATGGTTGGCATAGTGTGTACCTACACTCTCACAATCCACACCACATACATATACATATCTACACAAAAACAAAAAACTAAAAATATTTTAAAATTATGAAAATTTCCAGTTTTCAGAAAAGTCAAGATAGGATTTATTGACAGCCATAGGGCCATTTTATGTTTGTGCCATTCTTTGTGGCTAAAATATTTTAAATTTTCTTAAGAAAAATAGCATTTGTCCATAAATTCTTCAGTATAGTGCTCTTAAAAAAATAAGGACCCTTCCCCACATAGTTATAATTCTACATTTGGGTTCACTCAGTTGTTTTGAAATTCTTTTATGGGTGATTTATTCAAGACAAGTTCTCCTAATCAAGAAATAAACATTGCATTTGGAAATTTAGGTCAATTTTTAATACAAAACACTCTCTCCTGTCTGTCTGTCTGTGCATCTGTCTATGAAGCTGATTTGTCAAAGAATCAGACCAGTTGTCTTGCAGACTCTTTCTTCTGGGCCTTTCGAATGTATTTTTGGCACCATTCCACTTCTCGTTCTACCCCTTGCTTTTCTTGTTGACTAGAAATGGGTTCTGAAGACCTGTCTCAGTCCATTTACATTGCTGTAACAAAATGCCACGAACTGTAGCTTACACAACAGAAACTCATTTCAAAGCAGTTCCAGAGGCTGTAAGCCCAAGGTCAGGGCTCTGGTTATTTTGTGTTGTGAATTTTGGGGGATATAAGCATTCAGTCCTTTCACAAAGCCCAATCGACTCAGTTTTGACTTATTTTTTGATAAGAGTGTTTCAAAGCCTGGTGTGGCGGTGCCTCTGGTGCCATCACTTGGGAGGCTGATAGGAGGATGATGAGTTTGATGTCCACTTGGGGAACAAAAAAGCAAGAAAAATCATAGTAATTTAGTATATTCATTTTTCCAGACTTTAGATTTTTCTTCTGCTCCTTCTTCCCTCTCCTACAGGTGGGATCACCTCTTGGTGTATCTACTCAGTTCCCCACTCTCCCCCCTCACCCCAATCCAGCGGCACATCAAGTGCACCAATCAGCACTCAAGGGGCTCTGAATTAGCTGGATCTTGTGAAGTGCAAGCTGTACGGTCTCTGCATCAGTGACAGCACAAGGGCTGCAGAGTCCTGGCGGTCACCGTTTCCACGCCCCACGTTCCTTCCTTGGTTCTAGTCAGCTGTGGGCTCAACTTCCTACTATGTGCATGTTCGGTCTCTGATCAACATTTACTCAGTGGCTTAAAATCCACCAATGATCATCTCTTAAACTAGTTCATTGGAGGTTTCAAAATAGTGTTAGCTGGCATGGTGTGTGTGTGTGTGTGTGTGTGTGTGTGTGTGTGTGTGTGTGTGTGTGAGAGAGAGAGAGAGAGAGAGAGAGAGAGAGAGAGAGAGAGAGAGAGAGAGAGAGAGAGAGAGAGAAATACCATAGCATGTCTTAGGTCAGAGGACAGCTTTTGGGAGCTGGTTCTCTCCTGCCATGTGGGTCCTGAGATGGAATTCAGCTTCTCAGGCTTGGCAGTGGATGCCTTTACCTGTTCAGCCATTTCCTCAGCCCTGTACCTTGCTTTTTACACGGGGGTTGAACTCAGGCATTCCTGTTCGCAATGCAAGCGCTTTACTTGCGTCATCGTCCCAGCCTTTAGGGACATTCTTTTATGAACTGGACATTGTCCTTACAACTGGACTACTTAGTTATTCCTCCTGGAAAGAAGACACCCTGTTCTTTCTTTTCACACTGCCAACTTTGGAGTAGGCATTTGAGAAAAAAGCCATCTCCACAACTGAACTTTATGACAGCGGAATCTGTTTCACTTTTGGCTTTTGGCAATGTTCCAGGAATACTTGGATTTTTATGCATTCAATTTCAGTGGATTAGTGAATAAATAAGAAGATACTTTTAGCTTTCCAACTTCTACTCAGTGCTGGGGGAACTCAGGCTTTTGGAAATGCTGGGCAAGTGTTCTACTGCTCACCAACAACTGCAGCTCTCTCATTTTTTTTTTTTTTTTATAGTTTCTATGTTGTTATATAAACTTACCTAAAACCTCCTGAGAAAAAATTTATTTTATTTTTTTAAAGACACAAACCATGCTGGGTGGTGGTGGCACATGCCTTTAATCCCAGCACTCCGGAGGCAGAGCCAGGTGGATCTCTGTGAGTTCAAGGCCAGCCTGGACTACCAGTGAGTTCCAGGAAAGGCACAAAGCTACAAAGAGAAACCCTGTCTCGAAAAACCAAAAAAAAAAAAAAAAAAAAAAAAAAAAAAAAAAAGACACAAACCATGATATACCCTAGAGTGAAAGACAAACAGGGTCTATGTATAAAAAGTCAATAGGACTGAACTGAAAAGCAAATGGCTTTTAATTTTAGGAACAAAATTAGTCTGAGACTAATTGATCTTTGAATCTATTTCTATTTCCATCTGGTTCAGAACCTCTTCAGTATTGACACAGACAGACAGACAGACACTTTAAAGAGTTTCCGAGCTAAATGCAGCACAGTTGCTGTAAAGATTTCCTTGTCTCTTTCTGAGTGAGTTTACCTGCAGTTAGGATTAATCACACAGTTTCTCTTCAGCAGGAATCTTCTTAGTTAGCTCTAACTGCCTTTAATATTGGGCGCTGGGTTTTCCTCAAGATGTTTCTAGATTTTTCTAAAATTTTCTTTCTCTGCACTTGACCTTAGTAAGCAGACCAAGAAGTGACTGAGATCTTCCTTCTCTGGAGATGATGTTCTATAGCATGATTCTCTGATGATGGAGATGTTTCAGAATCAGCGCTGTCCTGGGCTCTATCTATGACAGTTGAACACGTGAAACGCTAGTGGGACTGGTGAACTATATTTTTTTTTTAATTTTCTTTCATTTTAATTAAATAAAATAGAAATAGAAATAGTCACAAGTAGTTAATGGGTAACCAGTATCAGTCATTTTCTTCTCTTGAACAACAACAACAAAAACCTGTGTGTTTAACAATTCTGGTTCCTCCAGTGCTTTTTAAAACTGGTTCCTCTAGTGCTTTCTCTAAGCCATGCCTCCTGCATCATCAAATATTACAAGCACACACTCGAAAAGTCCATACAAGATTTCTGAGTGTGATAACCTTTGCGGTAATGGGATGGGAGAAATAGCCTTGGGTCAGCAGCTGGAAGGCGGACTGCTTTTCCTTGCTCTGCCACTCAAGTTCACGGCAGACACACTAACCGGGTATGCTAGAAGCCACTGTCCATATTCAAATTTGGTATAATACCATTGAACTACCCTGGGAGTCCAGTCAAGCCTTGTTCCGGAATGCACTTTGTAACATTTGAGCTGAAGTTTTCTGTCCCACCAGCCAATTCCCAAATAACCACTCAGAGACTTATTAATTATAAATGCTCAGCCAACAGCTTAGACTTATTTTTAACTACCTCTTATAACTTAAATTAACCCATTTCTATTAATCTATGGGCTGCCCCGAGGCTCTTTTACCTTAACTATGAACTTCCCATGTTGTTTCTTCAGCGTCTGGTCGCGACTCTTGTGACTCCCTGACTCTGGCCCTTCTTCTTCCCAGCATTCTCTCTGCCCCCCCCAATCCTGCCTAGCTACTGGCCAACCAGCTTTCTTTTTTAAACAATGAGAGCTACACATCTTCACAGTGTACAGAAGGATTATTCCACAGCATGTGTTAGTCATTTTTCATCATTGTGACAAATGCCTACAGTGTTAGGGATACATGTTTAATTTATCCCACCATTTCTGGGGTGTCAATCTGTGGTCCATCTGCCATGAGGCCATGATGAGGCAGAAGACCATGTTGACAGGAACACGTGGAGAAGCAAAGTTGCTCCCCACCTTGGTGGTCAAAAAAATGTAGTGATATAGGAGGAGGCCAGGGACAAGTTATGTGTTGCCAGGGCATGCTCCCATTTACTCACTTCCCCTAAATAGGTTCGACCTACCAACATTGCCATTATATTGTGACCCCAATCAAGGGCTTAATCCTGAGTAGATGGGAACCCCCAGGACTCAATCATTTCTCCCAAAGTCCATCAACCCACTACTGATTTGCTCAGCACGTGAGCCTTTGGGAGACATCTCAGCTTCAAACTGGAACATGTTTTAGGAAAAAAGAAAGAAGTATTGTTGTGGTCAACTGAATGTAGGTAATTATAATTTAACCATATGCATTGAACAAAGCCTATCTTGGGTCCTTTGAGAAAAGCTTCACAGCTTCATTGTACATTTTAGCCAAGAGAAATGCATTTGCTGCTGATGTATGAACTGTACTGACAACATGATGACCAGCAGTGATAACCAAAGGGTACAGTACGTTCAAGAGATCGCAAGCACTAGTCAATGTCCGTGAAATCTTTTGGAGGTGGACGCTGAACTGCAATCACCTGAGACAAGGGGGGTCAGCTGGAGATTTGAGACTGTCCCTCAGACAGGTGCTCCCACGGCTTGCATGATCCCAATTGTCCATGAAAAGCTGGTTGTTCCCCCAAATGAGAACATACTTGTTTCGGAGTTTGTTACACCTCTCTGGGGAGTGGATCTCGGCATGGTTCCAAACAGGAATAGCACAGACAAGAAGTTGAAACAAAGTAGGCTGTACTGGTAGTGGGTGGGCATGCAGAGAAGGAAGCAAGAGCCGCTGCCTGCCTGCGCTTCAGCACCTAGGGCCTCTTTCCTGATTTAGATCTGAAGATCCAGGCTTGGGTGGTCCCGGATCTTGCCTGTAGCAGAAGAGTGATTGCTTCATGTTTTTAAACTGGTGTTCATTACAGAAGTGGTGGACAGAATAAGCTACTACAGTTCAGACAGCAGGGAAAGCAGGGTCACGGTGCACTCAGGAGGAACCTGAAGGAGCCTTCCACAACTTTGTCCCACTGCCCTTTCTGGATTTTCATACCTGAGTGTGGAACAGGCAAGTTTCCTGGGAGCAACTACATACTTCAGGAGTCCTTGGCTGCCTCCATTACCCTGTATGACCAGTGTTTGGCTGACATTTTTAGCCTCTGGTCCTCATTCACGCTTTTTATGGGGACGTTGAAGGAGTGGGAGAGTCTCGAGAACAGCTGGGTCTTCCCAGCTGCTGGGTGGTTATTTTAAGCTTTGGTTAATGTATCCAGAGACCCATGCCAGAGATGGCATTTTGAACTAAGCTGCTTTGTGAAATCTTGTGATAAAATATAATGATGTTTATTGAAAAGGCAGACACACATCCTCAACATTATGTGTAAAACTTGCCCTAAGAATCATTTTTGATAAAAAGTCTGCTTTGATGGAACTTTGTGAACTCTGGAAGGTTGTTAGTTTCTTCATAGACTTGAGGACTAGGTCTTAGGGTCCACTTTTGGAGCAGCCCAAACATAGGTGTTAAATCCATCAACATTAATTTTCATTTTAGGATCCTGCCCATTGTTAGAGAACAGTAATATAACTAAGCATTAAAACAGAATTTTAGCAAGATTACTTGAGAATACTACACAGGAGAAAACGGATCTGATTATCCCAGGAATATAACAATGAAGATAGAGAGTCAGGGCTTCGGCCACTGGCCTTGTGATTAGATCTAAAACACTCACTGATTTCCCTGCTTATGCTCACACAGCCAAAGGGGCATTTGAAATCCTCTCATCTGATTTCACCCTGCTGGTTATGAGTGAAATCATATCTGTAATATATACAAGACTTTTAAAAGTGAAGACCCACGTTTTCTGAGTCCTTAAATGATGTACCTTGTATGATTTTAGTGACATCAACTTTTGGAGCAATGTCTGTATTTGTATGAAGAGAAAATAATTCAGGGACACTCAACCATCAGGAAATTCTTTTCCTTGGCCTGGAGTCACAGTTTTTGACTTTTCTTTTCCCATTCCAAGTCTTCACTGAGAAGCATTTTGTATAAACATAATATTAAGTTATTACCTTCTCTTGTTTTCCTTTAATAAGATTTCTGGTTTCTAGCTAGTGCTATCTAGTTTTATATTTAGGACCCCCAAGGTGGAGCATGGCTGAAATTGGAGGTTCAGAGTTTGGCTTATTCAAGAAAACATCTCAAAAACTACTGAGAGGAGGGCTTCAAAACTAATGGTTCATATCTCCAACACAGAACACATTCTTCCAAATCAAGAAGAAAACCTGAACAATTTAATACAAAAGTTGTCACCAACAAACACACACAAAAAAGATAATCAACCTCATTGTAACCAGATACATCTAAATAAAAATAATCAGTATGTTAAAAAATTGAAAATATGAAGGAGTTGGTGTGGCTGTTGGAAAGGCATCATATTTTCATTACATATTGTTGATGATATATTTTCTATGTCATATTGCATATATTACAGTACATATTGGTAACAGACACACATTGGGGTCAGTCAGCTTGTCAGTATATAGCTTAACTAACACAGTCTTTATAGAACAGGCCAGGAGTGTGTTAACCTAAGAATCAGCTCTGTAGATGTTTATGTCCAAGTGTACAAGCCAAGCCTGTATTCAATAATGCTCGCTCTAGCACTTGGTCAAAAGAACATAGAAAGCAACCTATATACTCCACAGTGGAGAAGAGACACATGGCTTCTGACAGGGCTACACAAGGACACTATTAAAATCTGAAAATGGAGGGAGTGGGACTGTATGGTATGAGAAAGACAAGAATGGCGGCTCCCCAACTGGAAAAGCAATCACTGGGGACTCATGATCCCATTTTTTTTGTATATAAGGTCAGCAAATAGGGTTGCACTCCAAACAGTTAGAGAGGGCATATCTGTGTGTGTCTGTGGTGGGATGGGAGGAGAACCCCCTTTCTTCTATATTACACACTTTTCTAATTAAAACAGTTATACAGACATATATCCATTGATTTCATAATTAAAGACATTAACAGCCAGGTGCAAGGGAGTTGGGTAGAGGATCCTACAAGCTTACAGGGCTGGTCTGGGCGACACAAGCTGCCCTCTATCTCAATAACCAACTAACCAAACACATAAAAACCTAACACACCACCAACAACAAATAGATTTAAGAAACAAAGTAAAGGCAGGAAAAGGTCTGGAGTTCATCTATGGTACTGTTGCTTGCAACCTGCGTGACGGGGGACATCACATAGCCTTGAGGTTGGTTTATAAAAATGGAGAGAGCAGTGATACTTGCCTCCACATTTCCTAGGTTGCTTAGTGACTTAATGTAATGAATTAAGAATTATTTTTGTATACTCATATGACACAATTATTACAAAAATATTTTGCTTTGATGAAAAGGAGGCAGAGTGTGTTTGCCTTTTCTAACCAGAGGCTCCTGTTGGTCTGGGGACCACAGTTGCTTCCCATGGCTTCCTCTTGACTTTTGGCATTTCTCCACGCTGCCGGCAAACTGGGTGGTGGCAGCTGCTGAAGATACCATCCATCCCCTTTCTTCCCAGCTGTGCCCGCACACACATATGCACTCCTCTCAAGGGTCCTTGAGGTGGCGGCAGCTGCTCCCACAAAGACTGACTCAACCCAAAGGACTTTCCTGGGATAGTCTGTGTCTTGTCTCCTGAAGGGAGCTGGTTGGGTCAACACCATACATTTCCATATTTAACCTTTCTGCTCCTCAGTGGAGACACCAATCCCGGCCTTCCGGCTTACCCCACTGCCCACCAGATCTTAATCGGCTCATTTCATGAAGATTTTCTGACCTAATGGGCTGGGCCATGTGAGAGATCCTTGAGAGGGACAGGCCCAGCAGAAGCCGAGCGACTCCACGCTAATCTCACTAATCGGCTGAGGAGTCTGAAAACGCACAGCTGTGGGGCTTGCCTTGCTTTCAGGCGCTTGGTTCGGATGTTTGTCAGGGGCTTGTGCCTGCAGCTCTGCTCAGTGTTTGGTTAGGAGGCATGCTATTTTTTTGGGGAGGATCTCTCAAATGTACAGTGACAGATGCAGACACGGAAGGCCTAGAATGGCTGTCATAAATAACAGTAAACTGTTTAATCTCACTGGGTTGTAAATCTGATGGCAGGGGTCTTCAGGTCACCAGTTCACATAGGATAAAGGGTGGGGCCACTTAGAAAAAGAGCAGTTATTATTTCCCAGTCAGGCAGAAATTGGTCTGAGGAGATTCATTTAAAAAAAAACACACATAAATGAATTTTAATTGATTGTGATAACTACTCAGAGAAAATATGTAACTTTAAAGAGAGTTTAAAAATCTTATGCACAATCTCTAATGTAGAAGCTACCCACATAGTGTGAGTGGATATATATGTGTGCATTCTGTCTACTTTATCAAGTAGCATATGCCCAGGGCCTCATTCTCCTTACCCCCTACATGTGGGAGCCCACAGAAGCTCTCTAGTGAGACCTTATTCAGGGTCAGAGAATCAGGGTTTGCTTTACCTGGCAGGGCTGCGTAAGGAGATGATTTGGCCACAGGTGTGTTTACCAGGTGTTTGGAAGGTTTTACACTTGGCTGTAAGGTGGTGCTTTGATCTTGCAAGGCGGAGGTCTGTTGCCTTTCCCCTTGGCATGTTATAAAAAGCCCTTTTCAATAAAGGACGAGGCTGTTGGTTATCGACCCAGGCCCTCCCAAAGGTATCCTGTGTTTCTGTTTTTCTTCTCATCGGCTACCTCTCTTTCTACCTGGTATTTTCTTATCCCTCTCTTCTCAACCTAAGAGACTCCTCAAAAGGTGGGAGCTTGACTCCCACACCCACAGAGCTGTATTTTTTCCTTGAATATGTTTAAGAGGAGTCTTTATTTCTTTTTCTGTTGCTGTATACACTGCCATGATTAAAACAATCCAAAGGAGAAAGGGTTCATTGTGTCTCAGAGTTCAAGGTCCAGCCCATCATGCAGGGAAGTCACAGCAGGAGCTTGAAGTATCTGGTCAGATTGCATTTCACTCAGGCAACAGGCAGGAATGAACGCAAGCAAGATAGTTCTCAGCATCTCTCTCCATTTTATACAGGTCAGGAATCCCTGCCCAAGGAATGGCCTGATCCACAATTAAGGTGGATCTTATTGTAAACAAGACAATCTCCCCTCCCAAGCGAGCCCAGAGGCCCCTCTCCAAATGATTCTAGAGTCTGTCAACTTGACAAATAACACTATCACGAGGACAGAAGAAGATCCCAAATGTCAGAAATATTTGTTAATATCGTAGAGCCAAAATAGATAGCCAAATCTTCCTACTGACCTGTGTTTCTAGAACAGTCAGTAGATCTGGTGAGGGAATGAGAGAAGAATATAATGTGTATGAGTCTGATGGTTCTAGGCAGGCTCCCCCCTCTTCTCAAGGATGGCTTTGTGAGCTGAGGTCAATGACATTGTTGAATCAGTAGCCAGTCTGGAACATGGAAGCGGACAGAGTCAGTGAGCTTAGACAGGAGACTATAAGATGATGTGGGTTGTCATTCCCTCCCATAGACTTTGGCAGCTTCTTAATGGGCAGATTTGGTGGCTAAAAAGACACTGTAGCTATGGATTGAAGTGCTTCTTAACTATTGGCAAATAATAGCCAGTTTAAGTTACACCTTGAGATGGCTTCAGTCTTCAAACATGAAATCGTCTTACAAACAGAAAGTTGAGCAGTCAATAATAGTTCATTTAAATAATAGAAGATTATATACCCATTAAAATCATGTTGAGAAAATTATTCAGTGCCATAAAAAGATAGACGTGCCCAGAAGGACACATGCCACATGTCCTCTCCTAATTTGAGTCTTTCGATTTGAGGGGTTGACTTGGAGTACTTGTAGAAGTTGGGAAACTAAAAAGGCTAGGGGGAACCGGAGAAAGATTTCAAGGAAGCAGTGGTAGGAAGTGGGAAAAGGGAATAATGGGCGGTGATTAAGTGAGGAAGGGGAGGGGAAGACCAAAGAGCAGGTGGGGGAGGAATGATTAACACTAATCAAGTTTGATTAAGTTGTATGGAAACCAATGTATAAACTGTAAGCTTACACACACACACACACACACACACACACACACACACACACACACACACGAGAGAGAGAGAGAGAGAGAGAGAGAGAGAGAGAGAGAGAGAGAGAGACACTAAGTGAATAATGTAGGCTACATAACAATCTCTTTTGTAACAATGTGTGAAGACAACCGAAACAGACAGAGGTCTGGGAATGTTGACAATAGTTGTTGTAAGTGGCGGGATTCCAGATGATTTTTATTTCTTTACTACGTACTTCATAGATGTTTGACAAAAATAAACATGAAACAATAAACATGAAATAATAAACAATGAAAAACCATTTCAAGTTAGTACCTGGTGACGATGACACATTCATTCATTCATTGTTAGGAAATGTCACCAGCTAGAGAAAGCTGGGGGCGGGACACCGTGACCTGGAGCTTTGCTGTTTTGCTTCCTTGGCTCCCATCATGTGATCTTTTAGATCCTTTAGATAACAAAACTGAGGTGCAGAGGGGCCAAGGGTCTTGCCCAGAGTCCCACAGGCAGGGGAGCAAAGTCTGTTTTAGTAGAACTTTCTGCTGGGTACCAGCTTGTGTTAGCTTGACGACTCCCTTCTTCACTCAGGGAGATGCAGTGGACACTGGCGATTTTTATCCTTGGTCTACTGGGGTGATTATACCTCACAGAATGTTAGCAGTTTACTGAGTCAGGCTCAAGGACAAGGCTGCAGAGCACTCTCCAAGCACTTAACTACCTGATTGCTAGAAGGGATGCAACTTCCAGGTTTTACTCTGTTTTGCAGCTGAAGGCAATTAGATTTCCCGATCTCAGTGAGATTTTTTATAATAGGCTGATTGAACAACGTAACTTGGCCCAAACTTCTATCTGCCTGTGAGCTTTCTTCACATGCTCAGACACTAGGAATTGCATGAGAAATCTGTGCTGCTTGGGTTCAAATGCACCCCCATTCCTCTTTCCAGCTCCAGAGTGTATAGAATGCTTTCCAAGGGTCCAGGAAGCTGAGGATGTATCCGGTTGTTCCCATCTGGTCCCCATGTAAGAGAGCACATAGCTGACAATTATCCATGTGCAAATGGAGAAGTCCCTTGATGTCTGGGTAACCACATCCATGCCTTGCCTCGAGTCTGTTATTTCTCTAAATTCCACTGAGCCATCCATCTCCTTACTCACGCAGCACTCCTTAAGGGCTGGCATCCTTCTCTGACAGCTGGGACTTAGAGACCGGAGGCTTAGTATTCATGTTCATGGCAGCCTGGCTTTGGGCTGTGTGTGTGTGTGTGTGTGTGTGTGTGTGTGTGTGTGTGTGTGTGAACAAAGAGGACAGGAAACAGGTCTTTCATATATTACTAGCCATAGCACTTCATAGGTGGACATGGCAGCATCTGTGTGGTCCTGTAGAATACTCGGTGAAGTATGAAGGAAGCGTCTGTTTAGTGTTCTCTTGACTGTCCTTGACTCACTCTGGGGTGTGATTCCATTAAAGGGATGTGATTCCATTTTAGGGCCACGACCCAGGTTGTGGGAGACACTGAGGAGTGTCATACTTACCTTTCTTTTCCCTTTTAATAAATGACTTGCTGAAAGCTAAAAGGGAGTTGCAGCAGGGCATTTTTCTTGAGAGAGTTCACACATGAGACCAATCTGCTTTTATTAGTGTTATGTTACCGGAGACTCACTCAGCACCGACGTTTTGTATCTGCTGTGCGATTTCAGCCTTAGGGTTGCAATTGTACATCTCTGCTCTCAAGGACTTTAATTGGAACTAATTAGAAAGTGAACTCATACTAAATCTAATTTCGAAGAACAGTTGTTAGCATTCTGGAAGAAAAAAAGGGAAAGCATGAATAAAATAATAGATTAGTTATGTGCACATGATACAAAGAAATGGGAGTGATGAGAAGCCTCTGTGCCATCTTGTTTCCATCTTAGACACTGGTCTGTGACCCATGGAGGGGCATGTTACTCCCTCAGCACTAGCCATGTCCCTTCTTGGGTGAAGACAATACAAATACTAAGCAGGTGAAGTTTAAGAGTTGGTGGGAGGCCTTGGCATCGTTAGAACAAACCGGAAGCAGAGGAGCCGCCGCCATGTCCTTTTTCGCCAAGCGTTTAAAGTTCCCGCTGAGGGGAGCCTGCTGACCCATCTCTCTTCTCAGCCCTGAATCTGGGAGGGAGGGCATGTGCCCCACTTGCGTATCTGCAGAGTCCTGCGTGATAACGTCTCTCTCCCATGGGATTGTCTCTGGCTGGCTGCCTCTTGTGCTGCAGGGAACCAGGGCTTGTCTCACCGTCTTTCCAAGCCGGAGCTGAAATGCTCTGTAGTGGCCATAAGAACCCTCCAGGGGAGTCTGGTTCTGCACGGCAGGGTGGGGTCACTCTTAGATGCAGCCAAAGCCATGCAGTGGGAGCTTGAGTAGGGACTTCAGAATAGCATACTTGGCCCTCCCCAGCTGAGCCTGGGGTCTACTCAGAAACACAAGGCAGGTGCTGCCCTTCAGCGCTGTACTCAGAACCTAAGCCAGTTAGGTGAGTAGACCATGGTTTCTTCGCAAGGCAGCTGTCTGCTGCTTTGGTAGAGGGTGGCATTTTTAGGACTTTCCCAGAAAGTGAAACAATGGATTAAAGAAGAATCTGCTATCTAGAAAAAAAATTAATTTTTAAGAAGTGCAGGGTTTGAGGAAGACATTAGTATTATATTGGGTCATATCTAATTTTAAAAGAGTTCTTTAGAGAACCTTAGGTGAACACTTTTGGCTTTGCTGATAAGAACATTAAGCTCAGAGGAGTTAAATGGTACAACCTGGATTTTTTTTCTCACCCTCAACTTGACATAAATTAGAAGTATTTGGGAAGTGGGAACCTCAGTGGAGAAGATGCCTCCATCGTATTTACCCCTGGACACAACTGAGAGGGTCCACCCCTCTGTGGGCGGGACCGGCTCCAGGCAGGTGGTCCTGGGAGGTACAAGAAAGCAGTTTGAGCCGGGTGTTGGTGGCGCACGCCTTTAATCCCAGCACTTGGGAGGCAGAGGCAGGCGGATCTCTGTGAGTTGAAGGCCAGCCTGGGCTACCAAGTGAGCTCCAGGAAAGGCGCAAAGCTACACAGAGAAACCCTGTCTCGAAAAACAAAACAACAACAACAAAAAAAAAACCAAACAAACAAAAAAAAAGAAAGCAGCTTGAACAAGTCATGGAGAGAAAGACAGTAAGCAACGTTCCTCCATGGCTTCTGCTTCAGCTCCTGCATCTGCAGAGGCATTTCCCTGAATGTTAATCGATGAAGGAGGTCCTAGCCTGCTCAGGACAGTGTGCCACCCCCTGGCAGGTGGGCCTGGGCTCTATAATAAAGGTAGCAGAGCAAATGAAGGGAACAGCCCGAAAGCATCACTTCTCCAAGGCCTCTGCTTCACAGCTCCTGCCTCCAGGATCCTTCCTTGAGTCCCTGCCCTGGCTTTCCTCAATAATGGACTATGAATTATAAGCTGACGTAAATACACCTACCCTAAGTTGCTTTTGTTCACGGGTGTTTTATCATGGGAATAGAAACAGAATTAGGACATGGTACAAGACTCATATGTAACTTCAAATTGGGTGCCTTCCTTTATTCGTTAAGTCTCAAACGTGCATTTATCTTCACAATTGCTAGATGTTGGACACTGTGACTTTTCTGGCGACATTTGTCTTGGGTTAATTGGGAAAGGTTGACAAAAGAGGGAGCAATGTTGACATGCAGAGGAGAAGAAGATGGGGGGGGACTGAGACCAGAGTAACAGGTACACACCAGAAACCAAAGCATACTGGAGGCCTCTCTCCTGGGACCGTCAGAGGATGTGTGGTCTTGCTTGCAGTTCAGGTCTTCAGAACTACAAGAAGCCAACATGCTCTTGTTTTAGCCACTTTATTGTAGACAGTTGGCTGTGGCAGCCCTAGGAAAGGGTACTTACTGGTTTTTATATTAGTTTGCAGATTTTGTATTAATTTGTTAAGTCTACCATAACAAATGACCCACTTAGCTTAAAACAACAGCAATTTATTTTCTCACAGATCTGGAGCCCAGAAGTTGAAATGAAGCATTGGCAGGGCCATGCTCCCTGGAGACTCTCTGGAAAGATCTGTTCCATGGCTCTTCTAGCTTCTGGTGGCATTCCCTGGCTTCCTGGGCTTGTGGCCACATTGCTCAGCCATGGCCGTCTTGGCCTCGGTCTTCACCTTCTCTCTGGGTGTCTTCCCCTCTGTGTGTCCATGTTAGTATAAAGTGCTGACCTCTCATGATGGAACTGGATCAAATGAGTCAGCCTGCTATCTGTCTGACCACCACAGGGGAATGCAGCCATATTGGAGCTTGGGGTTGATCTCTACTATTGGCAAATGGAAGAGTCAGCAGAGGAGGAGGGCAGGTCAGCCTAGCTGAACAGAAATCCATGTTTCTAATCCATGCTCTTCCACACATCTTTACCATGGTGGTCACTTTCCTCATGAGCTCTTGGATAATGACAGGGATGGGTAGGCAAAGGGGCTGATGGGAACTCATAGAATGGCCTCTCATATCTCGATCATTGTATTGGTTAGTTTTGGTCAACTGACACAAACCAGGCTTACCAAGGAAGAGGAAATGGCAAGAGAAGAATTGCCTCCATCAGACTGACCTGTGGGGGCATCTGTGGAGGCATTTCCCTGATTGCTATTTGACGTAGGAGGGCCTCACCCACTTTGGGCAGTGTCAACCCCTGGCAGGTGGGCCTGGGCTCCATAGTAAAGGTAGCGGAGCAGAAGAGGAACAGACAGTAAGCAGCACTTCTCCAAGGCCTCTGCTTCAGCTCCTCCCTCCAGGATCCTGCCTTGAGTCCCTGCCCTGACCTCCTTCAGTGAAGGAGAGTTCCTAGGCGTTGAAAGCTGAAATAAACCCTTCTCCCCTTTGGTTGATTTTGGTCATGGTTTCAGCCCAGCAACAGAAACCTAGCTAGGTCAGAAGCCCATCGCTTACTCTGCTTACTTCTGGTGCCCGTCATGCCCCTGTGGCCCTCTACTGAATTTTTGTGGGCTGCTATATTTGCCTCACCTGGGCAATTAAGAACTAATTACTTTTAAATGGCTAAGTAGTATTCCATATATATATTTGCATTGCTTTGTCTAACTGGTTCTTAATTCCTGGATAAGATTATTTTAAAATTTTTATTTTAGTAAGTGTAAATGTACCACAGGACAAATCTACATGTATACACCTTTTCCAGTTTTAATAACTTATCCCTTGTGCCGGGATGGAATCCATGGCTTCATGAAGTATACTAGGCAAATTCCTGCCACTGAGCTATGCTTCAGCCTCCTGTGTACCAGCTACAAACTTATTTCTTTAAGGAGAAGTACAAATAATGGGGCAGACAAACAATTATGAATGGATGTCATTAGCACTTCCCAGATACTTTCGAGGGCAGTGTTTGTGTTCCTGTTTACACATGGCTTGTTTCATGGTAGGTACTCACCATGAATTAAATGACAGTAGCAATTTCAATGGAAGTGTATGGGAGATGCTTTGTCGTGGCCCTGGATAATAATGGGATGTCTCTACCATCCTCCGTCTTCTATGTCTTGGTCAGTAGTTACTACTGAGCACGGAGTTATTAAGGGTAGAAAACTGGCATTATCCTGACTGCTTCCTCAGAGCTCCAGCTTTACCTACTGGTTAAAAACTGAGCACAGCCTTATACAGTAGGATGCACTCACTCTCTCTTGCTTTGGTCAGACAGGATGGGTCACTTCTGCCTGGGGATTCTCATGAGGTCACTGTCAGCTATTGGTAGAAGTTTTGTCACACGAAGATTCGATAGAGGCCCGAGGATCTGCTGCAAGTGACTTACTCATGAGGCTGCCACATGGTGTGGGCTGTTGTTGAGAGGCAGTGGTTCCTCCATAGAGAGGCCTCTCCACAGGGACCTTTGGAGGGCTTAGAACATATGCTGCCAGAGTCCTCATGAATAAGCAGTCCAAGAGAGCCAGGCGAAGAGTGTCAGCACCATTCTCAGCCCCACTGGGGAAGTGGATGGTGGGATTGTGTTGATCACCTTGATTGGCACTGTTTGGGAACTGCACAGAGGCCAGAAGGCAAGGCCCCCTGGGGGCTGTGTGGAGACTGCCTACCACAACACCTCCCTTCCATGATTCATCCCAATGGCATGTTTGTCTCTATTTCTACAGCCTCTACCTAGTTTAGGAAACTATTACCTAATAGCCCCTGATAGCTTTTCACATGCTCTGTAGCCTCTGCTCTGCTCACTACTCAATGTATTTCCCCTCCTCTTTCTCTCCCTGCTTCCCTCCCCTCCCCCCTCCATCCTGCTCTTAGTCATTGTGCACAGTCCTAGTTTTACAAAGACAGTTTCTTTCAAGTATATTGTGTACTTTGACCCTATTCCCCGACATCTCTCCTCCTCACATCTTGTCAGTCTCCTTCCTTCCTTCATACCCACTCACCCACACACACACACACACTTACACACAGTCACACTTTTCTCTCTCTCACACACATACACACACATTCATACATACATGTACACATATCCACATCCACACACCCACACACACCCACACAGTCACACTTTTCTCTCTCTTACACACATACACACACACTCACA
Organism: Peromyscus leucopus; assembly: GCF_004664715.2. Classification (NCBI taxonomy): domain Eukaryota; kingdom Metazoa; phylum Chordata; class Mammalia; order Rodentia; family Cricetidae; genus Peromyscus; species Peromyscus leucopus. The sequence continues at coordinate 18,631,350 of NC_051063.1, read as the reverse complement.
CACATTCATACATACATGTATACATACATACACACACACACACACATACACACATACTCATTCATACTCACACAGACTTTCACCCTCACCAGACACACAAATGGTTTTATGTATTGTGGGAGATCCATTCCCACATTTCCCCCCAGGGTACTCTTGAGGATGGTGAAATGAGAAATATTTAGATAGAAGGATATAGGAGAGAGAAACAGAAATACAAGATAGCCTCCGGAGGGCCTGGATCATTATCCACCAGCCCCTCCTGTCTCTTCTAAAGGGCTATTTATTGGAATGCCAAGAGGTGGAACAAAAGACCTCCCCATAGCTCAGCCAAGTGCAGACCCTTTCAATCACTTAGTAACCATGCACATGGTCAAACAATCCTCTAATACAGCCCTGCTGGGTAAAGCAAGCTCAGATATCACTAGGAAACCTTTGTGGGCCCCCACAATGTATCTCTTTAAGATCTAGGATCCACAAATGCAAATAAAGTGTGATACTATTTTACAGAATTTGGCTTATTTTGCTTAATGGTTATCTCCAGTTGCATCTATTTTTCAGCAAATAACATAATTTCATTCTCCATTATGTTAACCCCCAGGTTGACCCCATACTTGATTAATCGTTTCCTTTGCTGTGAAGAAGTTTTTACTTCCATACAACCCATTTGTCAGTTCTTGAGATTGTTTCCTGAACTATTGGAGTCCTGTGCATGAAGTCTTTCCCTTGCCTTGGTCTTGACATGTTTTCTCTATGCTTTCCTTTAACAGTTTTGGGGTTTCAGGTCTCACATTAAGGCTGTGATCCATTTTGAGTGGATTTCTGTACAGGGTGAGAGGTAGGGATCTGGTTTCTTGTTTCTGCACACATTGATATCCAGTGATATTCCCCAGCACTATTTATTGAAACTTTTGTCAGAACCCAGGTGGCCGTAGCTGTGTGGAGGTGTATGTCTGGGTCTCACATTTGCTCCATTGAGCACATGGCTCTTTTTGTACCAGTGCTGTTTCTGTGACTATGGTTCTGTGGTGTGACTGAAGTTAGGTGTGGCTATACCTCCAACATTATTCTTTTTATCAGGCTGTTTGAGGCTCTCTATGCTTCCACAGGAATTTTAGGATTGTTTTTCAATTTCTGTGAAGAACGTCATTGGAACTTCAGTGGGGATTACACCAAATAGCTTTTTTTTTTTGTTTTTTTTTTGTTTTTTTGTTTTTTCGAGACAGGGTTTCTCTGTGTAGCTTTGTGCCTTTCCTGGGACTCACTTGGTAGCCCAGGCTGGCCTCGAACTCACAGAGATCCATCTGGTTCTGCCTCCCGAGTGCTGGGATTAAAGGCGTGCACCACCACTGCCCAGCCCAAATAGCTTTTAATATCAGAGCCACTGTCAATTATCAATGATAATTCATTTTATCTTCTAATGTCTTCCTCAAGTTATTTCTTCAGTGTTTTAGATTTTTCATCATAGCAATCTTTTTTCCTTAGTTAGGTTTATTCCTATCCTTTTAACTCAAGTTCTTGAAGCTCTTGCATTGGATTGGATTACTGATTTCTTTCTCAGCATGCATGTTCCTGAGATTAAAAAAAAAGCTGCTGGTTTATTTGTGTCCTGCAGCTTTGCTGAAATTGTCTACCAGTCCTGAGAGTTTTCCTGTGGCATCTTTAGAATTTCCCACGTGCAGAATTATGTCATCTACAAATAGGGATTAAGATCACTTACTTCTTTTCCTACCTGCATACATTCTCTTCTCTCATCTTATTGCACTGGTGAAGACTTCGAGAACCATATTGAGTAAGAGGGGAGAAAGTGGACACCTTTGGCTCCTTCCTGACTTTATAGAAGACAATCTCATCCCTCACCACAAGTTTAGAATAAATGCAGGGTGATTGTTATATACATCCTTCCCTATGCTGAGGTGTGTTCCCTCTATTTTTAGTTTCTTCAGGACTTCATCATGAAAGGGTGTTGGACACTGTCCAAGGCCTTTTCTGCATCTGTTGAGGTGATCACATAATTTCCATCCTTGAGTTTGTTGATGTAATTTAAATGCATTCTATTTATTGATTGGCATGCTTCAAAACCTTCTTGCAACCTGGAATGACTCCAACTCAGTTGCGGTGAATAATGTGTAGTTGAATTCAGTTTGTAAGTATTTTACCAAGAATTTTTACATGTGTATTCATCAGGGAGGTTGACTTGTAATTATATATATATGATAATATATATATGATAATATATATATATAGATATATATAGATATATAGTGTGTGTGTGTGTGTGTGTGTGTGTGTGTGTGTGTGTGTGTGTGTGTACTTAATTGGTTCAGTAGTAGAGTGATTCTGACTTTGGAAAATGGGTGACAGTGTTCCTTCCTTTTTATTTTATGAACTAGTTTGAGGAGCACTTGTATTAATTCTTTAAAGGTGTGGGTGACTAAGCCTGGGCTTTTAGAGTTGACAGACATTTTGTTATTGTTTCAATCTCATTTTTTTTTTTGCTACAGATCTAGTTAAGTTGTTTATATCCTCTTGTTTTAATTTGTGTAGATCATATATGTCTGGAAATGTATCAGGTTCTTTTAGATCTTCCAATTTACTATAATATGTTGCAGACATATTCTCAAATGATCTGGATTTTGTTGGTGTTTGCTGTAATGTCCCCTTAACACCAATAATTTTTATTAATTTGGCTTTTTCTTTGTCTCTGTCTCTGTTGGTCTGTCTGTCTGTCTCTCTCAGTTTATCTAGGAGTTTGGTAATCACATTTATCTCATCAGAGAACCAAATCTTTGTTTCATTGATTCTTTGTATATTTTGTTAATCTTTTTTTTTTTACTGTTATCTTATAATTTCTTTTCATCTACTGATTTTGTCTTGTTTTTGTTTTTCTAGGACTTTGGAGTTCATCATTACGTTACTTTTCTGTTATTTTGCTGATCATTTTACTGATTTTTTTAAAAGTAGATATTTATAGCTATCAACTTTCATCTTAAGAGATCTTTTATCATATTCTGTAGACTCTGGTATGTTGTGTTCTTTTGGTCTTAGGAATTTAAAAAAAACTCCTTATAATTTCCTTGATGACCTATTCATCATTCAGCACCCTGTTGTTGGATCCCCATGGGCTTGTACATTCTATGATCTCTTACTTTTGAGGCCTAGTATATTTCATTGTGATCAGGTAGAGGAAATTACTTCAGATTTCTTGCGTTTGTTAAGACTTTCTTTGTGTCTTAAAATATGGTCTTCTCTGAAGAAGTTTCCATGGCCTGCTGAGAGGAATGTGTGTCCTGCTGTATTTGGGTGGAATCATCTATAGATGTCTATTAAGTTCTTCTGACCTCTGTTACTTAACTGATTTTTTTGGAGGTCTGGGAGACCTGTCAGTTGGTGAGAGTGACATATTAACATCACTCAGCATAATTGTATTTAGGTCAGTTTGTGCTAGTACATCAAGTATTATTTGTCTTTGTGTTATAAAATTGGGTATGCCAATGTTTTGCGCATATTATTTTTATAATGGTAATTTTTTCTTGATTGATGGTTCCATTCATCATTATGCAGTAAATACAAGTTTATTGTTTTTGCAGTCTTTTGTATGTTCCTGGTCCTCATTCACTTACTGCTTTACTATGGTATATTCCCTCCTGGGCCCTCCTGGATATGTTTATCTGTCTCTTTAGTGTGTAAGATTCCTTCATGTGTCCTGTGCTTTCCTGAATTTCCAGAGTGATCACCAGGAATGGACCTTTGCCTGCAGAACTGCTTAGCTCTTGACTCAGTGAAGGTCTTCTAATTTTCATTTAAAAGTTGATTAGTATATATTAATTATCTATTATGTATTTAGTTACAATCATGCATATGATATATTTTTGATTATACACACCCCTATTACCCTCATCATGATTTCTTGCCACTGCTCTGGTCCAGTGTGGGGAAGAGAAGATTTCCCAACAGCACCCCATCCTCTGCCAGTGCAGCTGCCTTGGGTGTGGTTTTTGTCATCCTTACTCAATGCTCTTAAATGCTCTGTTGCTGAAAATACAGTGTGAGCTTTATGAGACTCTCTTCTTCTCCTATACTATGATTCAAACACTGCTGTGCCCTCACTGGCATTGGGAGGAGGAGAGTACACACAATTGGGGCTGAGCCCTCGAGAGTGCACTCTGGACTTTTCCACCTGTTCTGCTTTCCAAAGTTTTCTTTCTTTCTTTGCTACTTAGATTAGTAGTTTTCTTCTTTCACCCTTTTGTTAGGATAGCTGATGTCCAAGTATCCCTGTCCCTCTGCCGCCACGGGGACAGTCTAGGAGTCAATGTCTTCTGGTTTCATTTCTGTTGCTGTGATAGAATACCCCAACAAAAGCAACGTACCGTTCCTGGCTATGGTCCTTCATTGTGAGGAAGTCAAGCCAGAAACTTCAAGCAGATAATCATATCATACCCACAGTCAAGAACAGAGAGAAGTGAATGCATACATGCTTGCTTGCTTCTGCTCGCCTTGGTTTCTCCACTCTTACGCAGTTCAGGATCTTGCCTAGGGAATGATGCTGCCCATAGTGGGCTGAGCCTTCCCATATCAGTTCATTAAGACAGTCCCCCATCGGCATGCCCACAGCTCAATTCAATGAAGATAATATCCTGTTGAGACTTTCTAGGTGTTTCTAGATTGTGTCAAGTTGCCAAATGTAACCATCACAGCATCATGGGTATCATCTGCCATCTTCCCCTTTCCCAATGTATTTTTCATACAGAACTTGTTCATTAATTTTAATATTACCCAATTCACAGATACTGTCTTACACACTTGCTGATTGGCAGGTTTGTTCTAGGTTATTTAGAAACAGTGAAATAAATAGTTCTTGAGGGTTAGACACAGTGGGTAAATAAATAATATGGGAAGTATTAGGTGATAATATATGACACAGGAAATGTTATCAGGATAAATAGAAAACCATTCAAGGTAGGGATTGTGAGTACTGCATTTCATAGGGCTGTCATGGTTTCTATCTCTCACACTGGAGTAGAAACCCAAAGGTATGACATCAAGAGTGGGATGTGACTGGTCACATCGAATGTGCAGTCTGGAGGCAGAGAGCTATGCATTATTCTGCTCGGTTGGCTTTCTTCTTTTTATCTGGTTCAAGACCATGACCCATAGAATGGTACAGACATTTAAGGCAGGTCTTCCTCCCTCAGCTCACCTAATCTAGATCATCCCTCAAGACATGCCTGGAGATTTGTTTCCATGGTGATTCTAAATCCCATCAATGTGGCAATCAAGGTTAAGGTACCACACAGAAGAAGCAGAAGTAGGAAGTAGTCCCTTTCTTCTTCCTTGTTATTTCTAACACCTTCATCATTACAGTTTCTGAGTCAGAACCGACTAAGAATTAATGTGGGCTCAGCAAACCTGTTGGTCATCAAAAGTAGATATTTCAAACACCAGAGATAAGTGTTTCTTAGGAACTTACCAATTACTGGTGGAAAACAAGGTATGAGCAGCCCGAATGGGCTTGGAAACTTTGGGTAGGGCACACAATGCTGGAATTCCTTTTATTTGGCTTTCCTAACATAAAACCTGCTCAGTTTCTTTGGATAGAAGCTGGGGTACCTCTTAGCAGAGCATGGGGTACTTTCCTGCTGAAATGCCTTCAGTTCTGTGAAACTTGAATTGATTTTTTTTTTTTTCTGGACGGTTTAGATCGGACGACTGATTATCGGGCAGAATGGCATCTTGTCAACACCTGCAGTCTCCTGCATTATCAGGAAGATCAAGGCAGCTGGTGGAATCATCCTCACGGCCAGCCACTGTCCTGGAGGACCAGGGGGAGAGTTTGGAGTGAAGTTTAATGTTGCTAATGGAGGTATGTGGTTCCAAATACGCCTTACCTGATTTTTTTTCCTCATGCATTATTGTATTCTATGATGGTAAGTGGGCAAAGTGAAGAGGAATCAGCTCAGAAAATTTGGTGAGGGGCCCAAGGTGATGTGATCCCAAGGAAGTAACATATGGTCCCTCAGATGCTCAGGGCTGGTCTATTGATCTTCTGTATGCTTCAGCCAAGTGAAAGGCTGGATAGTTGATACTTAACTGATACAGGAGGACTCTGGATTTTAAAGTTAGAACTTACTCCGAAGGCCATTTAAAAACTCTCTCTCATTTTGTGAAGAAACAATTGGAAGCTCCAGGAGACTGAGTTACTCTGGAAGTAACTTCCAAAAGTGACCTTTCAAAAGTAACTTAGAGACAGACAAATGTAGCCTAAGTCTGATCTCAGTGTAGAATTTCTCTTGCTACATATATAGAATTATTTACTTTGTTCTTAAATTTATAGAAATGTACAGTCTGGAGTCGTAGTGAACAGTGAGATGAATTTCTTTAAAAAACAGAATGTACAGAAAAGCAGGGAGATAATACATACACTCCAGGTATCCATTACTGTGTTTTCCCCATTTTGGTAATCATTTTAACCCCTGGGGTATTTTAAGGCACAGTTCAGCATGAAGACATTCCATACCTAGATATTTTTGTGCTCATTTTTAAAGAATGACACATCCCCACACAACTAGAGTAACATGCCACCGGGCGACTTGCTTTTCTTCTGGTGATGAACTCCTGATGTGAAGCAACTTGAGGAAGGGTGAGCTTGTTTTGGCTCAGTTTGAGGGGACACAGTCCATCATGGAAGGGAAGGTGTGCAGGGGAGAGAAAAAGCGGGGGAGGGGAGGGAGGAAAAGCCGGTGCCTAGTTGGCTTCAATCTCCATTTTTATGCAGCCCACAGAATGGTGCCACCCACACTCGGGGTGAGCCTGCTCTCCTCAACTAAACCTCTGTAGAAACAACCTCAAGAGGTGTGTCTCCTAGGTCGAGCTGACAATAGTGATTAATCATCACACAGATCTAACGAAAATAACACTAATCCTCTAATACTGTTTGAAACTTAATCTCTAGTCACCTTTCTTCCCAATGATTGTCAAAGTGTTATTTACAGCTATTTCATTAAGAAAAAAAGATGCATCTCAGAACTGTACATTTGTTTGCTAAGACCCTTCAGTCTCTTTTAATCTAGAATATCAAATATGTTTGCTTATGAGATCATAAGCTGAATTTTAGTAAAAGCCAGTTATTATTGTGAGTTATTCCTGGCCCCAGGCAAAACAGTACAACAGAACATCATGAAGAAGACTTTATTATTGTTCTTTCTCTGTAGCCATTCTGCACATTATTTAAAAAATAAACCATTCATAAACAATTCATGTTGAATGTTAAACACACACACACACACACACACACACACACACACACACACACACACACTAATTACAAGGAAAAGCTAGAGTATGTCTACACCTGAAGAAGTAATCAAAGCTTAATAGTACAGGAAATCACCAAGCCACAAAAGTAGACCCAAAGTGGAAGACAGTCACAGAGAGCCTAGCAAACAACAGAGAACAGTCAACTAAGTTGCAGGGGTGAGTAATTATGGGTAATGCCCCAGAATGTAAATGGATTGATATCTTCAATTAAAATATGTAGAGTGACTGAATGAGTACAGACAGATAAGAGCCATATCCTCGCTGCCTGTAACTGACTCTTTGAAGCTTTATGAGCACACATCAGTGGAACGGGAAGGGGCAGGAGAAGATACTTCTGGAAGATAAGACACCAAAGGAGATCAGGGCTGGCACACTTAGGTAAAGTAGAACTCCAGTCAAATAAGTATTACAAGGTCAAAAGAAGGTCGCCGTTGTGTAATGATAAAGGGATCAGTTCACTCAGAGGCTATAGAATTATACTATGTGCTCAGGGCTGAGACTCCTGAATCTGTAAAGCAAATCTTAATGGATAGGAAGGAAGAAATGGGCATCAGGAGAACAATAGCAGGGAGCTCCAATGTCCCATTTTCAACCACGGGTAGATCAACAAGACAAAGTTTTCAAGAAAATCTGGGATTTGAACTGCACTTTGCACCAAATGGACTTTGCAGGCATGTGTAGAACTTGTTCTCTCATGGCAGCAGGGTGTATGTCCTTCCCCAGGACATGTGGAGCATTCTTTAGGGAGAACACATTAGAGAATACAATGACAAATTCAAGAAATGTATGGACTCTCACCTGATACTTGCTAGGATGGCGACTATGAAATAGCAAGAGAGGAATGTTTGAGAGGATTCGGAGAAGAGAAGCCTAGCACAGTCGACTAGAACATAGACTGGTACAACCACTAAGGAAAACGGTATGGAGGAAAAACGGAAACTCATATGAGCAAGCCATGCCTCTTCTGCCTCTAAACACCACAATGTTGGGTCACTATATTATGAAGAAATCTGCATTTCCATTTTCTTTGTAGCATTGTCCACAATAGCTAAGATGTAGAAACAACCCAGCAATCTGTTAATAGATGAACAGATGAAGAATGTGATACTCGCATGATGGGATATCTACTTAGCCTTAGAAAAGGATGTCATTTGTCGCAACATGGGTGGACCTAGAGGACATTCTGCTAAGTGAAGTAAGTGTGAGTTTACTTACAGGTGGAGTCAACGATCATCAGCTATACAGAGAAGGAGAATAAAGTGGCACTTGTCATTGTTGGTGAGGCCAAGGGGAGGAAAATGGGGAAATAGAGGTCAGAGGACACAACGAAGCAGACATGTTGGATGAACAACTCTAGGGATACAATGTACAGGATGAGTGTTATGGAGGATTGAATTGCAGTATATTCATGACTTTGTTCAGTTTTACTTTACTTGCTTTGCTACAAAAAACTACTTGTGTTATTTATATATATATAAGTTAATTTGTTCTATCATAGTAACCATTTTATTCAGTATGTGTGTGTGCATGTGTGTGCATGTAGAAGCCAGAGGTCAACCTTTAGGGTCATTCCTTTTTTTAAAGACGGGTTATTTTGCTATCTTGAAACTTGCCATGTAGGCTAGACTGGCTGACCAGTGAGCCCTAGAGATCCACCTGTCTCTGTCTGCTAGTGTTGGGATTACAAACTCATGCCACAACATCCCATCCCTCCCTCCCTCCTTCTTTCCTTCCTTCCTTTCTTTTTTTTTCTCTGAGGTCCTCATGCTTAGAAGGTAAGCCTTTTACCAACTGGGATATCTACCCAGGCCTTCTTTTATTTCTCTATATATTCTACAAAATCATGTTGAAAACCTCAAATATACATAATGAAATTTATTTAAAAAACAAAGCAAAAACTAAATTACCTAAGTTCCCCATCTCCCCCCTCCATTATGTCTCACTATGTAGCCTGGCTGGCCTGGAACTCACTGTGTAGACCAGGTTGACCTCTGCCTCCTAAGTGCTGAGATTAAACATGTGTGTTACCACATCCAACAATGCCCTGTCTCTGAAAGCCAGCTTAGAGCTGTGCTGTCTCACTCAAAAAAGCTCCCCTACAGCCTACATCCAGTTCTGCAGCAACTTTGGAAGATTTCAGATGAAATATGAAGTTTCTGAGATTTTTATACACTGGTAATGCCAGAAATCAAAGTTTTCTATTTTGTAGAGAAATAGGATATGTAAGCTGTCAAGTGAATAATGAATTTCAAACAGGTATTCTAAACCAGTATCTAATTTCATATCTTAAAAATGTATTTACATTGATTTGTTTATTTTATGTATGCGTGTGTGTATGTATTTGTGTGTGTATTTGTGGTGTGTGTATATTTGTAGTGTGTATGTGTATTTGTAATGTGTGTGTGTGTATTTGTGGTGTGTGTATGTATATTTGTGGTGTGTGTATGTGTATTTGTGGTGTGTGTGTATGTGTATTTGTGGTGTGTGTGTGTGTGTGTGTATGTGTGGTGTGTGTGTGTGTGTGTGTGTGCAGTGTGGCAGTGTGGCAGTGTGTTTCAAAGTCAGAGAACAACGTGTGGAAGTCAGTTCTTTCCTTCCATCACGTGGGTTCCAGGAATCAAACTCAGATTGTCTGGCTTGGCAGCAAGCACTTTACCTGCTGTACCATCATGCCAACCCTGCTTCATATCTTATAAGTGTCTCAGCTGTCTTTGTGATATTCTGTGAGGCATGAGAGGAGAAAATATGATTTGTGTAATCGTCTAATTCTGTTACATACAGAACACCTAAGACCAAGTGGTATATAAAGAGAAGAGTTTCATTTATCTCACAGATTTGAAGACTAAAAGTTTAGATTAGTTAGCCCCATATGTTTAATCTCTGCTGGGACATTTCTGGCTATATCACAAGATGATGGGTGACATCATTGTGGAAGTACATATAAGAGGAAGAGAACTGTTGTTTGTTTTTGGCTCATTTTTCTTTTGGGGGGCTCACCACCCAGCTCCCAAATAAATCATACATGGAGGCTTATTCTTAATTATAAACATGCTTGGCTTGTTGCTTGCCAACTTTTCTTAACTTAAATTATCCTGTCTACCTTTTGCTTCTGGGCTTTTCCCCTGTTTTACTTCTGTATACTTTTCACTCTTAGTCCATGGCTTGCTGTGTAGTTGGGTGGTTGGCCCCTGATGTCCTCCTCCTTCTCTGGCTCTTCTCTTTCTCCTCCCAAATTTCTCCTTCTATTTATTCTCTCTGCCTGCCAGCCCCACCTGTTTCTCTCTCCTGTCTCGCTATTGGCCGTTCAGCTCTTTTTAGACCATCAGGTGGTTTAGACAGGCAAAGTAACACAGCTTCACAGAGTTAAACAAATGCAACATAAACAAAAGTAACACACTTTAAAATAATATTCTACAACAGAGAACAGTCACATTATGAGACAGGAAGCCAAAAGGTCTCAGGGGCCAAAATTACTCTTTTAATAACAACATTCCTGTCTGAGGAACTCACCAGGGTCCCATAAGAACTACATTAATCTTATCTGAGGATGGTGCTTCCATCGGCTTAACCACTTTTCTCTAGTCCAAAGGTCCTGCCACATCAGCACCAACACAGAGGGGACCAATGTGAACCATTGGTGGACATTAGCTATAGCCAAGCCAAAGCAATTCATATACCCACTCTGTAGATGAAAATGCAGAGGGTTGTGCTTTACTGAGAGGGTTTGGGGTGACCCTATCACTGAGCCTTCACTACATCGAAAATCCTTCTATCATTCCAACTAACTCCTAACTTCTAACATGCTTGCATGTCTTGGCTGCACTTGTGAAATGAACATTCCTAATGGCCTGGGGGAGATTCAGCTTCTTCATCCATAGAGTGCATTTTATCATGGCATCTATCTTCCAAAGTTACAGCATCTGCCTCTTCTCACCGTGCATTAAACTGATGCACCTTGTGGATAGAACTTGTCTATAGACTTAGGCTCAGGGAAGTGGGGGAATATTTGGAATCAAGTTGCCTTTTAAGTATGTTTTGAGGACAATAAAAACGCTGATGTTCAGTCCTCACTCTAGGCTGGTAACCTGCTCAGCCCCCCCCCCCCCCGAACATTATCTGTTGAATTCTTATAGCTAAGTGGTCAAATGACAGAGGCGTGAGATAGAAGGGCTTGAAAGTGTCACGTGATTAGTCTGCCGTGGAGCGAATATTCTGCCTAGAGTCCAGGAAGTGGGAAGACTTCTGAAGAAGGCAGACGTGGCTGTGGAGGAAGCTTTGTAGGGTGCAGAATGGAAATGGTAGGAGATAGTTTCCCTTGCATGTTTGTTTATTTATTTAAGGTACGATGAAAAGTTTCTTGCTAAGACAGTGGGGGGGGGGACGGCATAGAAATAGAGAGGGAACTTGAGATAAATGAAATTATTTTGTGGAAGGTATTCTGGGTAAATTGTGGAGTGATCTTGAGAAACTGTGAAGATCAAAGTGAGCACTTTTGTCCTTTGGGAACCCAGGTTACAATTTCATGCTGTCTCCCATTGGTGCATGGGAATCTGGGCGTGGCAGCAGGGAGAGCAGTCGTTGCTAATGCTCTGAGATTGAAAATGGCCGAGTGAGAGAGGCAGGGCATGACCAGCATAGGGTGGTGTGAGGGGTTGGCAAGCTGGCATAGACTGTGGCATCTCTGAGATGCTGCCTTGGTAAGACATGCTATCCTGCCCCTGGAAAGAAGGCTGACTTCTCTTTTCTAGGACTAGGGTTTGATTCCCAGAACCCACATGGCAGCTAACTATGGTCTGGGCTTTAACCTAGTTCCAGGGGGATCTGATGCCCTCTTCTGGCCTCTGTGGGCACTGCACTCAGGTGGTGCATAGATATCCACAGACATAAAATAAAAAAACTTAAAACAAACAGACAGACAGACAGACAAAGACATAGCATGCTGTCTAATTCGGCTTCTCCACTTGAAGAGGGTGATAATACTTTATTTGTCTCTTTGAGTATAAAGCTCCATGTAACATATCTAATGTGTTATATATAAGTTTTCATATACATTGGTTCACATGAGGACCCCAGAGTCCTGTCTGTGATAAGGAAACCAATGCAGCTAGAATTGGGCTGATATTCTGGGATTAATCAGATGATGGAAGGTGCCAAGTAAGAGTACAGGGTGGGTTCATATGAGGCAGATGGATGATAAGGATTTTGTGAACTATAGGAGCTCTAGTGTAACATTTTCCAAAGGATTTAAAGGAGCAGTAACAGTGGTGACGGTGCTGGGCAGCAATGATAAACGAGGAGGTGAGTCATGGGGACGGAGCGTTTGTAAATGTTAGGATGGTTTCAGCTAGCCTGTGAAATAAGGGGTTTATGTTTTATGATTTTTGTTTTGTTTTGTTTTTCCAGACAGGCTTTCTCTGTGTAGCTTTGGAGCCTTTCCTGGAACTCTCTCTGTAGCCCAGGCTGGCCTCGAACTCACAGAGATCCGCCTGCCTCTGCCTCCCGAGAGCTGAGATTAAAGGCGTGCGCCACCACCGCCCGGCGAAATGAGGGGCTTTAGTATGACATCTCTCTACATATGTGTCATTGTACTTGGCTAAGTTTTGCCCAATTCCGAGGGCATCAGCATGGGTGGCATTATGTAACCTGCTACTTCAGTTTTAGAAACCAGTGTGCTTTGGTGTTAGACTTCAGACTTCATAAAAGCGATAGACACTATAATTATTGTCTAAATTACTCTATTAGTAATCAAAACTCGGGAATCAGATAATAGGGTATGAACCTGGTAGATCCAAAAAGAGATGGAGAAAAGCCCAGCAGACCCTCCTCTCTGCTTTCTCAAGATCCAAAAAGGTCTACAAAACTCCTAAGCCCCACCTCCTTCCTTCCTGTGTCCCTCTCTCCCTATCTGAGTCCCCCCAAAACTCTATGGTTTATTCTGGTCAGCTGAGTGTGGACTCGGTCCTCTAACTCACAGTTCAGTTTATCGGCAGTTTCAGGAGACAGAGTGAACAAGTCTCCCACAACAATACATAGCCAAATAATGTAATATGGCACCTGAATGCACGTGCGTGCGTGCGTGCGTGCGTGCGTGCGTGCGTGTGTGCGTGCGTGTGTGTGTGTGTGTGTGTGTGTAAAACTCTCTTTAATCTGGCAAACCTAAAATGCAAACACAAAACAATATTCTTCATTTTTTTAAGTTTTGTGAAGGGCAAAAAATGGTAAGGAGGACTAGGAAGATGGTTCAATGGTTAAGGACATCATGCATTGCCCTTCCACAGGACCCAAGTTTGATTCCCAGCACCCACATCACATGATTCACAATTGCCTGTAACTCCAGCTCCAGTGTATCTAATCCCCCTGGCGTCTGTGGACACCTGCACTCATGTGCTTACACACACACATACACACACACACACACACACACACACACACACACACTTAAAAATAACAATAAAAATAAATAATTTAAAAACATTTTAAAATGTCAAGGAGTAAAGGAAAAAGGCTCAGTGCATTTCCGTGTGTGTGTGTGTGTGTGTGTGTGTGTGTGTGTGTATGTACATAGTTACATATGTATGTACGTGTAGTTATGTGCATGCATGAAGGCCAGAGATGGACATCAGGTGGCTTCCTCTGTCACTGTCCACCTTTTCTTTTGAGACAAGGTCTCTCTCACTCACTGGATAGACTAGCTGGCCAGTGAGCTGCTGGAGTTCTATTTTCCTGCCCATGTCGCCTAGCACCAGGGTTATAGGCATGAATTGCCATCCCTGGCTTTTTATATTATGTGAGTGCTGAGGATCCAAGCACAGGTCCCCGTGGTCGTATGGCAAAGCACATTACTGACTGATCCATCACCCAGGCCCTTCTGTGTGGTTGAGGTGTTCACTCATCCCATGTAAGATAACTCTTGATGTAACCAATCAGGCTGTCTTCTGCCCTACCTGCTGGAGTGGGGCTATTGCCATTCCTTCTTATAAACATTGCATCTTATTCTAAGAAGGTAGCTTTGTTCAATACAAATGTGTTATGAACCATATATACAATGTAAAATTTTTCTAATAGTGGTATTAAAAATGTAAAAGAGAATGTCTAGGTAATATAATTTATTTAGCATACTATATTCAAATATTTCAATATATAAATATAAAGTGTTAATATAACCTGTTACATGGTTGTTTGCACCATGTACATTAAATTTGTACTATGTACATTAAAATTTTGGTATGCATTTTATAATTGTAGCAATTTATAATTTCAGTTTGACTAGTGACACTCCAGGTACTCAGTAGCTAAATATGGTAGATGGTCATTGTATTGGATAGTGCAGTTCAAAGGAGCAGGGAATGAGACAAATGTAGAAACAATTTCTGTTCGGTAGGAAGTTATAATATAGTCAGCCACTGTGGTTCTCACTCAGAACTATCTAGCTGTTTTTTATATATAAGGCCATGAAGTATACTTATTCAATTCCTACCTTCTCCAAGACCAAACAAAAACCAAGTAAGCCTTGTGTGAGGATACATGTGTTTAAAAAGAGGAGGAAACCAAGTACTGATTTTATACTCAACTCATTTAAAATCTCTTTCTCCATCACTGTTCCCAATTTGATCTTCTGAGGAAATGTATCAAGCATTTTTAGTTATCCGTCATTTTAAAACTTAGCTGTGCTAGAGAGTGTAAACTGGAAAAAATCATTTACCTGGAAAAGCTCACATATCAATGAGACAATAGTGAGAAGGAGAAATCATTTTTTTTAGGTGCACTTGGGGAACTGCGGTTTGAATCTGGAAGCCCTCACTTCTGTCAAATGCATATCCTGTTTGTGTGTCATATCCCGAATAAAGCTAATTGCATAACCGGGTCTCCCCAGCAGGTGTAAAACTATTTTTAGAGTATATGTATCATTACTTAGAAGTAGATTAAAACAAACATGTGGGTTGTTAGTCTAGACAGAGCAGGCAGGGCTGATCAAATATCCTCTACAGTGAGTGACTCCAAGCTGGGAATGTCTGGTCCGTGGGACTGTGCATCTGTAGCTAGAGTTTTCCTGCCTTGCCCACAGTCAGGACAAATCTTTGTCACCCACCAGTCCCACAGATGCTCAGACCCAACCAAATAAACACAGAGGCTTATATTGCTTACAAACTGTATGGCCGTGGCAGGCTTCTTGCTAACTGTTCTTATAGCTTAAATTAATCCATTTCTATAAATCTATACCTTGCCACGTGGCTTGTGGCTTATGGGAGTCTTCACATGGTGCTTGTCATGGCGGCGGCTGGCAGTGTCTCCTGCCTCAGCCTTCCGCTTCCCAGAATTCTCCTCTCTCCTTGTCCCACCTACTTCCTGCCTGGCCACTGGCCAATCAGTGTTTTATTTATTGACCAATCAGAACAATTTGACATACAGACCATCCCACAGCAGTACATCTTTGTTCATTGTGTAGAGACCTGATGAATCCTCCTCTCTAGTACAGGAGGGCAGTCCTGTTTCTCTGATTGACATTCAGAGAACATTGGCTTTAAAATAAACACATTTTGGCCGTCACATTTTAGGTCCTGCACCAGATGCTGTCTCAGATAAAATCTACCAGATCAGCAAAACAATTGAGGAGTATGCCATATGTCCTGATCTTCGAATCGACCTGTCTCGACTAGGAAGACAAGAATTTGACCTGGAGAACAAGTTCAAACCATTCAGAGGTAACGGATTATGAAGGCGTGTCCCATGAGTGGGACAGCTTTCCAAGAGGGGTGTGTATGGTAGAGTCTAGGACGCATGAGGCTGCAGCAGTCCTTGTTGGTGATCAGTGGTTTCTGTAGGGAAGGCTTCTCATGGGAAATACTCACTTAGTCATCTGAGGAGTGGCTCTGGATGAATGGTTAGAAAGGACACGCAGTGCGGAAAGAAACTGAAGAAATCTCTGTATTTAGAGCTTGACATTTTCAAAAGCCACTATCCAAACTATTGTTTTCCACATAGAAAGAGGTTGACTCCATCGTAGCATACATGGAATAAACTGTGGGTCACCAAAACTTGTCTTTGAATAATTTCTAAGTAATTAAGGTGAAGATGTGGGAAAATGTAAGAGAGCTAAAAAGCCAGTGGGTTGTTAAACTTCTTGTGGGAGGGAAGAGTTTCTCAGCCAGGCCTGGGCCACGCAGTTCTGCTTAATTTGACACACCATGGCTGACCGCCTGCTCTACCAAGCACTGTGTTCAGAGCTTTCACAAAGGAATTTGGTAATTACTGAGTGTATTTAGGCAAGTGGTTCAAGAATTAAACAGCCAAGCCTGGCACAGTGGCATCCAATGTATCCAGAGAGAGAGACCTTGTCTCAAAAAAAAAAAAAAAAAAAAAAAAAAAAAGAAAAGAAAGAAAAACAACCAGAATGAGTTTGACAAGTATTATCTTACATGGTTAAGTAAATAAACTTTGGAAGAACTAAGAACACAATTTGTTATTTTACCATTTTCTTATGAGTACTCTAGCAACGTTCATGCCATGAATATTCACCTTACCATTTTATACAACTAAAATTGTATCGAAGGCACAGAGGGAGTAATAGAACCAACCTATTTTATTTTTCTAGTACCTCTACAAGCTTGGGTATAGCTTGCATCAATGGTGTCCTGATGTTACAAGTAATTCAACTAGACTAAAAAGATGAACTGTCATGGGGCATGTGATTTTTAAAAATATAATATTATTAACTCTTTAAGAATTTTATAATCATACAATGCACTTGGATCATATTCATCCCCCACTTCTCCTCATAAGTTCTTCTAGATTTACCCTCCCAACCTGGGCACATGATTTTTAAAGTCAGAGAAAGCTTAAAATAGACTGTGTGATGGGCTACTGAGAGCAGGTCTTTCTTGAAGAGTTTTGAGTTGATCATTTGCTCAGGTAGTGAGAATTTACAGAAAGCTGCGTGATATTCACTAGAAGCAGCAGTGCCCACTTAAAAAAATACAGTATCCTTTATTTATTCTTCAGTATCTTCATACATGTAAGCAGTGGATCTTGATGATATCACCTCCGACCACTCCCACACACTTTACTCTTCACCCATCATGCCGGCCCTCTTCTCATCTTTATGTTCTCTTCTGTTGTGGTTTTGTTTTGTTGGCCTTGTTTGTTTTCGACCCACTGAGTCTAATTGGTGCTCCCCCATTGGAACACTGGTGGATCTTCTTTGTTTGATCTTGAGTGGGCACCCATAGTTGCAATGAGTTCCTAAGCACCATGGCC
Source organism: Peromyscus leucopus (assembly GCF_004664715.2). Lineage (NCBI taxonomy): Eukaryota > Metazoa > Chordata > Mammalia > Rodentia > Cricetidae > Peromyscus > Peromyscus leucopus. Next base: position 18,613,779 of record NC_051063.1, on the reverse strand, counting down.
GTGCTACATATAGAAGACGGTATTTAACAATGCTCCTCCCATCCTCTAGCTCTTCTATCCTTATGTCTCCTCTTCTGTGGTGATCTCTGTGCCTTGAGAGGGGAGAGGATTGATAAAGATGTCCTACTTAGGGCTGAGCACTCAATAATCACCTGTCAGCACTTGGACCAGTTATGAGTTCTATATTAACATTAACCATTTTTCCATAGTAGAAGAAGCTACTGGTGCCAACATTGAAAGCAGCACTAATCTGTGGGCATAAATATAAACATAAATAAAAATATTTTTTTTGGAAGTTTGGTAACATTTCAATTTAGCAAGGTAACAGTAGAAGATTTCCCCCTAGAGCCTCTGATCTCTTGGATTATGGACTTTTGACCAATTTATAGTAGCAGATATTAATTCCCTCCTGCAGAGCAAGGCCTCAAATCCAATGCAAAAGCAACTGGTTACCCATATAACCTTCATACCACTATTACATCAGTGAAAAGTGTCTATTTGTTTTTTCAAGACAGGGTTTCTCTGTGTAACAGTCCTGGCCATCCTGGAACCCACTCTATAGATCAGGCTGGCCTTGAACGCACAGAGATCCATCTGCCTCTGCCTCCTGAGTGCTGGGATTAAAAGTGTGAGCCACTACTGCCTGGCTGAAAAGTGTCTATTGTTGTTGATCTAGTTAAAGGTGCACACATGCAAAAATGTGCTCATGTGGATTATCTAGACAACTGCAATTGTGCTTTAGCTAGCAAAGTAATTTAAATATGTCTGACTATATATGATGAGAAAGACTTGGGCTATAAGAGGGATGAGAACCGTCAGGCATTACCATCAGGAAGAAGTCATATTTATTTTAATTGTTTTAGGCAAATTTATGATTTTAGTCTTGAGAGACTTGAGTCTTTAGGGAACTCATTGCTGTAGCCACATTGTTCCTTGGGTGACTTCCCTAAAGTGCTGGTGATAGTCTGGATGTAGGTGGAAGTTTTTCTGGTTTCTCACAATAATTTGGAGATAATCCTTTGAAGTAATTTATATGCGATATTCCTACTGTTTTAAGTGATGAGCAATGCTTGAATTAATTGGAAGCAAATAGTCCGTGGTGTCTCATCTTAAGGTGTAGAGAGCATGTATTAGACAATGGGAGTGTTCGATTTTCCTGAATGCCTTGCTTCCTTGAACTGTCCCTTGTGAATATTAAATATTTTTAGGCAAATGATTCAAGAGATGAAGAACCAGAGTGAAATTTCCAAAATTATCTTATGTTAGAGAGTAAGTGAAATGTCTAAAGCATTTGAGGCTTAAAATCAAGCATTTTCAGATGTATAGTTCACAGATAGTGGTTTTTAATTATTTTCTGAATTAATAGTCTCCTCATTTCAGAGGATGATGAAATATAGGATGTGCTCCTTAAAAAGTAATTAAATTTGAGTGAATACTCATATACCGATTTAAATGTAAGGGAAATTTTTGGAGACATGTATTTGACCAGATGAAGGGGTAATTTATATCACATATTAAATATTGGACCTGGATGTACTGAAAAAATTATTGATTGATAATATCTTTAATGAGGCCTAAGTATTTCAGCTCCAAAGTAGTAGGACATTGAAAAGTAATAAATGTATAACTTTAAAAATTTAATTATAGGGGGCTGGAAAAATGGCTTACTAGTTATGAGCACTTACTCCTCTTCCAGAGTACCAAGTTTGGTTTCCAGCACCCAGGCAGCTCATCACTACCCACAACTCCAGCCTCAGGGCATCCAATACGTATGGCATCTGCAGGCACTTGCACTTATGTGCACATAACCAAATGAATGTGCACACACACACACATGTACACACACACGTACACACACACATGTACACACACACACACACACAATTAAAGAGATAAATAGATGTAAGTACAAATTTAAAAAAGCAATCCTTTTCTTCCTAGAAAAAATTTTAGGTTCCCCCAAACTCAAGCATTTACTTCTCCTAGGAAAAATACCTTCTGAGCACTAATTACATGCTGCTAGATGTTTGGAAACGGTGCCATATTCTGTGTCCTGGTTTTCATGAGTTAAATCAGAAGGTTTGCTTGGGATTCTCAGTGACACACTGGAGAGCTCTTGCGTTTACTGAGGAGCTGCAGATGTTTGGCATTCCCCTGGAAATTAGGTAGTAGGTTGAGTGTGAAAGAGGGTTTATGTCAAATCAGAATCCAGCCCCACATCACCAGCTCTGTGCTTGGAGTGTGTATCATAGCATTTGAAAAGTAAGGGCCACAGCTGAGGTCACTCCTTTCTGTGTTTCCCACCAGCTGAGTCATTCTTTGGCTCACCCACAGGAGAGACCACTGCATATGTGGGATGCTTGTTAGTGTGTGTGCAGCTGGGGGAGGGAGGTGTTGGGGAGGTGTGGGCAGAGATGACAGAGCATTTGTACCCTGAATTCTGCTAGTGGCTAATTTTCCCTTGCAAAAAGAGTATAGAAGATTATTTGTACCACTGCTCATCTGAAGAGTTTGTTGAATTTTGGTTGTACTGTGATTTAAGTTTTTGTTTGCAAATGGACCCTTCCTTGCCCATGTAGCATGCAGGTTAGATGGGATTTAATCAGAATTTTGCATCATTAGGATAGTAATTTTTTTTGTGCCTCTAAAGATGATTCCCAGGTATGCTCATTGATATTCCTCCGTCTCTCTGTTTTCCCATCATCAGTGGAGATTGTGGACCCCGTTGACATCTATCTTAACCTTCTTCGGACCATCTTTGACTTCAATGCCATCAAGAGTTTGCTGACTGGGCCTAGCCAGCTGAAGATCCGAGTTGATGCCATGCATGGAGGTGAGCTTGTGTCTTTCTAAAAGCAGTGGCTGAGAACTGTGAAAGAGACCGCTACATTTTCAGGTCTATGGAATGTTCTAGAAAATTTCAGGACTCCAGTTACATTCTTTTGATGTAAATGAAAACAAAAATTGAACAAGTAAATTTGGGACTGTACCATGTGAGTGTGAGGCAGATCAAGACTACCTGTTTATTGACTTTTTAAAAAAAAATCATGCTACATTCTATAATTTAAACAGCTGAATTAAATTATCATGGAAAACATGGATGCCCAATTCTTTTCTGCAGTCAATGTCCTACTTTCCAGTGTCAACCTTCTTCTAGTGATTTTTTTAAAAGTATTTATTTGCCTTGTCATGAATATCACAAACACACAACTCTTCATTAACTTTTCATTTTTGAGGACTATGGGCTTCTTGCCAGACTTTGTAGTCAACTCTCCACCTCTCTCTGCAGCCCCTGGCAGCCATTTATCTTTCTTTTGCTTTCATTGTTTTGCCTTTTCTAGAAAGTCATATAAATGGAAGAATAAACTCAGTAGTCTTTTGCTTCACATTTCATTCAGCCAACTGTTTTTTTAAAATGAAGTTCAGGGTACGTATGTCCCTTTTTGTTCTTTGTTACTGTTGCGTAGTATTCCACTATACTGACGTACCACAGTTTATCTATTTGCTAGTTGATAAAAATTAGCCTTCCCCACCCCTGGTGTTTAGCTACTACAATTAGAGGTGTTATGAATATTCACAAACAAGTTTTTGTGGAAATGTATGTTGCTATTTGTTTTGGGTAAATTTCCAGAAGCAGGATTGTGGAGTCTGATGGTAAATATCTGCTGAACTATATAAGAACTCAGCTGTTGGGCTAGAGAGTGGGTTGAGATCACTTGCTCTTCTAGAAGACCCTGGTTCAATTCCCAGTACCCACATGGCAGCTCACAACTGTCTGTAACTTCAGTTCTAGGAGACCCGACACCCTCACATAGACATACATGCAGATAAAACACCAATGCATATAAAATAAATAAATTGTTTAAAAAAGAACTCAGCTGTTGTGCAAAGTAGCCGTGCCCTTTACAGACACACCCGAAACACCGAGGGCTTTGGCGTGTGCACTCCTACCAACACTCGGTAGCATCTTCTTCTCCGTTTCAGCTATCTTGCTCCATTTGTTCATCTCTCTTAAAGCATTCTCCCTGTGTGAATATGCTCCTCTTTCCTGTTTGTTTCAGTCATGTTTAGAATGTTCCTCAAGATTTTGGTGACCCCTGTATTATTGTTTTTGGTGTTCTACTCTTTTTGGGGTACACGCCACCCAGCTCCCAAATAAATCACATATAGAGGCTTATTCTTAATTATGAATGTCCAGCCTTAGCTTGGCTTATTTCTTGCCTGCTTTTCTTAAATTATCCCATCTACCTTTTGCCTCTGGGATTTTCCTGTTCTCTTACTTCTGTAAATCTTACTCTTACTCTGTGGCTTGCTGTGTAACTGGGTGGCTGGCCCCTGTGGTCCTCCTCCTTCTCTGGCTGCTAGATCTCTGTCTCCCAGATTTCTTCTTCTTTATAGTCTCTCTGCCTGCCAGCCCTGTCTATCCTTTCTCCTGCCTTGGTATTGGCCATTCAGTTCTTTATTAGACTAATCAGGTGTTTTAGTCAGGCACAGTAACACACCTTCACAGAGTTAAACAAATGCAACATAAACAAAAGTAACACACCCTAAAATAATATTCTAGTGCACCCTTGGCTGCCTGGCATGTTGACTATCTGTTGGGACCTCTGAGCACACTCCTGGGGCTTTGCTCTGAGGGTATGTGGTTGGGATGCTTTGTTCCTTCTTCCTGGGCTGATGCTATTCTCCAGGAAAAGCTCTTTCAAGTTCTTGGCCTGATCAGGCCCATGGAAAAGACAGCTCCCTCTTCTTGAAGTTCTGTGTTTGCATCTCATTGCTTGGCTTGTACTGTATATCCATCCTCAAATCAGGCACTTGGGTTGATGACTGGGGATCAGAGTGGTCAGATGTAGGTCACTTCCCCCTACCTGAGGGGACAGTGTGATCTAGCCATACCCTAGTTGTTTGAGTGGATTTGGAGAAAGATGTGGTGTTCCAAAAGAAACCTGATGCTTCCTCTGGAGGAAGGGACAAAGGGGTTGTGTGGTAAGAGATGTTCATGATGTGAGAACTGTATTGTGTTGGGAGGAAACAGAAGAAAGTGATCTCAGGTGCGTTTCAGCTGACAGGAGTGCATGGTGGCCCTCCAACAGGTTCTCCTCCCTTGCTTTAATGGCTTCCACTTGTGTGATCCCCCTACTACCACCTTCTCAAACTTTTATTCTTCCTTCAAGTCCTGCTCAAAACACTGCTTTCTCTGGGAAGTCTCACCTATGGGTATCATTTTTTACAAGTCATGGAGTCCCCTAGGTATCTCCCTTTCGTCTCCCCTCTCCACTCATCAGTAGATTTGACTTGTTTCACTGTTAGATAAGAGCCCAGGAATGTAGAGTTGTGCACCTCGCCCTCTGTAATCTGATCCGTTCAGTTCTTAACACAGGGGTTCAACGTTAGGTCTCCCGGTCCACAGAACAGCTATTATTGTATAGCATTCATTGTTTTACAAGAGGTGCTTTGTTTTATATGAAGCTTCTGGGATTTGGATGCTTAACTTGGCAATGTTACAACAATTATGCAAGGAGAATTACCAGTGCCCTTTAATGCTTTTGATATACTCAGTTGAAGTACTTAATACATGAAAAACCAAAGGTAATAAATCATTATTATAGAGTTGATTTCCTAAAGGCAGTGTTCTAGGAATCCACAAGGAAAAAAAAAAATTCATCTCAATGGATGATTGACATCTTTTATCTGCTTAATGGAGTCCCTGACATATGGTAGATATTCAATAAGTGGTAATTGATATGATTATTATTTTATATTATAGCCTAAAAATAAAATTATATGATTTTATATTATAGCCTAAAAAATGATGGTAGAATTTCTATTAAGTGAGTTGTTTTTGTCTTTTTCTAACCAGGAGAAAATACCTAGGGAAGAGTATTCTTCAAGTGTTTTTACATTCTCATTCATCTTTTTTAGTTATGGGACCCTATGTGAGAAAAGTTCTGTGTGATGAACTGGGGGCCCCAGCCAACTCTGCTATAAACTGTGTCCCACTAGAAGACTTTGGAGGGCAGCACCCAGACCCAAACCTGACCTATGCAACCACCCTTCTGGAAGCCATGAAAGGGGGAGAATATGGATTTGGAGCTGCATTTGATGCTGATGGGGTAAGCTGGAGGGTTCCCAGTTGGTGACCTGCTCACCCCGTGATGGAAGGAGTATCAGAAGCCAGAGAATCTGGAGTGCACATGCGTGGGCATGCCTCTGCTCTGCTGTTCAGTGCCAGATTGCACCACGAGACAGCTACAGCTTCTCTTAGTTTCAAGATTGATGTATGTTCTTGAGAAATTATTTCTTTAAAAAAATAGCCAGGCAATCAGTTTTCATTTATCGCTGGCTCTGTTGAAAGCACAACATTAAAAAAAAAAAAAACAAACAGCTATTTCCCAGTTACTACAGCTCTGCAGTCTGTGCGGGAGAGGAAGGCCATGGATGCACGAAATAGCTGGGCACACATCTCAACAGGTGGGGTGCATTCCAGCTGTGTCAAGATTCTGGGCCCCCGGGGAATTTATACGGTTTCCCATGCTTCCTTTGGCCTATTCAAATTGTTTTAGGTTGTGTAAACGGCAGGAAAGTGGCTTGTGCTGATGATGGGAACTGGGTATGAAGACCAGATGCTTCTCCTTGATAATTTTCACACATTCCTTCCCACAGGACCGTTATATGATCCTTGGCCAAAATGGCTTCTTTGTGAGTCCCTCAGACTCCCTGGCCATCATCGCCGCCAACCTCTCTTGCATTCCGTATTTCCGTCAGATGGGCGTTCGAGGGTTCGGGAGGAGTATGCCAACCAGCATGGCTCTGGACAGGTAAGGATGTTACTGTGACTCACCAGGTGGTAGACCTCTGATACCAAGGCCTCTTTGTTGGTCACTGGCACTACCAGGTGACAGCCTGGGGACTTAGGGATCTGCTGTGGTGTAGCCTGTCAGAATCAGGTGGCCTGAGCTGGAGTCTTCTTTCTTATTTGATCTCTAAGTCTTACTTCTCTTGTCTGTAATATGGGGATGCGAATATGTCAGTACCATCCTCCCATAGACCGTGGTGAGGTATGGATGAGGTCCTGCTTTCTATCACCTCAGGTGCTTGCTTGTTCCAAAAGTCACATACGTAGAATCCTCTACTCTGGGCTTCTTTGTTGTTGGCTTGGTATATTTAATATTTTTTTTGTTCATCCATATGCATTTCATTGAAACATAGTAATATCTCATAAATGGGTAGTCCTCCCGAATCTGAAGGTTTTATATATAAGTAAAATGAACAGAGCATGGAGTTTGAGGTCAGATTCTGTTATACACAGAGCTTAGTTTTTATTTTCATCAAGAGAGTAAAAGCAGGGATGCTGCACGACAGGTTGTGAATGAAATGATGGTGTGCGGAGAGCTCCAGGAGGCTTGCTCTGGAGGCCCTTGACAGTGGCACCTGGATTTGATCAAAACCAGAGCTCTGGACATGCTAGGGATGCGCCCTGCTGCCCAGCTACGTTCCTTCCCTGCATCTAATGTTTTCAAACAGTGTTCATTACTGTAGGAGCAGAACATGTGCCCTGCGGAAAGTTAGAAAACAGGCAAATGAGAAGACAGAAATTACCACACCATCCCCAGAGTTACCCATGGTCATAGGTAAATTTATACCTGTGCTGAGTCTTGTTCTGTGTATGTATTGTATAGATATAATTAAAATATGTAAAATAGTATATACAGTATCTATGCATGATGCATAGTACTAAAAAGACCAGAAGGTTCAGACTGCTGTAACCTGCTTTTTTAAAAAAAAAAATCAATTTATAATCTTCAATTTTCTATTAGTAAGTTTTTCTTTATTGTCTGAAACCAACATGACATTTAGATCACCCCTGAACATCCCCCAAACACTTTGAAGGTTTGTTTTCCTGAAGTAAAATCCTATCCAAAACCATACATTGGGTCTGGTTATGTCCTGTGGCCTTTCTTTATCACAATCCTTGCCCTTTGGCAGTGATTTTGGAGAGATCTGGTCAGTTGTCCTATAGAATTCCACCTTCTAGATTGTGTGGCTATTTTCTTGTAGTGTTATTTACTCAATCATTCATAAAGTAAAAGTTACATACTGTGAAATGTGTTAGCTTGAGAGTTCTACTCAATGAGTTCGGAAAGTGTAAGCATGCATTTAACCACCAGTCATATGAAGGTGTGGTTTTCCCATAACTCCCCCACCTCTTCCTGTACCTGCAGCCATCACCATAATTTATATCAGTTGAAGCCTTCCTGGTTCAGACTAGACACAGGTGGGATCCTTTGCAGTGCATCATCCTCCCTTATTTTGATTTATCCTTATTATTGCATATGTCAGAAGTACATCTCTCCTTGTTATGTAGTGTATTATTAATATATGAGAATATCACTATTTTTTCCAGTTTCTCATTGATAGACATCTGGGCTCTCTGCAGCTGGTAGCTATTTAAAGGTTTTGTTGTTGGCACATTTCAATTACTCCTGGGCAAATATCTAAGAATAAATGTTGATTTTTAGGGTAGGTGTACATCCAAGAAGCTGACAAATGGTTTTCCATCTTACACTTTTCTCAGCAATGTGGGGGCTTGTGTTTGCTTCATATCCTCACCAATATTTGGAGGTTGGGACAGACTCTTAACTTAAGCCATGCTATTGTGTGCTAGATATCATTTTATCATTGTTTAAATTTCACCATCCAATAAGTGATGACTTTGAATTCATATGCTTATCAGCTACTTGTTACCTTCTTTCATTATATATTCATCCAAAAAGTATTTGCATGTACTTAAAGTTGGGTTATTGTGGGGTTTTTTTGTTATTGATTTGTGGAGGATTTTTGTATTTGTTGGATCAATCTTTTGTCATATATAGCATTGCCTGTATTTTCCCTGCCTGTAGCTTGCTTCCTCTCTCTCTCTCTCTCTCTCTCTCTCTCTCTCTCTCTGTCTGTCTCTCTCTCTGTTTCTGTCTCTGCATATGGAGGTCAGAAGACAACCTCACGTATCATTCCTCAGATGTTGGTCACATTTCAGTTTTGAGACAGGGTCTCTCACTGAACTGGAAATTGTCTCATGGTCTAGGGATCCACATGTCTCTGCCTTCCTAGGGCTGGGATCACCAGTCTGCCACCGTACCCAGCTTTCTAACATGGATTTGGGGCATTAAATTCAAGGCAAACACTTTTCTGATTGAATTATCTCCAGTTTTCATTTTCTAATTAGTGTCTTTTGATGGGCAGAGATTCGAAATTTTTATCAAATCCAGTTTACTAATTTTTTTCTGATGCTTCACTAATTACATTGTTACTACAACTGCTTTTGACTTGTGTGAGAAATGTTTGTTTACTCTTGTTGTGTGGTACTGTTCCTGGGAGACATGAGCAAGCATCTACTCACCCCAGATAAGGACTAAAGACAGCTCTCAGTAAGGATACCACTGAAGTCCACTTTGGTGAAGCGGGTTTTATTGAGGTTGCTTGTAGGAATTTGGGGGAGGGGTTACGCACAGGAGCGGAAGTGACTCAAAGACAGCTGTATCACCAAAGCTCACCTAAGCGTGAGTGACAGCTCATGAAAGTTGGAACTCTGGAACACAATGCGTAGCCTGCAGGCAGCTCAATAGGCTGGGGAGCGCCCTTTTCAGCATCTCCAGGGGGTCTGAGCCTCTGTGGATATCGGGCTGGTCTGTTTCTCCCAGGTGCCTTGGCTGGTCTGAGCTTTACCTAAGGAGCCTAGCTTATCTGAGAGTCTCATGATGGTCCTTATAGCTTACGTATGTGTGGGAAAGGAGGGACCTAGTGTGCCTGGCCAGTTTCAGGGACTTCCTGAAGCCGTTCAGTTACTTACTTCCTGAATCTTAATGAGATTCCCTCCAAGATGGATGGTACTCAGAGGCAATTGCTACTCAGCACTCTAGGGTAGAAAGGTATTTCCCCTGGGTTTTTCTTGTGAATGATTGCAGTCGTAACATTTACATTTGTGCTTTCAATTTTCAGTTCATTTTAATGTGTGGCGTGAGGTGACAGTTGAGAATTATTTTTCCCCCATGTCCAGCTACTCCAACTCTATTAACTGGAGGAAATTTTCTTTCCACTGACTAGTATTGACTGATCATGTGTATGTGGATCTATTTGGACTCTTCATCCTATTCTGTTTATTTTACTGGCCTTTACAAAGACACTGCACTGAAATCAGGTCAATCATCCAGTCATTTTCATCCTTTCTCTAGTTTGTACATGTGTTTACTAGGCTTTCTCCATTACTACATACGTTTTAGAATTGATGTGTCCGTTCATACCAGAGCCGTTGGGACCTTTACTGAGATTCTGTTGAATCCACAAAACCATTTGAGGAGGATTGCATTTGAATAATCTTGGATCTTCCAATCCATGGATGTATTTATAGATAGATTTTCTTCAATTTTGCTTACATATAAGCTTCCAAGTTTTTAATGCAGATGTCTCACAGTTTTTGTTAAATTTATTCCTGTTTCCACATTTTGATCATATTGTGAGTTTTTTTTTAAAAAGAATTTTATTATTTTTTATTTTTATTTATGTGTATGCATGTGTCTTTGTGAGTGAATGTCATATGGTGCAGGTGCCCAAGGAAAGGATCCTGGGCACTTTGCAGCTTATTTGATATTCCAGGATTCTACTTAAGCCCAATTTTATAATTTAGAGAGAATTTGCATATCTCTTCCTTAAGTTGACAATAGTTTTGTGAGGACATTATGTCAGCATCCCTCTCTTCATATTAATGAACCAGTCTTCAGGAGAGTTAAGAGCCTTGTGCTGGGTCCCACAGCTACCTGGGAACTGGCAGGATCCGATCCTGTGTCTTTTGATACAGGTTACTATCACAGCTTCTCAGATCCAGAGAGTCTCAGCTGAAACCATTGAAAACATTGCCTAGCTCTCCTGTGAGGTAGCTGACAGGACTGTTTGTCCTCTTTTCTTGTGGAAATGGCCCCCGTTGCTCTTGATTTCACTTCATCCACTTTCCCAAGAAAACCTCCGTTCAGTCAGAAGCCAGAGGCCTTGCCTAGAGATTCACAAAGGGCCTGTTCTGATACGTGAACGACCGTTTAAAAGGATTATTCATGCTTGCTGGTTGGGATTCAGAATTCTGTGGGGCTCTGACGTGCTGATTTGTTTTGGGTATTTGATCTGCTGGGTAGCTCCCTTGTGGATTCTCATGATGGACACTTTATAAGCCTCTTTCTTCCTGGTGAACAAATATAGCTTCCAAAGTCCGTCTTCTTTTGGTTTCCCAAATTACTTATTATTATTATTTTGAGTGAATGGAACCATAGGATTGTATCTGTAACTGCCAGGGTAACAGTTGAATGCTTGAGATATATCCAAAGGCCCACTGACTCCTGGTATTTCAGAATGGGTGGGCACCTTTGAAACTCATGAACTATCCAAACTTTCATTATTCACAGAATAAAACTGATGTTTCCCAAAAAGAGACTTTCATTGTCTTTAATTTCTGTTCTTACAGTGTCATTAAAACAGATTGCATTTACCCCTGCATAATAATATTTCAGCTTTGAAAATGGCATTCTTTGGGGACTCTGTCATCTGAATGTGTCTGATTTGTGGCACAGTCATTGATGAAAACACTCTGGTACAGATGATTGGAGAAGCAATGCACATTCAAAGTATATTTGTGGCCCAAGGTCCATCTCCACCCACATGGAGGTATTAAATAATCCTTGGTGTCATCATCGTTCAGCAATATTTATGAAGCTCCCATCTGTGCTTGGGGCTGTGCCGAACTCTGTGCAAAGCAAGTCAAACATGCAGCCTCAAGCTTTACTCACTAGGGAGAGTTCCGCTCCTTTGAGACATCACTCCTTGAAGACATCCAAAGGACCCAGCTGTGAGGAGTATGTTTTGACTACAAACAAGGCCACACAAGTCCATATGTGTAAACAGGATAGTGACACATTAGTAGCCTTCAATCTTTTCTTTACCTTTGGTGCCACTTGTAAATTTAGTATTTATTCACTACAGAATATTTTATAAGCACTTTTCTATGCCCTAGATGTGGTCCTGGCTGTGACAGAACTCACTATCTAACGGGAAAGGCGGAAAATAACACGTAAAGAAAAAAATATAGACACACAAATTGTAATATAAGGTGTGAGGATGTGAACTTGGCACAGTAAAACTTAGTGAGGAGGGTGCATCTTGCTGAGAAAGGGTAGTTACAGAATGACTCTCTGAGGAGGTCACAGATAGGTCGTGGGCCATCAGAAACATGCAGCTGGGCCTGGCCATGAGGCTGGGATGAGAAGTCCCATCTAACACATATGCAAGTACTTACCCCGAGTCTGTGGTTTGCCGTGGTCTGCTGCCAATCCTCAGTCTAAAATACGGACTGTTGCTTATCTTGATCATGCTCAGCTGGTTCCTGGAATTCAGACAGTGTTAATCCTGCAAGTATGCAAGTCTCTACTGATGTATGGCGACCTTGACCCTTGCCATATCCACAGCTCTGTGATGTTTCATCTCCTGCTTCAGCCATGATGTACATGGCAATGAGAAACAGTGATAGGAGTTAGGGCCTGATCACTCAGCTTCCATAGGTTGCTTTTGAAAAAGAATGATGGAAGCATTTTGCCTCAGCAGATAAATATGGCTGTGTCTCCTATTCTGAGACAGCAGAGGGAAAAACTGGGAAAGCCTTTATCATAGGTTGCTATGAAACTCTTCTCACCTGTTAGGATGTGGGCAGGAACGAGACAGTGCCCTCAAAAGAGCTGCTCTTGAGGAGGACCCTGAGTTCGGTTCCTAGCAACCACATTGGTCAGTTCACAACTGGCTAGAACTCCAGCTCCAGGGAATCTGATGCCTCCTTCTGCTCTCCACTCATGTGAGCATACCTCCTTACAGACACATTTGTATACACATCATCAAAAATTCACCTTAAAAAAAAAAAAAGAGGCAATAAAGAGAATCTAATCGTCTGTGGAGGCATGCGTGAAGTTAAGGAAACCCCTTAAAAAAGAATAGGGAGACCAATATGACTAGCAGTAATAGATGAGCATCCCTTAGGACTGGAGGGTCAAGGGCAAGGGTCAGTGAAGTCCAGCACCATGGCCTTTGGAGCTGTGAAGCCAGCTGTCGGAGGGGGACTGAACTTGTAGGGAGGGAGAAATAAGGACCTCTGTCCCCTCCCCCTCAGTCTCCTGCTGGTGCCTCCTACTGACCAACCCAGAAGGGGCCTTTAGGAAGAAGAGCAGGACACTGAGGGAAATGGGGATCAAGGAATGGAAGGGGGCAACCAGAATATCATCAGGGCAGCTGACACATTAGCCACTCTGGACCTCTCAACTTGCTCACTGTGGTTCCAGTCTCTCTCCTTTAGGGACCTCAGACTCAGATAAGTTTGTCATACCCATCATTTCATAACTGGCCCAATGAGAAAGCCTTTCCTTTTTTAAAATTGCCTTCTTACATAAACTAGGTTTCTGGTACTGGTGATCAAACTCAGGGCCTTGCACATGCTGGGCAAAGAAGTGTTGCTCTAGCCTGGAAGGCTTATTTCTTATCACTTAAAAAAATCCAATATTTGTGATTTCTCTAATTGATTGCTCCACCACAGACCACAGTGGTATGCTTGAGTGTCCCATTGCATTTCTGACTCAGTCTCTCCTTTCCAGTCTTGTCTTGCGTTTACTGCTTCTGGTTCCCACCGCTTTCTTCTCAGGTTATTGCAATAATCGATAAACTGGACTCCTGCTCTTCATCTCATATTCTGGATTCTCCCAAGCACCTTATCCTAAAGCATAAAAATCACACCTCTCTCCTTCCTGAAAATTGGCTGGCAGCCTCTGATCCTGTACAAGGTGATCTCACCCACCCACTGTTATGACATCTTCAGCCTTCTAGATATGTGCTGGGTTGAAGACTAAAGCAGGGTTTCAGAGGTTTCCAGTAACTCGAGGGTATGGCATTCTTTGTAGCTTCATCTTGGCTTGTGGAGGGTGTGTTTGCTTAAATAACCTCCCCTCATTCTTCGAGACTTAAAATAGTTATCTATTGTAGAAAGCGATCTTGGGGCTGGAGAGATGGGTTAGTGATTTAGAAAGCCATCCTCTTGGTGACTGTGAAGAGTACAGAGATAACTGGACAGATAACAATGCTCAGCGTCTTGATGATGGTGGCATTTATACAGTTGTATAGACTTGCTAAGATCCATAGACCTATATAATTAAAATGAAGGAGGGGGGAGGAATCTTATATTTTGTAAGTTACACTTTAATAAGAGCAACAACACAATCAAACCCATTTGTGTAGAAGTGAAGAGTGTATTTCTTTAGAGCCTTCCTCTATGGCCAGCAGCAGGAACCATCACTTACTACTGTGGGTGACTCCCCTTATCATCATGGAGGTTTTCACACACTGAATTCCGAAAATGCTGGTTGGAGTCAGGAGACGGAGAGACCTCTGGATTTGTTTTTCCTCTTTGTTCCACACCAGGACATATATGTGTTACCAGCAATCTGGTCTCCTTTGACAAAGACTTACCTTTCAGTTAGAGCTGGAAGTTTTTAAGATTTGAAGATCAGTAGTCACATTTATTGACCACACCCTAAAAAAAAAGAAGATAGAGGGAAGCCAGCCAGTGCTGTGTAACTCTGATGCATGTGCTTGGCATGTAGCACCACCTTTACATGAGAGAGCGAGGAATCCACCTTAGGCCCACTGCATTTTCCAGGACGTGAGAATGTTGTGACTTTTGTATATGCTTCTATTTTGAAATGCTTTTTTTGTAACGCTTACTAACAACAAAAAACTGGATGACTTTTAAGTTCTAACCTCCCAGGGTCATGGTAACCTGGGTTTGTCAAAGCACTCAAATGCTTGCTAACTATTGGTTTCACTTGAGGGAGGAAGGAATGAGATGTGAGGGAGGCGCACAGGGGAAATTGAGGCGCTGCTGGAATTGCTGCCTGCCCACCTGAAGGAAGAGGACAGTGTGACTGCGTTTTTATCTGCAGTGAGCTCTGATGTAAGTATACGATTTGTCACACAAAGCCACGGAAATATTTGGAGCCGGTTGTAGTGTGGACATGGCATTTGTAGAAAATAGATGATGCTAAGAGGTTACATAACTTGTCCAGGGTCACATGACAAAGACGCCATCAAGGCTGTAACCCTCAGATTGTCTGCCTCCAATCTTGCTTCTTTACTATTCCTGCTGCTTGGAACAACAAAAGTTCTGCCTGTATCGTGAACGGGTGTCGCCTGTGTTGGTTGGCTTGGAGACCACTGTGCAGGAGAGACATAGTGCCCAAATGGTGGTGGGAGACACCGGATACACATAAATACTTTGAACACAAAATGTCTTGTAATTTTGATCCTGGTTTTTGTTTGTTTGTTTGTTTGTTTGTTTTGAGCAAGCATTAGTCAAGCTTGGGAGGAGGCTGTTCCTGGCTTTAATTGAGACTTCCAGGAAAATATTGACAGGAGTTCAAGGTAAAGTTTGAATTTACACCGTCTTCCCAGCTGTAATATCAGCATGAACGGCTGCCCCGAGGGTGTTGATCTGGTTTCAGCAGCTTGGCCAGGCTGCCTTCTGTGCAAGTGGGGTAAGTGGATAAGATTTCTTCTCTCTGAGAGTTTTAAATCCAAGACAGACAACACCGGTGACCCAAAACATAAGTGGTATTGATTAAGTGCGATGAGTTTCTTCAGAAGGGAATGTGTTAGCAGTTGCATTTCAGATACACGTACCTTAAAAAAAAAAAAAAAAGACCCTAGGCAGTCTCTGCCCATGTACTCTGCACAGGTGAGGGTAGAGGCCAGGCCTGAGCATCCTTCATTGCATCTCAGATCTGGTGTCTACCTGAGGTGTGACTGTGTCATTTGGAATTACAGACTCTTCCAGAGTCCCCTGTCAGTAAATCTGATTGCATCAGTGGTTTCTATCCCAGCATTGAGGACAATTCTTTGGTGAGTTCAGGCCTGTATTTGAGACAGCAAGATCTCTATCCAGGACTCAGATTGTATCTGTCGGGGTCTGTGTAGAGAACAGGAGAGAAACTAGTTGAAGTGGGACCTAAATAGTTAAGCAGTGTTTGGCCCACACAAAGCCTAGGCTGGCCTCAGGTGAACCTTGACCCAGCAGCTCATTTGACCTGGTTAGTCTCCTTTCCGCTCTCTTGGAAGGTGTTTCTCGCTCACATTGTCAGGCTCCTTGCTCTCTCTCCCTAGGGCAGAGTTGATAAAGCAAATGTCTGCAGGATTTCAAAACCTCATACTCTGCGGCACTCTGCTTGTGAGTCCGAGAGACAAAGACACTAAACACATTTCCTTGAGTCTTGACCCAGGTTGGAGTTTTCACCAGGGCCCTAGACAGCAGGATGGGTGGACAGCCTTAAGCTTCTCCCCTCCGTAAACAGAGCCAGGATGAGGGTCATTCCTTCTCAGACCAAATGATGACTAGTGGATACATTTGCTCTTTTTGCCCACTCAAAGTGGTAATTGCAGCGCCTTTGGGCTGTGAAGTCCTGAGTGTATTAGGGTATAGTTTCAGAAGGGAGTTCAGGGTCCCCTTCTTTTTACCTCCTTATGCCTCTACAAATCCTCTACTACGCTATTTACTGATAATGGTAGTGCTTACCAGTAACCTTTTTTTTTTTTTTGGTCTTTGGTCTTTGGTTTTGTCAAGGCAGGGTCCATCTGTGCAGCCATCCATGACCTTTACATATTCATGGTCACACAGTGCTTGTCCTCTCCTATCCACCTGGACCCCGTTCTTCCTCCCTCCCTCCTTCCTTCCTCTCCCTCCTTCCTCCATCTCCCCATCATCTCCTCTACTCTGCTGTCATCTTCTCTCCTTACCTACCTTCAGTTTTTCACTTCTCAAAACAAACCAACAAACACAACATTTTCAGCCTTCCTTGCGTTCTTGGCCCACTGTTTGGTTCAGCACATTACTTCTGCCACTGATCTCCACCCTACGTTCTGTCTTCATCAAGCAAACTTCACACTACAACAAAATCAATGGGTATTTTAGAAGGCATTTGACCAGATTCTGAGAGGGCTACCCATCCGCAGCTCAAGGGCAGACAAGGGAAGTGTTCTGAAATCATGGAGGCACAGCTTCCTAAAGATCTTTTATCTTTAAAGATCTTCTCTAGGGGTGGGAGGGGGAAGACAACACCATTTGAGAAGAGCAAGCATTTAGAGCTTTTTAGGGTATTTAGGCTTCCACAGAAACTGGGACATGGTCTTCTCTGAGCAACTCTGAAATCTGTGTGTGGGTTTGAACTCTGACTCCGATGTTTCCTGGCTTGGTAACCTGATTCTTCTGGTCTTCTTTCCTAAACGAGGATGATGGGAGCACTCTCCTTCCTGAGTAGAAGATGGGGAAATATGTGACTTGCTTAGTTAGAGCAGTGTTGTCCACGGTAGGAGCTCAGGAAAGATGGGCAGTTGCTATCAGTCTGTGTTCTGCAGATACCAGACTGAGGCATGCTAAATTAGTCTCACGATGGGTCTTCAGCTCTATATTGTGTTAGTTACTTTTTTCATTGCTATGAGCAAGTATCTGACAAGAAGCAACTGAAGACAAGAAGGGTCTGTCCTGGCTTATAGTTCAAGGGGATCATTCCATCACAGCGGGGAAGTCATGGTAAGAAGAGCAGGAGACAGGAGGTCACAAGGTATCTGTAGTCAGGCAGCAGAGTGAGAATGACTGGTCAGTAGAATCTCCACACTCACCTCAGTGACCCACTTCCTCTGGGGAGGCTCCACCTTCTAGGTATCACAACCTGCCCAAACAGTTCCATCAGCTGGAGGCCAAGTGTTCAAACACATGAACCTGTGGGAAACATTTCACCCGCTGTGGTGGCTCACACCTTTAATCCCAGCATTTGGGAGGCAGAGGCAGGTGGAACTCTGTAAGCCTGGTCTACAGAGTGAGTTCCAGGACAGCCAGAGCTACAAAGAAAAAACCCAAAGATTAAAAAAAAAAAATACAATTTGCATTTAGGCCTTAGCCACTTAAAGCCTTTTAAGTGGCTTGACTCGGCTTGTATCTGTCATGTGGGCTGTGGGCCCTGTACCTGTCACAACACGGTGAGACTTTAGGACGACTGTCATGTGGCTTCACATATCCACAGATGTTCTGCTTACCTGGTAGTTAATGGTTGTTGATTCTCTTTAGCTCTTCTTCATATGGACATCAGGCTTTTAGTTAGTGACCCAGGACTAGGTCTATTGCCCTTTGACCCATCTTCTAATTAACATCTTATGAAGTTGTGACGAATGAGAAATCCTGTGTTTTTTGTCCCCTCTGTCAGGCACTTTCATAGACACATGTTGGACGCCACAAGACTATCTCTTTGGAAAATTTGGTTGGTGGGAGGATTTTTGTTGTTGTTTTGTTTTTCTTTTAAGACACATCTGTGTCTGTCTGTATGCCGGCCAAAGTCCATTAAATCCCCCGAACATTTATCTCTCCCATTAATTGTGATGATAGGGTTTTGACTGTATCTCACAGACATCCCACTAAAACATGTGCGAACTGTGTACATACTGTAAGCATTTGCCCATTTCCTAATCTGGTCAGTAGTTCAGCCAAAAGCTACAAAAGTAAAATACGAGACACACCACCATGAACTGTTTTGTGATAAACTTGTTCACAGACAGATTTGTGAGAATGGATTTCTTTGTTACTCTGTAACAAACCTCAATTTATTGCTCTAGTAGTGTTTGCTTTCTCATTTTATATTAATGTTGCCCTTTCTCTGCTAAGCCACTAGTCAAGTCTTTTGATGCATTACAGACAGACTCAGGAGATGGAAGATGAAATATTCAACCTCTCAGACAGGATTTCTTTACATGCACCTTATCAAATCAGGAGGGGCCAGGAGCACTGGAAACGTGAAAGCAGTGAGTTATTCAGTCAAGGTCTCAGAGATTTCTAGGGAAAACTCTCGTCTAATGACATTTTAGGGGCCATAGGCTGGGTTGTAGTTCTGATTGGACATAACTAAGTTGAGGTCACTGCATTATTACTATGACAAAATGCCCGAGGCATCTAATGTTATAAAGAGAACAGGTTTGTTTAAATCAGTTTTGGAGGTTCAAGGGCAAGGCATGGCCTCAATTCTGGTGAAGATCCTCCCAGCTACAGTCACATCATGGCAGAAACATGTGTGAAAGTGCTAATGTTGGCATACAGGATGTTTAGGTGAGAGAGATGCTGGGGGGCTCTACCACTTTATGAATATACCCTAAGGAGCCCAAATACCTGCTACTAGGCTCCACATCCCAATGTTTCTACCACCTTGGAGTCCAAGCTTTTCACCACATGGGCCCTCAAGGGACACAGTTCGGTAGTGAAACTACACTCAAGCTCTATCAGGAGAGTTAGCTACTGCCGCCCCCGCCACCCGGTCTTCATTCTCAGGGCTCGAGATGGTAAGAACTCCAACTACCATATTCATGTCTTAGTTAGGAACAGGGGAGGGTAAGGAAGGGCCAAGGATACATAGCTTTTAAGATGGCTCACAGACATGGACAGACACATATGATCAGGGCTCAGTATTGAGAACTTTTGGGGTTGAGAAATGTACACATCATAGTGAGTGTTCCCATGCACACAGCTGAAGTTGGGTGTTCTTGTGAAGAAAGCAGGGGAGGATGGTCAGAGGGGGCACAGGGCAGTCTCTGTTGTAGTTTTCAACAGTGCCTACAACCCTCTCTATAGAAAAGTGTGCTTGGTGGAGATATAAAATATCTGGGTTTTGCTCAAAAGTTTCTTTTAAAGAACTCCAGAGGATGACGTAAACTATGATGTTGGCAGTACTAATAAAGATAATGATGAGAAGAAGAGGGAGGAAGGGAGGAGGAATACCTTCCAGAGGAAAGATTTCAGGTTATTAGGATGTAGTAACTCAGAGCCCAGTGAATAAAGGGATAAATTTCTTCTTTCAAAAATAAGTAAGTTGATCCAAATGGGAAAAGTGCACCAAGAGAAAACTAGCCTGGCAGTAGTGAGTGTCATGGCCTCAGGAGGCTAAAGGCTTTCAATTCCAACCAACAGAGACTGCCATCTGTTGTCTGATACTTTGTTTGTGTCTGACAAATAAAGCCTGCCTGCAGATCAGATCACATAGATAGCCACTAGTTAAGCATAGAGGCCAGGCAGTGGTGGTGCACACCTTTAATCCCAGCACTTGGGAGGCTCATGCCTTTGATCCCAGCACTTGGGAGGCTCTTGCCTTTGATCCCAGCACTTGGGAGGCTCTTGCCTTTAATCCTAGCACAATCAGGAGGTACAGACAAGAATATAAGGCAGGTGGAGACAGGATCTCAGACCCCTTTCAGTCTGAGGATCTGGAGAGGTAAGAAGTCATTGGTGGCTGCTCCTTTGCTTCTCTGATCTTTCAGGTTATTACCCTGATATTTAACTCCTGGTGTTTATTGATAAGACTAGTTAGGATCACACTTCAGCCATCCAGCGTCCTAGCTGTGGGGGAAAGTTACATTCTGCCTATTAAAACGTGTTGAAGGGGCAGCCCCCGAGGGCAGTTGATGCTCTGCCAATACAATGTCCTGGTGGAGCCTGCTCTGTCATGCTCGGGTGTGATCTTTCATCAGGGGAGTTGTTCTTACAATAAAATACCCAAGGTACCAAAGTTAGAAAGAGAAAAGGCTGGTTTAACTCATAGTTTTGAAGATGCAAAGGCGTGGCAGAGGCTCCAGCAGTGCTGGTTGTTACCCTGACATAGGACCTGGTCTTAGGGAAAGAAGGGGGACTGCTTTTTACTTACGTCACACCCAACCCCAACTGATACAAGTCCAGTGAACCCCTACACCCAAGGTTCAGGGGAAATCACAGAAGAGAGGGTGGAAAGATTGTAAGAGTCAGAGGACCAGGATGACTCCTGTGAGATAGTGCCCTCTATATACCACAGGTCAGTGGTACTCATGAAATCTCAACAACGTGGATACCTGAATAAGATTAGCATAATGACAATACCAGTTGACATGCCAATATATGGACAGGGAAAATTGTATATTGTCCCACCCTTAGATAAGAGCTACTGGGGGTCAGTGCCTGGGAGAGAGGGAGGAGCAGTCTCCTTCAGGAAGAAGCTACCACATAGGTTGTCTAACCCCAAGTGGTCAGCCTTGGACACATGTACATACAAGTTAAATGGACTCCATAGGCTATATATACATGTATGCATATATACACACATGTGCATATGTGTGTACATGTAACAATAATTTAAAAGAAGAGACGATGAACTTGGGAGGGGGAGTTAGAGAGGAGAGAGTGGCAGGAAACAGGAAAATCAATACTTATGTATGGCATTCTAAAAATATATTAAACAAACAAGCAAAAAGAATAAAAGCAGAAATCACAGAGATACACTCTGTGAAATTCTCGAAAATTAATAAAAAATATTATATTAAAGAAAAAAAATCCAGGAAAACAAAACAAAACAAAAAACATCTCTGAAGCCCCCCTCTGTGGAGCTGACCCTGCTCTTCCCAGGGAGGTGACACCTTGTTAAAGTCCCAGGTCTGCTGATAAGAAAATCCATTTAAATTGTTTGCCTATCATTAAAGAACATCCCAGAATTATGAATGCTTTGCTCCAAATGCCATCACTTTTGGTGTCTCTTGCTTATTGTGACTCATTCACTTGCTCATCAACAAACGTTTATTGAATTCCTTTCTCTGTGTGCCTTGTTTGCTCTGTGTTGCTGTGGTAAACACCTGACCAACAGCAACCTGGGGAGGAAAGGGTTGATTTCATCTTACCATTTCCAGGTCAGGCCCATCAC